>NC_083722.1:101246908-101549939 GCF_028564815.1 Eubalaena glacialis | reverse complement strand
CTTCCTTGACTATGGTTTAGCCCAGGATGCTGGATTTAAGCATCTGGGGTGAGGGGTTGATAGACCTGAGGGCTGAAAAGCAAAACCAGAAACAGCCTTTAATTTGTTGTCAGTGAAGAAAAGTCAAGAGTACAGCTTTACACATCGTGTTTTTCTGTACAGCACTTCATTGAAGTAGTTTGCATTTTCTCATTTTCTGGTTTTGTTTTTCATATGAAAACCTCGTCCTGAGCAGCAATGAAAGTAGCGTCATGGGCTTATCCTGTCAAAGGGCAGGGAAGGGGGAGTGGAGGGGAAACTGATGGACTAAATGGGTTTGTCCTCTGTTGCCCATTTCCTTTTCTATCCAGGTGATAAACTTCAGCATTTTAACATGAGCACCACACTTGGTGTGTATGGTGGTGGGTGGGTGTGTGTGTGTGTGGGTGTGTGTAGGCAGGTGGGGTTTCTTTTCTTTACCTGGTCCTTTAATTCTGACAGCTGCCCAGAAAGATTAGTGACCAGCTTCATGGTGGACTCCAGCTTCTCCTGCAGGTTCCTCAGCTCATTCTGTTCTCCTTCCGAATCGCTGCTGACCAGGGACATGGCTCTCATCCTTGGGAACCAGTCAAGGTTTCTTTCCTAGAATCCACATGAAAAAAAAGAGGGAGTCACTTCGAAGAGGAGAGACAACAAAGGCAGTCTTACCCACACCATCTTTTCTTTGTGCCATCTTTCATCAGGCTCTTTCTGATTGCTGCAGAACTAATGTACTGTACTGTGTATTTTTTTAAACCCTTCAGTAAATATCTTTTTAATTGAATATAATTAAACTCTCTTAATTCCTGGAAGAAATCACTTTAAAATATGAGGAAAAGTGGGTTTCCAAACAAGATTCCCAATCTCCAAATAAACTACTGCCACTCCATCTGTGATCTTTGCAAATGACACAGCTAATGAGATTGGAGTTTTAAAACTGTGTTAAAATATATGTAATAAAATTTACCATTTTCATCATTTTTAAGTGTACAGTTCAGTGGCATTAAGTGCAGTCACATTGTTGTGCAGCCATCACCACCATCCATCTCGGGGATTCTTTTCATCTTCCCCAACTTCAACTCCATCCCCATTGAATAGTAACTCTCCCACCCCTGGCAACTGCCTCCTGTTTGCGGTCTGTGACTTTGACCACTCTAGATACCTCACACCGTGCTGTATATTTTTTAAAGCATTATACTTGGAAAATCATTTGCAAGCGCTCTACAAGTACATGAATTTTAAGATCCCGAGTGTTCTGGGATCGACCCGGTACGCATATGGGTGTGTTTGCTTGGTAGAGGGTTGTTAAGAGGCTGCAAATGGGGAGCGGGTTCAGTTTCCCTCTTTGTGAACTTATGGACACCACCTCTCGACTCTTGTTTCCTTTTCCTTCCAGCCTGAAATGGCTGGTGGGTGCTGTCAGTTGGTATAAGAAAGACCCATTCAGTCTCCTTCCCTGTCTGTCTCCTCCCTTTGTTTTGACGCCTATAGCTCATACCTGTAAACAGCATTTCTCACCGCTGGTTAACAGAATGGACAAGCCTCCTCCTCCCACCTCACTTCTTTCTGCCCACATATGCTTTTCTCATAAAAAGTACACCTCCTGGGTGAGTTCTGTACAGAGAGGCAGGAATGAACTGTAAGAAAAGCTTCATCAGCCGGAGGTAAGGGGAGGCAGACTGACTCATTCCACATCCACCTGGCGTCACATCTCACCTGGGCCATTCGGATCTCGTCGGGATGAATTCTAATAAACATCCTAACACAAATCATGCCCACTCCACCAACACACACACACACACACACACAGAATTTGCTGTTGTCGCTTTGTGTACACCAGAGATCAGCAGAATTTTTCTGCACAGTAAACATTTTCTGATAGTAAATATCTTTGGCTTTCTGGACCATATGGTCTCTGTCACAGCAAATCTGCTATGTAGCCCCCAAACACCCATAGAGAATACACAAATGAACTGGGGTAGCTGTGTTCCAATAAAACTTTATTTACAAATGCTGGCGGAGGGCCAGGTTTGGCCCACAGTCTGGAGTTTGCCAACCACTGTCGTATACAATAGAAGGCATCAACATACTCAAAATCAAGAACAAAATACCACAAGACGTCTAAATTTTAAAAAGCAAGATAACTAAACCGTGTCTTGACCTAATGCAATCTAGCAATATAGAAGCCAAACAAGAACTAGCTGAAGATATTAAAAAGAAGGCATACCACAGTGGCACGAGGTGTCCCATCTACTTGAGAGCATTTGCTTAAGACATGTGGGCAGTCTAGTCGGGACTCACTAGCCTGCCAGCATCCTGAGAGCAGGAACCACCTTAGTACAGTGAGTGGAACACAGCAGACCCCTGATAAATATTTGTGGAAGCAAGGAATGATAAAGCCACTGTCTCCTGGGTGGGCCCAGGTAACTAATGCTTAAATGGTAAACCTCCATTGCTTAGAATGACTACTGGAAGAGGTAAGTGATGCTGTTTACCTTCCCGTGCCACACACCCTGTGATCAATATTCCCTTCCCATGTGCCCTGATGTTAGCCTGTACTCGTTCTCATCAACCTCCCACCACAGACAGAGCAGTGGGCAAAAGGACATTTGACAAAATACCCCATTTCAAAGATGACCAGCCTAAAACCCTGGAGCGTTGCCATGTCTAATCAGTTTTCTGCTGTGTGTCTACAGCGAAGAGGAGAGAGCAGACATCTGAAAACATTTAAGCACAGGAGCGACACTGAAAGGCAGCTGAGGTCACCTGTCACTGATTATACCACCGCCCCATGTTAGTCCTTCACACATCATCCCACCGTCCCACCGTGCCACTCTAAGGAAAGAAGCACCTGACTGCTCAGGGCACACGAAGGGGACAGGTGGCTGGCGGTTACTCACTCTCACTAGGCAGTGCGGGCCCCGTGACGGAGGGAGAGACGGGTGGCCTGGCTGATGGACCATGGGCACAACTGCAGCAAGGCCAGCCGTGTACCCGAGACTGGATATCCACGGGGACGGCTGCAAATGTCTGCACACTGACCCCTTAGGAGAGCAAGGTGAAGAGGAAAGATCCAAAGTCCCACTTAAACCGTCAGACTCAGGAGCGTATGGACACACCATCAATGGGGATACGACAGAATGTGACGTAGCAGGGAGTTCAGAGATCGCCAAGGCCTACCCTGCGTGGTAATGCAGGACACAGCCCCAGGAGGGAGGAAACAATCCCTATATTTCAAAGGAGATCCTGAGGATGATCTGGTGTTTACAGACTGTAAACTTCTATTACTGAGTATATTTGGGGGCAAATATTTGATAGTTCTCTAGATTCAAGTCAAAAGTATAAGCACTCTTGGAAGAAAACATTTTTAAAAATACAGCATATTCAACGAATACTTAAGGAGCCCTTACCTTACACGCTTGGTTCTGAGGAAACGGCAGTGAGCCCCCTGCACTTGGTCACTGCCTCCTGGACCTCTTTAAAGTGGACGTGGCTTTGAAACCTAAGTATGAGGTAGGGTTCCTACCATCAAAGTGCTTGCAATTTAGTTAAGGAGAGTAGACATTTCAGTTAAAAAAAGAAGAATGGAAATAAAGCAGCTAGGCCGTGTCAAATGAGCGGCAGGAAGAGAAGGGTCCATGCAAGGACTGACTACAGTGGTTTTGCGTGGCTGGAATCCTCTTTGTGGAGGGCCTGGGCCTGAAGGAAGGTTACCACTTGGCCAGACGAGGGGCCAGCGTGAGGGCCTTCTCAGCAGACGGGGGGCTGGCACAGCCCTGAAACCAGTGTGGCCGCAGTCGGGGCAGAGGGCAGACAGGCGAGGCAGCAGCCCAGACCGCGGAGCACTGGAGAGCGATGCCGGCTGGGCTGGCGAGGGAGACGGACGGCGGTGACAGGAGGAGGCCTGGACACATGGGTGGCGGGAAAGGGGAGGAAGTGACCAGAGCCCCTGCCCGACGAGGCGCTGGCAGAGAGAGGGGACGTGTACGAGCCGGAGTGAGAGCTCACCTGCAGCCCACCGGCTCCCGACATGCAGAGGAATGGACAACTGCCTAAAATGGGTAGAGAATTCATCTCAAACCTGGCTCTCAAAATTTTCATGTTCATTTGCTTAGCAAACCCTCCATAAAAATAGAAAACAAAGATTTCCAAACAGTCCACATTAAACAGGTCTTCAAAAAAGAAGACACAAAATCGATGCAAGAGTCTGCTTAAGTTCCTTAAGTTTAAGGAACAGTTTCTTTTCCTTATTCTAACAGCAAGCGACCACATGACTATAGATGAAAAAGAATTTTTCCACGGCAGATGCCCACCTTCTTCCATGGTGTATGTGACTTGATCCCTGGACTCCCAGGCAGTGATTTCAGAAAGGTCTCTGACAAATGCAAAATGCACAGACCTCATCCAACAACCGTTTACTGAATATTTCTAATTTCTGTGCCTGGCACAGGGCTGAGTGCTGAGGGTCTAGAGATGAGGAAGACAAGGTCCGTGCCCCCACGGGGTGGAATGCAGTGCAAGGAGTGTGTAGCGCAGGGCTCAGGGCATGGCTCTTCGCTTTCGTGGACCCCACTGCAGCCCTAGCTCTGAGTACTGAGTGCCCAGTGAGTATCCGCTAGGCAATCGAATGGGGTCCACTGGCCTTAAAATGGCTGCTACCGGCATCTTTGCTCCTCACCGCAATGGCCAAGAGATGCACTCAGATGCTGTTTGTATCTGTACTTCTGTAAATGGGCTACCACCTGTAATCCTGGGGCATGAAGGCCCTGCCCAAGGGGTACATAAAGCCATAGACAGAAATAATGCATCTTTTTAGAATGTCCATTTTAGTCAGTGGTTAACGATCGAAAATATTTTTATATTAAACTCAAAATATGCCCTGGAGAACATGAAACTGAGTCCGATTTTAAAGGTAAAACCCCAAGATTTTAAAGAAATGTCATACTTTTCACAGGCCACTCTGTACCATGTGCCCCAATCCTGGCGATACACCTTCGTTCTCCATTTCATGAGAGTCCTTCAGTACAAAGGGAGGAACAGGATTTCCTGGTCGAGATGTTTACCAATTACCACCTTAAAGGTTCTCCCTCACTGCCCTCCTCCAACCTTAATATCTAACAATGCAAAGCAGAGGTGGGGCCCCATTCAAACCCTAAACCACAGGAAACAAGGTATCCAAGTGCTCTGGATGGTGTGTACCGGTAGCTCTTCTGCCCCGACATGGGTATGTACCCAAATGTGAGGTCCTAGGTGGTGCCAGTATTTTAATTAAATCATCATCCTGGGCTGTTAAATCTAATCTCAAATTACCAACAAGCATCTAGTAGTTAAAATTAATTAACAATTCTAGCCAGACTGTCCTCTCAGTTTCCATTCGGCTTTGCACGCTGCGCAGTGGGATAAGCTCCGACGCAGCGTTAAGGCTCCTCGCCAGCAGGACCTTCTGCACAGAGATCGAAATCTTTACAGGAAGATCGTTAGACTATCCCAATCCTGGCCTTGGAGCAGAGAGAGAACCCCTGAGTCCAGTCACTTTCTCTTTAGCTCAGACTTTCAGAGCAAATGCTGAGCTTGTCTGAGTGCTCAGTGACTCCAGGGAAGCCTGCGCCCGTAGCTCCCCAGCCAGCCAGGGGCTGAAGGTCCATAAATGTTTGCAGAATCCTGCCTTTATGTCCATTCCAGATCAAAAACATGTCTCAGTATCCTGACTTCTCTTGCCTTTTTAAGAAAGTCATCAACGAAGGCATTTTTGTTTATACATGAATTCATCTCGGGCTCTGTGTGTGTGTGTGTGTGTGCGTGCGTGTGCACGCGTGCGGTCAGGAGGGTGGGTCTGGGGAGGCTCGTGGGTTCACTGCACGCCTCTCAGCCGCATCTGTCGCTCTGGGTCTGAGAGCCCCTCTGCGCTTCCCTCGCTTTCCTCGCTGCTGGCACCTCACATACCAATGTCATTAGGCACTGTCTGCCCTGGTCCTCCTACCATCCAGCCAGCGCAGTTCCCGTCACAGCAAGCACTTCCTCTGTCAGAGCAGACAAACCGACTCAAGCCACAGCCGGAAGCAGGCTGACCACAAGTGCTAAGGTTCTGGTTAGTTCTTTTCTAGGTAAAGTTGGAAAAGTCCCTGCAAAGGCAAACACTGAAGTTTTAGACACGGGGGCGGCACTGACCTCTTGAAATGTTCTTGACTGGAAAGAGGGAGGGTGTGTGTGTGAGAGAGAGAGAGAGAAACACAGAGAGAGAGGAGGAGAGGAAGTTGGATTGTATGATGCAAATACTCATCATTCTGAGAAGCGTTTTTTTTTTTCTTCTTCTTCTTCCCAGGTTCAACTGAAGAGGCTCTTCTAAGAAAGACAACTGAGATCATGAGTCACCTCCTCAGAGAAAGTCCACTGAGGTAGAGTTTTGTTTACCATGTAAACAACGCAACATTTATTGTTGAACCCCTTATTCTTTTACAGCCAGACTAGAGAATTGCCATTTTTTGGGTTTTTTTTGGTGGGGGCATGAGGGTCAAAGAAAGGGTCATGGGCGAGAAGATGGGTCCTGGGAAGATGGACCTGTAAGCCACAGAATCCCCTCGGGGAAGATTCAGGAAGGCAAAGACTGTCCTTTCAACTCAAATGTCAAATGCGTTCCCACTTATCTTACCAAGCAAGACGACAAACTGGATTTTCCCAGAGTGCCTGGCGATGCTTAGGTGACAGGAGTGACTGAGCGGCAGGCCTGGAGACAGATTCTTGGCCACCCCATGTATCCAAACCTCCCCATGTATCCAAACCCCCAGAAAATGCCTGGAAGAGAGCGGAAGGGGAGGACTGAAGATAATCCTTAACTTTTCTAAAGCAGGAATATATTACCCTCAATAAACTTTAAATATTTGCCCCTCTTGTGAGTTAGGGTGACTATTTGCATTGAAGAAGAAGAAAATAATCTTTAGAGCTCACTTTTCTAAGATCGTGGAAAACAAACAAAACGCAGAATCCATTGCTTTGGGCGAAAAACAGTGATAATAACTCTAAGTACGCTCAATGACTCCAGAATTGTCATTTATAGTATCGATTATACATTAAAAAAAAAGAAACTAAATTGAAAAAATAGATTCCAAAGGTAAGAAGATTGAGGGTTGGGGGCTAGAGGGACGAACAGGTAGAGCACAGAGGACTTGCAGGGCAGTGAACCTATTCTGTTTGCTGCTGTAATAGTGGATCCATGTCATTATACATTTGTCAAAAGCTACAGAATGTACAACGCCAAGAGTGAATCCTAACGTAAACTACTGTCTTTAGTTAATAATGATGTATCTAGGTTCGTTTATCGATTGTAGTAACTACACCACAGTAATACAGAAGTTAATAACGGGAACCGGCGGGTAAGGTGGGGAGAAGGGGGCATACGGGAACTCAGTCCTTTCCGCTCCGTGTTTCCTGTAAAAAATAAAACCTTTTTAAAAAAATGGATCCCACACCTGGAATTTGTTGGCCAGCCTGAAATTCAAGGGTCCAGGTCCCTGTATCTCACAGGCTTGTTTCCGTAGCAAGCCCATGATGTCAGTGTATCAGCGGGAAGAGCTGCGTCCTAGGGTCCGGAGCTGAAGCCCTGACAGTCCAGCGTGTTCACAGGACACTGAGCTGGGGTGAGTCAGCCAACCAGCCTGGGTCTCTGCTCCCTCTTTTTTTTTTTTTTTTTGAGAAAGAGATTACTGGCTACTTCACAGGGTTAATGTGAGGATCAAATGGCTTTAAGAACGTGTCCCGTCAACTGGAAAGCACTATGCACAAGTATGGGTCAGTGTCAGCGGCCTAAGGTCACAAAGCTGGTCTGCGGCCCACGATGCCGACTCCAGGTGTGGCACCCGTCTCCCACGTAAGTTAGTTCTTCCTCTCCCGGGGTGAGGGTTTCGATTTTAGAGGCACAGATTTCTCTTTTGCCGATGGAGCCATGGGAAGGGTGCCCACGCTGCTCGCAAGTGCAGGCGTCAGCGTGGTCTGCTGCTCTCGTCTCAGACGACATCACCCAGACAGGCCCCATTATATAATCTTCAGCTGGGCTGGAATGACCACTCACCGTTCCAGACCCAGTTAATAGCTGTCCTTGGACGATACAGTGTAACAGAGATGGGCCCCCGCCAGGGAGAGAACCACACCCATTTCTGATGAAATCCCTAGGCGAAGTCAGCTGCAGAGTCACTGCTTCATGTCACTCCGGGCCCTCAGGTGAAGGGATGCCGGGCTCCCACTGGGGCCACGAGAAAGCAGCGCTCCCTACTTGGAGAGGTGCAGCTGGGTCCTGGGCCCCTGGGGTGCCGGGAGGAAGAAGCCTGAGGTCACAGAGGGGAGAAAGGTGGGGGACGGCCTGTGCTGGACCAGGGCAGGGCGGGCCACACGGAGAGTCCTGATGAAGAGCCCTCAGGCGAACTCGCCTTCTCCCAGGCTGGCTCAGGATGTTCTGCTCAGGCCACGCCCCCTGCACGTTCAGTTAGCTAAGCAATCTACCAGAATGTTCCTTGTGGTTACGTATCGGATTTTAACAGTTTTTCTTGGTTTTCCTCTATTCTTTTTTGCATTCCACGAGTTTTAAACTTTGATCTCTTTATACAATGATGGTCTTTTGGGTTTGTTTTTAGCCTACTTAAAAGGCTTTCCAAAGTTCTTTGCTATTGTTTCGGGGAAAAACACTTAGTGTTCGTCTTTGGACATACACTCACGCACACCCACGTGCCACCCCGCTCGCTGCTTCACCTGCAGCAGGGTCCCGCTAGATAGCGTGTCAGCCTCTGGCTGCTGTGCTGGAAATCTCCTCCTGATTGAAATGGTTTTACTGAAGGCCAGCCCTGCCTAGACACCCTGAGAAACCGGTGATGGGAGGGTGTCATCTTTGTCACCGTCCGTACGACTTCAGTGAGAATTCAAGGGTGCGCCACCACCGCCATCCTGACTTGAGAGGGGTTTGGAAGGCAAGGTGCCCACAGCCTGAGCTCTTCTGGGAGAAAGTGCAGATTCTCCAGATTCCTCAATCCTTTCCAACCGCCCCATTTTACCAAGCTGCCCCTTGCACTCTGACCCACACACTCACTAGCTTGTTCACATGGGTCTCCTCTCTCCCTCCTGACACCTCCCTGCATCCACTCCTGACACAGACCCTCGGTGGTCGTTTGAAAGTTGCTTCGTGGAATTGCAGAGCTAAAGGTGGCGTAAGAGACCCTCTGGTTCAACTTTCTCACTTTATAGGTGGTAACACTGGGGCCCTGTAAAAAAGTGCGTTTGTGAAAGGAGAAACTGAGACCTTGTCCACGTCATAACCTTTAAATACAAACAGCTGTACCTAAATGCTAGCATCTTTTCCTCATCCTCACGTTCCCTAGACACACACTAGTAGGCCTCATTCTGAAGAGCTACATTTTAAAGAATCCTGAATATATGTACTCGATAAAAACAAATTCAGAACATTCTCATGAAGGCCAGGTGGTCACACACCTCTCAGTGGCATCGGGCACTACCGTCCGGCTCTGTCAGACGCAGTCCGTGTTCAGAGCAGAGAGGAAATGAAGGAGTGAAGGCCAGGGAGTTACCGGCGTGGCGATGGAGCCGGGGACCGAAGGGGCAGGGACGGGGCCCAGTGGGGTCTGCGGTGGGGGAGGAGCGGGAGGCGGGCTCAAGGTGTGGAAGGGAGAAAAGTGCATTTTGGGAGCTTAAAAAATCTGCTGAACTGGGAGAAATGTGCGTGTAAACAAATATTTTATATACGTGTACAAGCATGTACAAACACGTCAATCCCTACACACACCCTGGGACTGACCCTAGCAGAGGCGGTGAACCCGCCGGCAGCCACGCTCGTATTACGCCCAGGCTCACGGACCCAGCGCTCGGGCGGACCCGAGTCCCGGGGCCCTGCGCGAACGGTAAGTTCACGGCTCTGCTCCCCTCGCTGCTACACACAGTGCCCTCGCACACCCCGGCGAAGGGCAGGCGTGGGAGACTCGGAGGACAGGGCCGGGGGGAGCCGTGCGACCCGGCTCCCGATGCCGAGCGCTTCCGGACAGGAGGAAGCCGCCCACGAAGCGCGGCCGCGCAGGGGCGGCTTCGTACCTCCACACTGGAGGGCGGGACGTGGTGTGAGCCTGGGTGGGGAAACCTAAGCTCGGCAACTGCTCCCTGCAGCTGCCATGGACACGAACCCCGGCTCAAGCGCAGAGGGAGGGGCGAGAGCGCGCCTGGCCGGCTGGGTGGCACGTCCAGTGATGCTGACGCGCTGTTCCCAGCCGCCGAGAGGCGACTGCCAAATCCCTCTCCACTTCTCCCGCACTCCGACGTGCCTGAACTCTGCCGTGGTGTCAGCGAACTTCAGAAAGCTTTCTGGGCTGGATGAGAGGGCAGCACAGCCTGTATCCCTACCCACCCACCTATGAGGGCTGGCGAAGCCCAGCGGTCATCTTAAGCAACTCCGTGACCTCCCGGGTTAGGCAGGAGAGCGGAAGACACATCTCGGGATCTTATCAACAGCAACCCCCCCCCCCCCCCCCCCCGCCACGGCATATCCTCACTGGAATTCCAGCATAAAAGCCCAAACCCATTCCTGTACCTCTGTGCAGAAGCAGAGGGTTTCCATGTCACAGTATCAGCAGCCAGGGCCCGCCTGCCAGGCACACAGTGAAGCACAGGTGAGGCGAAAACTCGGGAAAGGGGAGGTCGTGGAGCCTTAGGTGCACACCCCTCCCTCCTGCACCCGAAGTCCGAGGAGGTCAAGTGAACTGACACAAGATGGAACACACTGGAAGTCTCCGGGGGATCAGTGTGTGTAGGGGGTGGAAGCAGGGGGATGGGCAGGCAGGGAGAGAGCGCGGCCTACACTCCTGTGGGAAAAAGTCAGCGCCAGGCTTCAGGGATAATGGATCAGGAGCTCTGATGTTTAATTTTCAGGGAGTTCTGTGCATTCACATGAGTCACCTGGGTGTGGGAGCCCAAGTCTGGCTGTGGCTCCGGTGAACCATCCTTCCCCTTTAACGAACCCCTCTCTCTCCCCAAATGTGGTCACCAAAGGAAATATCATCCCCTGTTCCAAGCTTAGGTGACGGCCACGAAGTTTATCAGATTGTAGCAAGTCCAAATGAACACCTATGGCAGGTACTCGCTTTGTAAGAGCTGATTCTCTGCCATTCCTGAACTCCAGTCTTTTAAACAACCCCTGTAGCACCGGACTCAGGTGGCTGCCTGACTAGTGGTGCTGGCGGCAGCTCAGAGACTTAACCCCATCGTGTTATTTGTGCGCATTCCCTAGGGGATCCTCTCTCCTGCTCTTCTCCCTATCCCCCTTTTTCCGGCCCTTGCCTCTTCTGAAGGCAGCTAATTCAGCACCGCTGCGGAGAGGAGGGGCCTGGGAGGTGAGCCAGTCCTAGTCAGGAAAACCCGCTGCATCCAGAGCCCAGCGGCTGCGGGTTCTCGACACTGAGGCATGTGTGCGAGCACAGATGGCGCCACACTGAACGTGCACATGTCAGGACACCTCCAGGGTGGGCGCTAATCAGCAGACCTGGATGTGAATCTCAGCCCGAGCACTTCTCAGCCGTTTGACCCTGGAGAAGCGGTTCAACCTTCCTGGGCTTTAGGTTCCCGTCTGGGAGATGGTGATAGTGCCACCTGCAGTGCTGTTACGGGGACCAAACAAGATCATGCACGCAAAGCATTTATTTCAGTACATACTGATTAAACGAGACCTATTACCATGGTATGATCCAGTCTGCTCGGGTCAGGGTAAAGCACGGCACAGCCCACAGCTCACAGGAGCACCCTCTGTGCCCCAGAATCAGGCTGGCATGGAAGAAGGTTCTCCCCAGCTAGGTCACCGTTCAGTTCACTCGTCAATTCACACACTATCCCGGCAAAGAGGAGGGGCCGGAGCAGCCCCTGTGAGCTATGGATGAGCGGTATCCCATCTGATCACCCTGTCTTTAAATGCGATTAACTCAAAAACACACCTCTGAAAATACACTTTATGTTGCCAAGGGAGAATTCCAAGCTTCAGAAGGGAAATCTCTATTTTATTAGCAAAATAGATGCCTTAATATTTAAGTTATTGTTTGGTCTTCTTTACCAGCCTTCCCTCTTAATGCTTCTCGAGTTTCTAACTTTCAAGAATAACTTAAGTCTGCTTTTCAAGGACTGACTTTTCTCCTGAGCTTGACTGTCATAGAAAATTGGGTTGCTGGGTCTTTGCTTGGAATCATATATTTGACCTTTTACCTACAACACGCCCACTGTGCAGTATTTAAATTCCTTCAGGCAAAGATACTCACAACTGATTTACCACTTATTCTGGTTAAATACATCAGACTGCATGGCCTATCAAATCATCATGTATAGACTAACACAAATTCTCATTTCAGTTGGCGATGGAGAAAAGCCAAATAGCTCTAAACATCATTCAAGCAAGGGCGTGTGGTACATAAATTATAGTCCAGGGCTAAAAAAACAGTCCACATATTATAAAGGCTATCGCCAAAACTCTATGTGGTAGCACCAGACTTCAAGTTCATATGGGGAGAAGGGAACTCAGGGTTTTTTCCTCCTCCTTTGAACTGCCAGGGCTAAGTGAGGTCACTCTGTAGTCACATTTCTCTGAACGTTCAGCCCTGTCTGGGGCCTGAGTCAACGAATCTGAGACCGGCTCTGCAGTACGGGGTGGCGCTGGGAGTCCTGTAACTCAGAGAGTCACAGAAGAGGCTGAGCGTCCCAAAGTCACCTCCTCGCAGCGCCACCTCCCATCATGTGCGCAAAGCCAAGAGACGAACCCACCAGCTAACCCAGTATAATCGTGATAGAACCTAACACACAGCACTCCGGGGGCACTCCCCACGTCGCCAGAACCCCTGGTCCTGGGCACTGAACCCGAGCAGAGGACAGCCCTAAACACACAGAGAGAAGTCACAAGTATCCGTGACCGACTCAACGGAGAGACAGTGATAACGTCAGCCTCGTCCTGCTTCAACATTTAAGGACACAACAGTTTTAAATTTAAGAGAGAGGAACACACAGGAATTTTCCACTGGAGGATGCCCATTCTGACTTTTGTCAGTAACAGCACGTCAACAGCCGAGACGCCTTATGCAGTCCTGGCACCTAGGAGTCAGTGTTCGCACCAGCTGTCCACACTGCAGCCCTCTGCTTCCCGGCTGACGGCTCTGTGCCTGAGTGCTTACCACCTCTGCCCCCGCGCCCACACGCTCCTCTCCTTTCCACCACCCCATGGACACGTGAGGGGACACTGACCCCGATTCACACATGGGTCAGGGAAGTCCCGTGACTTGCCCGGGGTTACCTGGCTCAGAAGGGCCAGAGCCAAAACTCACACCTTCGATGTTCTGCCCCCCAGATCCCATTCTTAGGTGCTGATGACTTCATGGGAGGCATCAGCCTGGCCCTGGCTTTGCCAGGAAAGTTCCCATCTCCAGTGAAAGGAGAGGGAAACAATTTTCTATTATGTTTAGATGAAAACTAATTTGTGGGTGAACATCCGGTTGCTAAGTTCTTGACTGTGAGGCAGAGCATCAAATGCTCCTTTCCAGATGTTTCCGTTTCTAGAGAGAGGTCCTGGCCCCCTGACCGTCGGCCAGTTCTCGAGGGAACTGCAGCCTCAGCAGTTGCCCTCTCAAAGTCAGCTTAGGCTTCTAAGAACCCTTCTCCCATCAGAGCCCCTGGCAGAGTCTACTAAGCAGTTGTTGGTTTCTGAGATGAAAACCTAGTTGCCATCCCTGACACCCCATCTGCAAGCAGTTGTTTTTGGGGCGTCTGCAAAGCTCGCCCACCCTCCGAGCGGCCACCCGGGGCCTTTTCCATTTGGCTCTGTAGGGTCGTCTTTTGGCAACTGTGACATCCCAGTTCTTTAGGAGTCCCTGGGATCTGAATGAACGGGCTAAAGGAGAGCTGAAGAACTCAACACCCACAGCCTCGTGCCACGAAGCAAGAGGCAGTTTTCCCGAGGAACCCAAAGAGCCCGTCTCAGTGATTTCTTCTGGGACATGATAAGCCAAAGGGCCTCACGGACTCCTGGCCGGCTTTTCCTTCCTGACACTGCTCGTCAGCTGCCCTTCTCCCTCCTGACGCTGGAGTATTCGCAGCCTCCCGGAGTTGGCTTCTTCGAGACATCTCCTGGCTTCTCCTCCCAGAGGCCCGCCTCCCGAGGAGGGATGCTGAGGACCGCCCCACCGGCTGGGGCTGCATCTGTGGCTGCCTCTGTGGCATCTGACTAAGTGAGCCCATGACCGGCGCAGGGCGGCAGGGGGAAGGAGCCTGCTTCATGGTGGCGGCTGAGTTCCCTCGGGCTGCCAGCCCCGCACTGAGTGACTCAGCTGGGCACCCCCAGCTCCTAGCCCACTGTGGCTCTCCAGGGAGCCTGCCCGGCAGGGATTCATGTGGCTTCAGGGCGAGACACCGCCAGGAACGGTGTTGGCAAAATGGCATCGCCTTTTGGCTGGTGGATCGAACGCTTCCTGGGCCCTCGCCCAGCACACGAGACATCTGGTTCCTCAGCAACTTGGACATTCAGAGTTAAGAATTCTTTGATGCTACAGATTTTTAGGCTGTTTGACAAGAAGTTCTCATACAAAGGATGATGCGGATGGGAAAGCACAGTGAACGCAGGGGGCTCTGAGCAGGCTGGGTGGCCGGCTGGGGGTGACTTCTGGCTCTTAATCCTCACTGGGTGACTGCTCACAAGGCTCCTGTTAAGTCTTCACGACTGAGACGGAAACCCAGGAGTGCACCAGAGCTTTCTGTGACCGTAAAGCAAGGTGATTAACAGGAAACTTCAAAACTGGCCCCCGAAAGACTTAAAGACAGGGCACATTCAGAGAGAGGCAAACGAAGTAAAGGGAGAAAAGGAATGTGTGATGAGGGTGAAAACTACAGGCTATCTCTTCTAAACATTCAAGGATTTAATGCAAATGCAGGTTGGTTTAAGCAATGCAGATAGGTTTGTGTCTGCATGAATGCCGATCAAACATGGTTTAATTTGGCACTGTTGACACCAGGAGGAAAATAAAGGACCTGAAGGCTTTTCAGTTAATGTGTCCTGACCCCGGAAACCTACCCTGTGAACATCTGCACCCGACAACCACCAGAATTCCCAGTCTCCCTCCCTAAGAACAGACCCTGCTCCCACCTGGCCCAGAGCCGCCAGCACCCTCCCCGTGTCCTCCCAATGCCGGGGTTATGGAGCGCAGTTCCGGGTCATTAAACCCGGACTTGCATCCCAGCTTCTGAGCTCTTCCTGGGCAGCTTACTTAACCTTAAGCCTCCCTTTCATCTGTAAAAGAGGACATCCATCACCCTCATTCTGGGACTCGTGTCTTTTTCTCCCCCTTCTTTGTGTTATTTTTTCTCCTTGCCTTCTCCTACTCGAATCACTCTGGTCTCTCTACCCTTCTCTCTTTCTTTTTTTTTAAATTTGGTTGCACCACGTGGCTTGCGGGATCTTAGTTCCCCGACCAGGGATCGAACCCGGGCCCCCTGCAGTGGAAGCACGGAGTCCTAACCACTGGAGCGCCAGGGAAGTACTGTACCTTCTCTCCTTTAAAACCTTTTAAAAAGTCATCTCTGTGGTGAAACCCCATCTATTTCTCCTCAACCCCAAAGTTCTCTCTTCCTGGCTCCCCACTTTGGGTAGTTTTCTTCATTCAACACAATAAGAGATGTGGAAGAGCTTCACAGACCACAGACAGCTAAATCCATATAGAAGAAGGAATGCTTCTCCTCGGCAGTCACATAACCAGTTTGGCTGATAATTTCTTAAAACAGTATCTGTTTTGTCTCTCCTGTTAGACTCTTACTATTCAGCGTATGATTCACGAACCAGCAGCTTTGGCATCCCCTGGAAGCTCGTTGGAAATGCAGAATCTCAAGTTCTGCCAGTGCCTGCTGAATCAGAATCTGAATTCTAACCAGCTCTCGAGATGACTCATATGTACATTAAATTATGAGAAGCACAGAATTAGACTTAAGGGCCTCCATGGTACAGACGCTACAGCATCCCCAGAAAGCCCCTCAGAACTGGGTGCTCAAGAACTAGGGCCACGTGAGCACTGGCCTGCCGGCGTCCACCGCCAGGGATCAGCCCTCACCTGGGGTTTCTTTGCATAAAAAGCTTTAAAATCACATCTGCATAAAAAAATACAGAAGGGTTCATTTAGGATAACTTATACCTGGGCAGAGTGCTCAAGTCCTTGGCAAGAGGAAGGAGATCAGTGAATTGTGTAGTCTTTCTTCCCAGCTCATGGTCCCCTCTCCTCAGTGAGCTGGTGTAAATCACAGGCTCCCTGAACTTCACAGCCCATGCCTCGTCGCTTTACCATACGCCCCTGAACGTTTCAATGAAGTTCAGAACCACAGGGATGAAAGGACAGCTGGCCCGGGACCCCCAGAGCACACGCCTGGTGCCTCTACAAAGCCCTGCCTGAGAAAAGCGCTCTGCAAACCTGCGGCAGCTTCCCCCTTCCCGGGCCACGGCGGTCACGCTCCCCGTCAGCCAGAAGATTAATCTGGGACTCAGATTCCTCCCTCACGTGATCCATTCCTGATGATTAGCAAATTGTCTCCCAGAAAGGCTAGGCTGAGGCCAAACAGACCAACCAGGCTGAACTACACCGAGTGATCATTTAAAAAATATACCGCTTAGAGACCAGGTCTTATATAAGGAGAAAAAACAGAAAAGGATCCGTCATCAAGAAAAGAGGCCAAGTACATAGAGATGGGAAGGCGGGCTACAGAGTGAGATCTAGGTTAGAAGCCCAGCCCCGGTTCGGGCGGCCGTGTGCTAATCTCTCTGAGCTGCAGTGCTTCCTCCTTTAACCTGGAGATGACACCACCTGTCTAGGGCTTCTGAAGATCACCTGCAAAGACTCACGAAGAAGTTCCAGAGCCTAGCACCCGGTCCGTGGTAAGGGATCCGTAGACGCCGGATGTTATCTTCCCCACTGGCTCCCAGCACCATGCTCCGAGCGGAGGCCAGGCCAGCAGGCCGGAGCGCGACCCGCCTCCAGGAGCTCTTCCCGCTCACCTTGATCATTTCCGCCACGTAACTCTCGGGCCCCGTGTACTCCGTGGAGTCCTTGACTTTCACCAGGACGATGAAGCACAGATAGTGCCACATGTTGTGCTCCTCCTTGATGTGCTCTTCAAAGGTGACAGTCTTGTTGTCAAACTTGTCTCTTTCCAAGCCTAAAAAGAGACAGAAAGCCCCGAGTGAGCAGCCGTGGTGCAGAAAAACCCACGAGAGAACTGCCCATACAGAGGAGGCTGTGGTTTCACTCCCGTCTTTCTAAAGGGTTGGGTTCTGTTGGCCTTATAAATGCATTCACTTTTGCATCATAGCAGGAAAACACAGGCTGTGGGTCAGATGGACTTGGGCTTGGGTTCCACCTCTGCCACTGACCAGTCACTGTTTGGTCTCCATGTGCCTTAGCTGCCTTCTCAGGGGATGGGAAGACAACCATCTAGGTTCCAGAAGTGTGTGTGGGTTAAATAAGCGTGGGTGTGACAGGCCCGCGCACACAGGCAACCAGTGAATGTGAAGTCCCTTCTCCCAGGTAAATGCCAAAAGGGAGACACGTTAAAAGGTTTGTGAGGAGACAGTGTAAGGACAAAAAGAACTAGACATACAGTTTAAACGCCAGCTGGTAAGTTTATATTTTGCAGAGGTATAGGTGAGCAATTCTGAAAATAGCTTCTGTGTATTCTTAGATTGAGGAAATAAATAAATACATGGTGATACTGGGAGTCAGATACCTAACTGTCAAAGAAGGGAGCACAAAGATGGAAAGGGAGAGAGAGAGAATAAACTCTGATTGTTGAATTGGAATTAGAGGTATGGGTGTGAACTCATCCTTTTTCATGTGTTTATAAAATAGATAGAGAACTGTGTGGATACACGTGTCCTCTAGATCTGTGCCCTAATTAGCCCTGGGAGCAGTGACACACCAAGAGGAATGAGCACACCCAGTCACCAGATCTTGGCTTCTAAATACCAGTCCCCACTAAACAGAACCAGAGCTCTTTGGAGAAATGGCTGACACCAGGGCTGGGTCAGGGAAGATACAAGGTGAGCTTGCATCTAGAATATCTCATGGTGCTAAAAAAGTAAGAAAGTCCATAATAAATGATGGTGACATGGCAAAAACACAGAAGCCAGCTTTGAAGGGGCTCTCAAAATCTGGGGCAATCTGAGTATCAGAATAAATTATGACAGTAAAGGATTATATAACCCATTGAATTAACTAAAAATACACAAATCCATTGTGTTACAAATACAAAAGTACAAATATACACAGGGAAAAGAGAAAGTTATTTCTTAAAGTAAAAAGCCAATTAACAAATGTAGAAAGAACAAGAAAGTAAGAAAATCATCATTTGGCAAACATCACAATCACAGACTCAGGAAAAAACTGGATGCAAAAACTGGTGAGTTAACATTTAATTTGAGAAATAATGGGATATTTATGTTGCCTCAAAGTATCTCCTCATAAAATGGTTCTCAATTACAAAGAGCAGAAAAGTAACTTCAGTGGAGAAACAGGGCAATTACCAGCTTAACCAAGGGATCAGAGTTAATACAACCAGTTATAAGATGAACTGGCATCATGTACCTCCTGATATGATGCACTGAGGAGAATACAGCATTTCTTTGATGTTCCTATAAAAAAAATGCATAATCTCAATCTTACCATGAGGAAACATCAGAAAATCCCAAACCAAGGGACATGCTACAAGACAACTAACTTTTATATTCTTCAAAAATGTCAATGGACTGAATTCAACACATGACCTGGGACTATCATTTGCTATAAAGGACATTATTGGGATAAAGTGTGAACTTTGACTAGGATCTGTAGATCTGTAGATGAAGTAAGAGTATTACATCCTTGTTAATTTCCCAATTTTGATAATTATATTGCATCTATATAAGAGAAGGGTCCTATCTTTAGGAAATATATAGTATTGAAATAGGGATAAAGGGGCATTGTGCCAGCCACTCTCAAACTGTTCAGAAAAATAGTGTGTGTGTGAATAAAGAAAATGAAGGAAAACTTGAACATGTGAGGAACTGGAGTAAAGAGTATATAGAAATTCTTTGTACTATTCTTATGACTTCTGTAACTGGAATTCTGTCAAAATGAAAAGTTTTAAATGGTTTTAAGGGGGCAAAAAGCTAAGATCTTAAGTTTTGAAATGGAAAAATGATCATTCTTTGAGTAGACACACCAGTAGGAAATTTATGTATTTAGTAACTACATTATGAACAATCCTGAAATGACTACTCAGCTCCCAGATTCCTACACGATTAATCTGCATTTACATGTATTTCCTTGTAGTTATACTGAAAATGATATCTTTGGTACCCCATGCACCTCCCTTATGTAGCCGTTTACTACTTATCATTAAGTGCCTACACAGTGCACGTGCTATGCTAGGCATGTTTCATAAACTAGCTCTCCTAAGTCCCAAGATAAGGCAGAGAAGTACATATTATTGTACCCATTTTACCGATGAACAATAAAGGTTGAGAGAAGTGAAGTGACTATACCATGGTTACACAGCTAAGTGGCAGAGGTTTAATCAGAAACCAGGTCTGACTCCCAAGCCCAAGCTCTGAACATTTGCACTATATGCTCTTAGAGGACTCTATTTCCACTGAACACCTGTTACCATCTGCAGTAAAGACATCCACAGGCTGGAGGTGGACGAAAGATCTCCATTCTAGTTACTTAGAATGGGAACAAGAGACGCTCTGGCAGCCCAACAACCACGAGACCCTGAGACACATACATTTCAAATGATGTGCCACGATGTTTCTGCTAGCCCAAACTTCATTTCTTAAAACCAACTGGCAAGTGCTGCACTAAGTCCGTGGGCACTCCAGATACTCCCCAGCAGAACGGATCAGAGGCCCGCTCAGTGCCAAGGGCAGGGACGCTGGAGAACAGCAGCGGCCCTTCCCACGGAGAGTCTGGGCACCCCCAGCCCCGCGGCAAAAACCAGGCTGCACCACTCACCGCAGATAAAGCACGTGGTCTTTAAGATCTCCTCTTTCTTCTGCTTTTCACTCCTCAGATCGGCAAAGGTGTCAATGATGACCCCGAAAATCAGATTAAGGACAATGATGATGACCATGAAGAAGAACAAGAGGTCATAGATCACTCGAGCAGCAAAGAGGGGCTCCTGGAAAAGAGGCGCCTCTGTCAGCGGATTACCCCCTCTCCCCAGCACTTGGGTCTGCAGGGCTCGGGGCAGAAGGAGGGGACTTGATGCATCCAAGTCAGATGTCCCAGCCCTCCTGGCCCACCCCAACCCCCAGCAGCGCCGTGTGCTTCGTTCGGCACGGCGTTACATTGGGCGCCAAAGTGTAAAAGCCACAAATGCGGCTCTCTTCACACCCGCTGTGTATACTGTGAGTTCTCCAAGTGTCACGTGGCACGTGCCCGAGAGCAGCCTCCTGGGATCTAAGGGGTTTACAAATGTGTTCATGCAGGCCAGACCTGGCCCCCGAAGGAAGGAATGGCTTAAATACACGGAGAGGAGAGCAGAAGCTGCCCCCTTCCGCGCCGGGGCTTCCTCCCAGGGCTGCAACTCGAGGGTGACCGGAGAGGAAAGCAGCCCTAAGCAGCTGGTCCCGCACGCATGTCGACTCATCACCGCTCCCAGCTCTGCCTCTGTGTCTTCGGTTTACACTGGAGCCCACTGCGTTGTGCTCTCACCACCCACCCTGCCCCCCTGCTCTTCCTTCCCCTGGGGCGCAGCTACCTCTTTGGACGGCTTCCTGAGCACATCTCCCACTCCGCCCCCGCTCCGCAGCCCGTGACTCAGCACCGTGACGATGCACATCAGGAGCGTCTCACACGTGTGCTCTTTATCCTGCTCCGTCTCCTCTGCAGGGACCCGCTCTGCGAACACGCCAAGTCGTGAGAGATTCGAAACGTGAGGGAAAAGAGATACCGGGATTTGGAGATCAGGATTCCTGAATGCCATCTCACCAGCTGACAGACAGGAGCCAGAAAGAATAAAAGAAAGGAATCGAGCATCCAAAGCTTTCTTTTTCATCACTGTTTTCATCACTAAACCTTGCTAATTTCTCAAGCCCAGAACTGCCCTTCCCTCTATTAAATCTAAAATATTCCCTATCGTTTTCAGATTTTAAACTACAGTGTCAGCTCTGACCAGGCGCTTGACCTTAGGTAAGTCGCTCAGTACTCTGAGTGATAAGCATCTCTTCTCTCAGCTCAGGGCCCAGGTTCCTCACCAGGGAAGTTGTAGGGCTAAATCCAGCAACATTTTTACAGTTGGTCCTCTGAAGAAATCGCTTTAAACTGGAAACTGTCCATTCTTACTGGTTTTTGGAGGAAGAACTTGCTGACTGCCCTGTTCTTTTCTCCAGCTGCAGTGAGAATGGCCTTGCAAAAACACCTATCTCATCATATCGCTCCCCTTTCCACAACCTGGATCATCCTTTAAGGAAGCTTTGACCCCCTTAGCCTGACATGTAAGACCCTTCATGATCTGGCCCTTTGTTGACCTCTCTGGCTTCACTTCTTCCTGCTCTATGATCGTTGTCTCCCTAAACATGCTGTATTCTACGTCCAAGCCTTTAGGCATGCTGTTCCCTCCAACAGGAATACCGACCCCTCCTCCTTCGCCCAAGATTCTACTGTTTTCGTTTAGCTGTCACCTCCTGGGTGATAACTCTTACTCCAGTCTTAGGCTGGGTGCCTATCTTCTATATTCCATCCTTATTCTCAGCACTTAGCATCCTCTCTAGTAATCCCCTCTTGGCCCACCTCCCTCTCCCCCCGCCCCGAGCCTGCCACTATAGTATTATATCTTAGAGTACAACACAGTCCCTGGCAAATAGTGGGCACTCAGTAAATACTGGCTGAATCCATGAAGCAGCTATTTTCTTCCCATATAGCCTTCTTTCCCCCGCTTCATCCCCCTCCTCTCTCCCAGCCCTTCCTCTTTGCTACTGGCCTTACTTCTGAGCAGTGAGTCTGCTTTCATCTGCTTCCAATGTCATGTGCACCATCTAAACCTCTGGGGGGAGCCTGGCACTAACATGGTAACGCTGCGAGGTCCTACCTTCTTTGGGTGCCGGAGAGGAGCAGTTCTCCCCAGTCTCCACCCTACACACGTCAGAGTACAGGAACTCGCTTGCCAAACTCTCACTGGCTTCTGGAGAGAGAAGGAAATTTTATGATGAACAATCTGGCAACATATGGTTAAAATGTTTGAAGTCCCCAATTCACGGCTGATTAAACAATTCTTTACATAAATAACACCCGACAAGCCTGCATATAAATTCAAAGCAGAGATGCAATTTACACTTTCATTTGGTGATCTGTATGGGAAAAAAGCCAGAAATGTCAATTCCTGTAAGCTTACTAGAAATATCGCACTTAAATAGCACCTCTCCAACTTTAAAGACAAACAGCTGAAACTCTTCGACAAATACTACTGAACATACAGACTCCAGCAAGATTTATACCAAGTCTGCATGAGAAGCAGGCGTGGAAATCTGAGGTCCAGATCAGTTTAGTTCAAAACCCTAAGATGGTTGGCAGTGAATGCCATTTTTAGTGTCAACTTGGAGGCTGGAGTTACATGCCAAGAATGCAGCATTTGGGAGGGAGAAAAAGGCTGCCTGGCTTAGTTACAATTCTAGTTTGTTCCTTGGACTCAGGGCGCCTGGCTACCAGATGAAAAACCAGTAATATTTCACTTACTAGTGTCAAGTATTTTAATTGAGGGAAAAGGCACTTGGGTATCACTCAAGAATATGTATCTCTCTCTCAAAAGAGGAAATCTCTTCTGTTTTTTCTATAAATTAAAATCATATAAGCTCACTGTAAAACTTGCACACTGTTAAAAAAAAAAAAAAAAAAAAAAAAGCCCCAGAGACAGCCACTGATTGCAGTTTGGGGGTATATTCTTCCATATTTTATAAGACATATGAGCTTTTTAATTAAAAATAAAAATCTACACAGATCCTATTGTAGTTATTCTTCTGCAATTTCCTACCATATCTTGGGTACTTTTCCATGAAGGTTTATAAAGAGGTACCATATCTGCAGGGTTCACCACAGCATGCATGAACCACACTCTAATGAAACACTCCCTTACGTTGAGATTGCTTCCAATTTCACACTGCAATGAACATACTTCCGTACACATCTGTTTCTACATTTTTTTTTTAAAGGATAAATTCCTAGAAGTAGATTTACCAAGCCAGAGGGATGCATACTCCTATGCTTTCAATATACATGGTCAAACTGTTTTATGAAAATGTTGTACTAGTTTAAAATAGGACTTTAGTAAATAAATTCAACGTAGCATCTGGACACTCACACTTAGCACTGACACATCATACCGCCCTTTGAATGAAGTGAAAACTAAGCCCTGTATTCAGTTCACACTCTGAGCGTTAGGGAGATACCTACACTGCCAAAGTCATCATTTTTAGTTCAGTTGTAATCAGGAAATACTCTTTTAACATTAAAAAAGCTCAGAAGATCCCAAACCCACCTGGAAGAGCGGTTTCATTGGGCAGCCTATCTACTTCCAAGATGAAGTCATCCTTGAAGAAAAGGTAGCCCACTATTGAGAACAGGTAAACCAGGATCAAAGCCAGGACCGCCGTCAAGATGATGGACCGTCCGTTGCGAGTGACGCTTTTAATGACATTAAGCAGAGTCTCTTCTCTGTACACTAAGTCAAAAAGCTTTAAAAACAAACGAAAGGACGACAATGGGACAATTTTAAGAAGCCTCTATATTAGGTGGATATCCATATCCCCTAATGACAACTTGATTTATAAAGAATTTACCCTTCTGGAAACTCAAAAGCATTGTACTCTTAACGTGTTACACTTGCCTGTCTTAACAGTGAAAACCGAGATGGTAAAAATAAGGAAAAACAAATACAGACAAGGAGGGTGGGAAACAAGAGCAATTTCAAGTTGTTTACATGCAGCTTAGAGGTCTTGGGAATAGAGAAAATACAGGCTGTACCAGTGAGCTGCAGAGGACAAGGGGGACGAAAGGGATGAGGGTCCTGGTATTCATTTAGGGATTATCCACTGAGCTTCTATTAAGGGCCAGCCACTCTGGACATGGGACTGGCTGACCTGCAATGGGCCAGGCCAGGGAGCAGGGACTCTGGAGTGGACAGAGGTTCAAACCTCAGCTCAACCGCTCGCTGCCACCAGGACCAGGTACTACCCCCTTCCTCTCGGAGCCTCAGTTTCATCATTTGCAGACTGGAGGAGAGAGACTTATTGTAAAGAATAAATAGACAATGTATATAGAGTGCTTAGCAGACAGTCATGCTTCTGTGCTGAGTAAGTCCACAGTCGATGGTAATTATCATTAAATTCCTGACGAAGAGACTGGGCCAAGGTCACACAGATAGTACACAGCAGGGACGCTGGCGGTGGTAGCACGCCAGGAAGCCTAAACCCTTCCTATGGCCCTGGTCGGGGCAGAGACGCCCTGCGGTTCACAGCGGGTTCACTATCTTGGTGCGCCCTCTGTCCAAGGCGCCTGCGCTTTGCAAGAACTTGGCTTCATGAGAAATGGAGGCTCCCTGGAGGTACTTAGAGGTATGGGAGACCAGCAGCTGGTTTTCTAAGAACTACAATCTCAGATATTTGGCTGGAGGGATGGCGGAGAGCCATGAGAGAAGAGATGCACGGCGTTATTCTGGACCTGGGGGGGCTAGCTTTAATATGGCCTCTGTGTGGACATCTGATCCTGTCCTGAAGGTCCTGCTTCCACCGTGGCTTTGGGGAATGACTGTGCACAGCCAAGTGAGTCAGGGGACAAGGGTGTGAATCCTGACTCTGCTTCTAATTTGTTGCAAGCTGTTGATCGGGCCATGAGACCTCTCTGGACCTCAGTTTCTGCATTGGTAAAATCAGTGGACTGAACTAGCTCGTCTCTGAGTCCCTTCCAATTTAGAATTTTACGTCTGAGTTCATTTGCTGCCCAATTAGCCCCTCTGCCTCCATAAGGCCAGTCTGTGTCCTGAGACCAGTGTGAAGGGCACCGGGTAAAGGAGGACACTTAAAAGGAAGCAAGGAAGAGGCGTTTATTCGATATAAGAGTACAAAGGCTAATGTTGCTGTTAATGTTGGTTAAATATTTTCCAGCAACCCACACCATGAAGCAGCAAGGAAGAGCAACTTCAGACAACAAATGACACTTGTTTTCTGGGGCTAAGAACTGTAGAGATTATACAGCCCCCAAATCACTGAAATGACAAGTCACTTTTTCCTTTTCATTTATCTATAATTTCTGATTTTAAAACAATGGACATACATCACTTGATAATAAGGAAAAACTTTCTTCTAATTAGAAAATTAGACAAGTTCAATGGAGAAAACTTTGAAAACACAAAAAAGCACAAAGAAAAAACAAAAATCACTAATAACCCCAATATCTATAGACATTTACTCAACAATTCTTTCCTTCTGACCTTACTACATAATTGAAAAAAGTGTAACGTATGCATACATATTTTCACAAAAATATTACGCCTTAAGCTGGCATATAGTCCGCTTGCTTGGTAAAAAGAATCATGAACATTTTCATGTCAAAAGGATCACCTAGTTAAAGTACCTGCCTGGATGATAGCCTGATTGACAAACTCAGAATCTCTGTGAGGGTGTGATCAAAATAGATATTTTTTCAAATCTAAGTAAATAACTATCATCACAGCTCTGGTTAAAAATAAGCAGTGGTCTGATTTTCTGGATAATACCTTTTCTCTCTTCCTTCTGGTACTTTCACTCATTTTAGACTAGAGATTATTCGAATATGGTCCTGAGGTATTTATAGTCTCTTGAATTTGGGCAATATAGCTGCCACCTGTGTCTATATTTAATAAAAAGAACAATTAGATCTATTTGGATTTCTGAGAGCTTTTTCATTTTATGTCCATGGATCTTTGTTAAGGAAAGTTTTCCTTCATTATGTTTTTAAGCTTTGTTTCTGTTATAATTTTTTCTGAGGAAAAAAATAATAAACCTTACATCAGTTTCAAAAAAAAAAAAAAAAAAGATCACCTAGTATTCCAGTATATGGAAAAACCACAGTCTACTCAACCAATATCTTTTCCTTTTTTAAATAGTCAAGATGTTTTCAATTATATATCATTAAAAGTAATGCTGTGATGAACACCTCTGCATGTGCCTGTATATATACCTGTCCAGTTATTTCTTTTTGTCAAGTTTCCAGAAATGGAGCTGTTGGGTCAAATGTTATAACACACAATATCGCTCCACTGCTTTCCGGAAAGGCTGTACCAATTTATCCTTAGCACTGTTAGAGAACGAGGCTCATTTTAGCGCACTCTCACTAGAAGTGGGCACGATCATGCTTCTGAACCTTTCCCAACATTACAGGTACAACACGGGATCACGCTCGTGTGTTAATCAGTATGTCACTGTTTGACATTAGAACACTTCCACGTTTACTCTGAATTTCTCCTTTTCTTACCTGCCTGCTAACGAACTTTGCACACTTTCATCTTGGGATGTTAATAGTTTGCTAAGGGCACAACTTGAAGGCAGGTTTGGGACCGGGTTCAGCCAGTCTCGGGGTGAACTTCAGTTAGGCCACAGTCGCCCACTCTGCCTTTCCGCCCTGCGGGTGTAGAGCTTTCACGTGACGTGTGGGTTTTCCCTGCTAGAGGTCTCTCTCCAATTCCTTCCTGTCACAGGCTGTCCTCATTTGTGGAATAATGTGAACGGTTTCAGTATTTTGTCTGTGGTTCCCAACAGACACGTTAAATACTGCTTTTGACACCACAAGGAACACATCACTTGAAGTCACAGAAAGTCAAGGCCCAGATGGCTTAGAAACCCTGCAGAAGCGTCCAACCCCGGTCTCACTGGACCCTGGTCAGTCCTTCTCAAAGTGCACTGAGCCGAGGTAGCATCACCAGGAGCTCTGAGCTCCTCTGACCCTTCTGTGACAGGTGAGGGATGGCAAGGCAGGCATGCAGACTGCAATGCGAAATACCGGTTTCACCGGAGCAGGGACTTTTTCACAGGCTCAAATGAAAGGCAGCTCAGGGCCGTGCTTAAGCACTTAGACCCGGGAGTCAACAGAGCTGCGTCGCTATCGTGGCCTCTGCCCCTGACTTGCGGTGAGACTCTGGGCAGGTGACCTGCCTCACCAGGTTCCACCTCGCCAGTGGTAATTTGCAGAGTTCGTCAGCCTCAAAGGCGGTCGTGAGAGGGGACAGAAAGAGCACACAGGGAACGGTCAGTGAGTGACAGTAACTGTTCTTTTCTACACTGTGAGGCCCGTGAGGGCTGGGACGACACTGCCTCGTCTCACCATGACACCCACCGCGTCTAGTTCTGGCACCAGCTGGCACTGCCAATGACCAAAAGAAGAGGATGTGATGAACAGAAAAGGAAACAGAGCCAACGGGATGTAGATGGTCGGAAAAGTCATTCTCTGCCAAGGCGAGATGGCACTGTCTAAAGGGGACTCCCCTACCTCGTGGGAGAGACCCCTCAGCAGGGGTGGGAGAGACCCCGACTCAACTCTGCCTCCGCACTGAGAGAGGACAGGAATTTGTCAGGTTCCGGACTTGGGTTTCCCAGACTCACAAACAGGAACCCCACCCAGGGGTGTTATTGCATGAGACAAAAAGGCTTAGAAATATACACAGAGCTCTAAAGATCTCTGATAGAGAGTGACCAAAATAGGGCACGTAATGGCCATCACAGTGTATCCAGAGACCTCTTTGCCTAAAACCTCAAAGTACGGCCAGACCTATTTTAAAATGAGGGCAACGAATCCATATCCATAGCCCTCAGCCTGCCAACATCCACCACTAATGGAAGGAGCTAATCCTGGAGGCCTAGATGGTGCATTCTTTATGGTGTTTGGATGGGAGAGGGGAGACGGGATGACAGAGACGGTAATAACAGCCGGCCATCGCTCAGCATTTCTGTGGCGGTGCTGTTCTCAGACCCTGACGCGTGAAGTAGCAAAAAATCCCTATGATGGCCCTGCCAGGAAATGGACTGTTCTCCCCATTTCGTAGATGGGGAAACTGAGGCCCAGCACAGTTAAGTCACCAGCCCGGAGACCACATGGACGGCAACTCCTGGAAGTGTCTTCCTTGCCCTGCTTTTTGCAAGTAAATCCCTCGTCGTTTCTTTTTTTTGGCTGCACCTCGCGGTTTGCGGGATCTTAGTTCCCCAACCAGGGATCGGACCTGCACCCTTGGCAATGAAAGTGCAGAGTCCTATCCATTGGACTGCCAGGGTATACCCAAGTCCCTTGTCTTAAGTCAACACTTAGGCCTTGATCATTTTTTATCATCAGAAACATTCTAATACTTCTTCTATTCCCTTTATGGACGGTTTTGCTCGCAGAAAGGTCAATTTTACGCTTCCTGTCATTTGACATAGGTACAATGAAGTGGTTTTTTATCTACAACTCTACAGGTCAAGATTCCCTGTAATGACAGGAGAATAAGCAGATAGAGGTCTGTCATTTAAAAACCTGCTCAGGAGGAGAATAATGGAAAATCAAGACATTTAAGCACTCGGCTCAGACTGGAACACAACTTCTTCTGAAAAGGTCTCCTGGATCAATAAATCTATCAAGCTCACTGTCATGGGTCTTGGGTCTTTGAAAATAGCTCCTGCTCTTGTTGGCACTACATGTTTTCACTGGAAAATGGATCCCATGAGAACTGTCAGAAGGTGACAGTCGCAAAAACATTCTTCTTGTAAGTGCTGGCTGAGGCCAAGAAATAAGACAAACAAAGGTGCACATGGAGGCAACATCTCCTGATCCAGATGGTGGGCATCATCTGTCATCATGATCACGCAGTGTGATCGTGCACCTCCTGGGCTCCTGAGAGCTGACCTGCTCCCTGGGTAGCTTTCCTCTCCAGATGCCCCAAACGCTGCGTACAGCACGGGCTAGGACCTCGTTAGACCAGGCACACCAGTCACCATGAAAAGTAGGGGTCTGTGAGGGGAGGAAGGACAGAGGATGCTCTCCTAGCTGCCCACATGTAAAATCTTTCAACACCAGCAACTCACCAGCAAACTGTAGAAGAATTCATGGACGAAGAGCCCCATGGCGCAGATCAGCAGATACAGCAAATGATAAAGGAACTCAACATCCAGAACCATGGCTCGGTAGCCTCTGGTGAATGTTCCACAGTTGCCCACAAAGCTCATCAGAAAGATGATTTTATTGCAGACCTGACAACAATGACAGCAACAGTCAGATAAGCACGGACCATGGCGAACTCGAGACTCTTCACAAGAGCCGAGGGCAGTTTGCTCCCAAGCGTCTCTCGGCGCCTGTGCCCAAACAAAAGCTTCCTTTTGCACCCAGGGCCCACCGAACGCCGAGAACTGTTCTGCGGATCAAAGTCATTTCATTACTTTGCTTTTCAGGCATATTGCAAGTTAATGTGACAGTCAAATAACTTCATGTGCAACACTAATCAAGTGGCATTTGTAAGTGACAAAAACAAAATTAACACATACTGAAATTATGATTTTCAAGATGAGATATGAATCATTTCTAACATCCTTACATGAGTTAGTCAAACACAGAAGTCACCTCAATCCACGAACCCTGTGATCAGCATGATGAAAAGTGTTTTCTAACTTTCTGTTACGTTCTAGGCATTAGAGGGTTGCAATTTAATGAGAAGCAGCCAGTTCCTGTCACCCATTGCTCCTAATTTTACAGGGAAAATGAGAATTCTCTTGGGGTGGGCAGGGGAAAGTAAGTGACTTCAGGATGAGCTCTATTCCCCTGCCCCCCTTTCTGGGAATAACTTTTTTTTTTTTTTGGTGAGGAAAGTTATATTGTGGTATTCATTTTGTAATTCATATACATATCAAATCAAAATGTTGTACACCTAAAACTAATACAATATTATATGTCAATTACATCTCAATAAAAAGTTAAAAAACAATATATGAAAAGTATGTAACCTTATTAATAAGCAAAGAAATGTGATTTTCCTGATTTCTTCCTTTTCATAAACTCATATTTCATTGAAATAGTCAAATATACATGGTTAAAGTAATAGCATTTTTTTCCAATAGCATGAAAGAGTATAAAGAATAAAGGTAAGTCTCCCTCCCAACCTACACTATCAGATCCCCCCACTCTCCAAGAAGACTACTCTTATCCCCCAGAAGAAGCCACACTGGGACCTCGTAAAGTACCAACGTTTGGCCCTTCTTGGGTTGGGAATAACTTCTATTTTTCCTCTGGGCATCCATCCCTTCCCATGTATCGGTCCTTGAGGTCTGGGTGGGGCTCCATCCTGGCCAGTCGGAATTATGGCAATCCCCTGGCAACGACTGGTTCAGGGATAGGCACGTGACCAAATGGAGTCAATGACACCCACTGAGATCCTTCCTGGGACTGCAGCGTGAGACAATTTTGTTCTTTACCTCTGACCTTGGACCTGACAGAAAGTGAGCTCTGAGGCTGCTGGCATCCATCCTGCGTTACCATGGAGCCCAAGGGTACCACCAGCGCAGAACCAAAAGAGAGGAACTGAGCCCTGATGCTACTGTCCAGCCTCCTGAATTCAGCTACACCTGAAGCCAGGCGCTAGATTCTCAGGCACATTTTCTCCTTTGCTTATATTAGCGTGGATTAGGTTTTCTGACCCCTGCAACTGAAGGCTGACCTACTGTATAACAGAGTCCCACCTTTGAGAGAAACCCCATGCCTGAAGTCTGCCTATAGCAATATGCTGCTAGAAAAACCTGAATCAGGAGAAAGGTGGAGAGAATGCGCTTCGGCTGCACTTGGTAAAACCATCTCCTGCTACCCGAGCTAGCTTGGCCACAGGTGCTGGGGAAGCGGTGCCAGTTAATCTGGTGGGTCAGTGCAAGCGAGCTTCTCGGCAATCAGATAAGGGGGGAAGCCAACACCCACGGAGAAGGTTCGGCTTTCTCAGACAGGCTAACCTTTCAATCCACCAGGTCTTTTTCTTCTAATATTCTAACCTTTGCCAGTGTAGGATCTTTTTTAGGGGGAGAAAGCATCATTCATTCTGAAAGAACTGTGTTGCTGGGGTTTCAGAGAGGAAGAAAAGAAAAAAAAGGTCACGCTCTGGTCGACATTCCAGGACCTCACACAAGCCCAGGCACCTGCGGTATTAACAACAGAGCAATCCACTTCACCTGAGTCCACTCTGCCCTTTAACTTCTGCCCCCGTCTTCTCTGTCGCTTCACTAGCAACTGTCTCCTATTCATGGTCTTAGTCTGCTGTCCCCACTTCCTACGGATCCCACTTTGGTTAGTGTCAGATGTGGCTTTTGGTCCCAGCTCTCTACTGCAGCGGCTCTCCCCACGTCCCCAGCGATTCTCCAGGGCACACACAGACGTCTTGCCCTGTCCACTCCTAGCACCCAACCCCAGCTCCTGCAGCACCCTTCTCACCACCCTCCCTACACGTGGCTGCCAGGATACCACCCTGGGCTGCTTCCCCAGCTCTCAGATCTCCAACATTCCTTTGCCGTGTGCCCACAGCTGCTATTTCTTCTCCCATTGCTCCATGTGAACGGTCCTCTTTTTTTATCCCCTCTAAATAATTGTTTACTGTTTCAGCTTTTCCCCCCGCAGCTAATGGTATTATGAATGGTCATTAGTTATCCAAATGGAGTCTTTCCCCCAACTGATTTACGTTAAAGAGAAAACTATGGAATGACCAAAGGCCAGAGAAACAAAAGAATTAACTCGCAGAAGACAACCTCTGAAATACTGAGTGTTTTTTCCTTTTATTTATTTGTTTCTCCTGTATTTCTTTCTTAAAAAGCTTCCTCTCACTGGAAGTGAAGCCTGCATTTCGTGCTTCAACGCTGATGTGGCTCTGTCACTCTGGTCATGCATTTCCAAACATCAGGCCCAACATTAATAGCTTGTCTTGTTACCTCAAGCCCAGTGAGCCAACAATTTTGGTCTATTTTCACCCTGAAAACCAGGTCTTGCATGACTTCGTTTTAGCTGGAGGCATCATTCTTCGCCCAGCCTCCCGTGACTAAACATTTGGAGTCATACTTGCCTCCCTCATCACCCAATCAAGACAGTAATACCTTCTTTGCCTGGAGAAAAGGACCCAGTCCAAGCCCTGCACTGCTTTCAGGCTTAAGGCTCAGACCCTACGCCCACCATGTGTCACTGTTCCCTCCGAAGCTCTGACATCTGTACCTTCCTTCTTCTCCGTTATGACCAAGACGCAGGCTTGTCACACGTAATCGAAAGCCCTGCTAGAGGCCCTAAGTGGTCCCCCACCCCCCGTGCTCAAATCCGTGTATATTCATGCCACTACCAAGGGAATTTTCTCAACCACTGAATTGCTCAAAAACCCTGAATCATTTCCCACTATTGGGAATAGAATTTCCCAACCTATATTCTATACAACACTAATTCCAAGTGATACTTTACAGAAAATGTGGGCAAATAAGTTCGGGAAACACGAATACCCGGTGTCCCTTTCTTACAGATTCATAACCCGTATCAGCATGTTAAAGTCTCAGAAATGCTGCCGTGAAAAACCTTTCATGTTGCTTAACCCAGCATTTCGCACATTGATTTGACCAAGGAACGCTATTTTCACCTAAGATTTATCAACTTGGAACACGCTGACCTGGAGGATGAAGCCCCAGTGCGTCTTCCTGAAATTCAGGGCCCAGGTTCCTTGTACAGGATCAGGCCCTACATGTCAGTACATGAGCCACAGAGGAGGCGAAACTCAACGGCTGGTCGTCTCCTGAAAAGGTCCGGGCTTCCCTCGCTGCTGTGGCCTATGGGGAAGATGCTTCTCTCAATCCCTGCTTCCTGGCCCCATTGTCTCCATTCTTTAAGACAAGACTTCAGCCCTGTCTTCCTTCTCCCCTAGCGCCCTTGCTGCCTCTGCCATCTGAACAGCCATTTGGGGACATTTATGATTGCCCTCAATTACTGGATTCACCTTTTTTGCAATATCACTTCCATTTTTGAACAGTGACCTTAGCTTCCTTATACACTCAGGGCAGAAACCTCTGGAAGGCAGTTTTAGATCCCCACATGTCCCAATTCGTTCCTTTTTTTCACCAGGAAACCTCTCCCATTTATGGCTTTATATCAGTTGTGTCCATTTCCTAGGAATTCCACAGATGGAGTTGGCACCTACCCGTCCACAGCGGTGAAATAGCATTTCCAAATGTCACTACTGACTTTGAGGTAACTCTCCTTGATTCTTTTCTTACCTCTCCACCAGCTCCATCTCTGTCAACAGTTCCTCTTGTTTCTCTGCGGTCCTCACCAGAAGTGGGTGCTGTGTTAACATTCGGTCATTTGACTTACTGGCTAAAATCTCTCATCCTAGCACACCTTTGACCTGATTGGCAAAACTAACCCAGACCTCAACTTCTCTCCCTTTGTCTGCCTAATTCTGAGAGGAATATTCCCTGAAAACGAGACTGTCGGTGCCCAGAGAGTACGTTAAGAGGTTCACCGTCCTGTGAGAAGGGGAAGAGGGAGACGGCCACCTGCAGCTCTCCTTTGCTTCTGCTATTTTAAGAGTTGACCCAGATAATATTTTTCTGCGCTGGAAGCACAGGCCAAGATTCTGGGGAGGATGGAAGGCATTCCTACTTGTATGTAAACAAAACCGTGGCGATGAAGGTATTCATACTTACGTTGAAAGCTCCCAGAAGAAACAACGTGGGTTGTAAGCCGACCGAAAATATCAACCGGAGAATTGTGGAAGCGATTAAGGCCCGGATGCCGTGGGGCTTGGGGAGGGCAATGACAATGGCCAGAGATATGAGCATGGCTGTCCACAGCAGCCCTGACCAGTGTGGCTCCAGGGTTCCTGGAAGGACAAGGCAGGGCTCTCAGAGATCAGAGCTTTCACCGGGTACAGGTGACAGACCAAAACAGGTTTAACGTCATTTTCTTCAACCACCTCTCTGGCCTTGTATGTCCCAACCCTCACGTCCAGTTCTCTGCCCCAGACGTAACCCATCACATCCATGTTTTCTTACCTGCAAGCCTTCTACTGATACGTGTTCCTTCTACCTGGGAAATTCTCTCCCTTTCCCATTCACGTTAAGTCTTAGCTTAGACGTCACCTCTTCTAGGAAGTCTCCTCCACGCCCTTCCTCCTCACAAAACATGCCAGGTGCTCCTTCCTTCTCTGATTCTTGTACCCCTGGTCATCCCTATGGGACACTGTTCTCTAGCAGTCACCGCCCCCTCCCTAAACCCCATCCCCACCAGACTCCAAATTCCCCAAGGGAAGCACTGGGCACCCAGTAGGCAGCCATCAAATGAGTTTGTTCCATAAGCAAAACTCATACATGTGTCACACTTCACTCTTAGGGGAGGCGAGCTGGAAGAATAAACTTCTAATTTCTATTAAAAGTATGCTAAGGAAAATTGCAGGTCCCCTGCCTGCATCAGATTTCTTCAAGGCAAGGAGGAAGGCAACTTCCTTATCATTAGCATCATCCTACAATTAGATTATCCTTGTAGTCAAAGAGCTTATACCAGTTTTTGTCATCTCTTGCTATTGCAAGTTCTATTTAGAGTGTCCCACGAGACGGCTTGGTTATATAACATGAGCCAACAGGGCTAAAAATAAGGTTCTGTAAAACACTCATTAAAAAAAAAAACACCCCTATTTCAAATGCTGTCACATTTTGAGTTTCCTTCAGATGTAAACAAGCAGCACTACATGATTAAGGCCACTTATATAAAGGAGTTTCAATTCTCCAGAACTGCTGGGATTGAAGCACCGCCCGGGAAAGAGGCGCCCTGGCAGGTTCCAGCTCTTCCACGAGCCTGCTGGCTGCCCTAGTTCATTTCGTCCACACCTGCTGAGACTCACTTTCTCTCTGAAAACTATCCCCCTCACCCCAGCCACCTACCTCTTCCCTTTGGATATCCTTCAAAGGTAAACCTGATTAGGAATGGGCACCAAGAGGCAGAAGCTTCTCAGAAATTCAGGAAGAAGTGCATATTGGGGCCTAGGCGTCCCTTGCTGTGCATTTAACAATTGTTAGATATTGTATTAAGCCATTTACGCTGATTATCATTTATTTAACCCTCTTGATCACCCTATAAGGTTGCTGTTATCATCTCCATTTTACTCCAGAGGAAACGGAATCTTGGGTTACGTATCTTGCCTAAGGTGACACAGCATATACCAGGAGTATATACGTCCCTGGAGGAACGGTCCTTAACTATCATTAAAAAAAAAAAAAAAAATCCATCCGTTTTAAGTGCACACTTTGATGACTTCTGGCAGTGTATACAGTCATATGACCTCATGTAACTGCCAACACAATCAAGATATAAACAACTTTATCACCCTAAGAGGTTTCCTTGTGCCCTGTGCAACTGACGCCTTCCCCCATCTCCAATGCCAAGCAAATATGGACCTGCTTTCTACCACTGTAGCTTTGCATTTTCCAGAATTTCATGAAATGGGAAAAATAATCATATTTGTAGGTAGTCTTTTTAATTCTTTCACTTAACAAAATTTTTAAGATCCATTCAGGTTATTGTGTGTATTAATAGTTTATTCTTTCTATTGCTGAGCAGTATTCCGTAATATGAATATACCACCATTGATTTATCCACTTAACAATTAATGGATATTTGGGTTGTTTCCAGTTTGGAGTTGCTACAAATAACGCTACTGGAAACAACCAAGTACAAATCTTGGGGTGGGTGTTATGTTCTCACTTCTCTTGGACAAAAACATGGAAGTAGATTTTGGGATCCTAAGTACATGCTTAACTTTAGAAGACCTAACCATACTGTTTTCCAAACTGATGGTACCATTTTCCCTTCCCATCAGTAATATATGGGAGTTCCACTTGCTCCACATCGTCACCAATACTTGGTATGGTCAGTTTTTCTAATTTTAGCCATTCTAGTAGGTTTCTAGTAACATGTCATGGTGGTTTTCATTTGCATTTCTCTAATAACTACTGATGTTGAATATCTTTTTATGTGCTTCTTGGCCATTCATATGTTCTTTTTTGTGTGAAGTAACTGATCAAATCTTCTGCCCACTGTTTTAATTGGGTAATCTTTTTATTGTTGAGTTGTAAGAGCTCTTTATACATTCTGGATATAAGCCTTTTGTCTGATGTATGATTTGTAACTATTTTCTCCCAGCCTGTGGCTTGCCTTTCATTTTCTTAAGCGCTTGATTATCATCTTAAACTGCTCTTAAGAGCTCAGTGTAATAAATGTGACCAGTACAACACATGTGCTCAAATCCTGAAGGGGACAATATAAAAACCTGCTGTCTTCCCACTATAAAAACAGAGGTGAAAATTAATGCTAGATTCCAAAGAAACAATTATAGAAAGACTTCTTCGAGACAACTGGAGAAACATGAATATGGACAGGCTATGACATGATTTACTGTTAGTTTTGTTAGATATGATAATGGTATGGTGATTATACACATTTTAAAATATTCTTAGAAGTTAGGGATGCACAGTGAAATATCTATGGGCAAAACGACAAGATGTCTAGACTTCTTTAAAATCTTGCAGAAAATACAGTAGGAGTACAAATGAAACAAAACTGGCAAAATGTTGGTAATTGTTAAAGCTGGGCTTATGGGTATATGGCAGTTTATTATACTGTTCTTTCTAATTGTGTATATATTTGAAAATTTCAACAGTAAGAAAGTTTAAAAAGTAGTACTTTATGTGCTTTAATCATCATGCCATGTTTACAAATTCAGTATGAAATCTGAAGATGCCCAATTTTCATGCTTTTCAAAGACTCTGTGACTCATCAGTTCTGAAATAAAGGGGGAAAATGATACTTCTAAAAAGGAGCTTTTAAGGCCACAGTGTCCTTGGCAGCCACAAGCCCTGGAAGTCACAGAGCCACATCGGCACACATAGCAAGGTCATTACACACCTGCAAGAGGGACATTTTGGAAATCCTGGTTTCAGGATTCAACGAGCACAAATATTGCTCTCAAAGAAATACTTTCAGGTAACCAATCAGATTTTGTTTCTAGACAGGGCTAACACAACCCTCTTCTTGAAGATGGTCAACAGTGAGTATAGAAGATGCCCCCGACACATCTTCCAAAAGAAAAAAATAAATCCCTCTGAGTGAGTGGATGTGTTTGAGGTGATCTCAGTCACTGCATAATGGAAAGGGCTTCCTTAGGTTGGATCAACCTTGTTCTCTCCAAGGACATCTAATTACGTTTTCTGTTGAGTCTATCTGCATGAAGTTCTAAAGCCAATGCTGCCAAAACAGAAAGCCTGGACTTCTACAGATCAGCCAGGGCTGATGCCACCTTGAGTGCCACCACTGTAAAGTTGGAAGGACCTTTAAGAAACATCGCATCCAGTAGTTCTTGAACTTAGATGGGCAAGAAACAGGATGCTCCAGGGATCCTGACTAGGTCAGCAACTATCTTCTCCTGATCTCTACAGGAATTTCCAAATCCACACCTAGGTTTCACAACTACTGGCTCAATTTAAGCACCTCTTAACAGAGAGGATAAGGAGAACTAATTGAAGTGGCTCACCCAGAGTCACGTGGCAGGTGAGTGGCAGAGCCAGGCCTAGACACGAAATCTGGACTTTGTAAATCTAGCTGTTCCACTGGATGAGGCTTATCATTGAAGAGGAGAGAGGTGTCAATGAACTGTCCCCAGCACTGGCCTCAAAACTGCCACAAGTGACCAGTGAAGAAAATGGCCAAGATATATTAAAAAAATCAATTTTAAATATTTTTAAAGAAGTGGAGGGTAAAATGAAAACACATCCAAAGTAACAGCTGAAGAATCTGCTATGATGTGCACAACAGCTCCCCAGAGGTGAAAAGAGGCCTGGGCTCTGTCCCCTCCACCTAAGCCCCTGGTTGACCACTTTGCACTCTTACCTCTGCTGACTGGCAGCCTGGTGAAGGCAGACATCCCCCAGGGGGAACACCCTGCAGCCCTGTGAACCTGCCCAACTTTGCAGCCAAGAACACTTATGATTCCTGGTATTGCATTTTAAAGGAAAATGTTCCTTGGGCTTGTGTTTAAGTACTGCTTTTGGGGGGAAAAAATCACTTAAATGGAGCCTTCAACATAGCTTCAGGCCAAACAGAAAAGCTAACGCCTCAAATGAGTAAGTTAGACACATCATAGAACATGTGACCACTTTCAAATCTGACCTTAAATTTACTTCCATTACGTTTATGACATCTGCATTATTAAATCCAGAGCTGAGCCTGGACTTTACCTCTGCACTGTTTCTGTTTTTTTTTTGTATTGTTTTTTTTTTTTTTTTGGTCTTACTTTTGGACTCTTCATCCCATTATGTCTCACACAAGGTGGCTCCTGGCAGGTTGTGACATATATATGGGAGGTGATCTGCCAAAAAGCTCTGATGAGAAATTGAGCTGAAAAGTAGGCCTCCCAGGAGGCTGTAGCAGGTGTCAGAAAAGTAGGTCGTAGATGTTTAACAGAAGAGGAGCTTCCGCCAACCCCCAGAACCCCACAGGCGTAAATGTCTCCAGAGAGCTGTTAAGCAAACCAAGGAGCCCCAAACAGAAAAATGCCCCTCCTGAACGGTTTGCCTTTTCTCAGCAGAATGTGCATACAGATGAGTGGAAGGAGACAGTGGCGGGGGAAATCCATCAAGACCATGGACAGCACGTTTCATTATGTGAATAATGGCATGTAGCTCTTAATAGACTAGACAGCCAAGGATGTGCAGTCTGCAGTCACTCAAGCCCTGCCTCACCCTACCTCTTGTCCAAAAAAAAAAAAAAAATTCCAGAGATTTCTTACAAATTCTTTCGTCTGAAATCAATTTCACAAGTATGGCATGGGAAAAAAAACATCTACTGGACTGAGCATCGAAATATCTACGTGCTAGGGTTAGCTCGGTCGCTAACTGGCTGTGTGACTTTGGCTAAATCTCTCAGCTTCTCTGACAAATAGTTTTCCAACATATAAAACAAGGAGGCTGACCGAGATGAACTCTTACAGTCTTAATACTGTATACAGCTTCTCCTCTTTCTTTCCTGGTAAATAAATATGGACATACAATTTATATTATTTCAAGTTAGATTTAAAAATAAACCCGTGGTAAAAGCTACACTCTCATTTTGTCTGAAAATGGCTAACTGGGATCCCATAACTTGCACCAGTACTTCCAGGGATCACGTTTAAGATGCAAGTCACAGCCTTCCTGCTGCTTCTGGAATTTCCCTTGAAATTAAAGATATGGGTGGTACCTCCTCGGACTCCTTTAAATGGGTAGAAAAATGCCACAAGCAGATTCATCAGGACAGCCAGGTTGAATGAAATGCTGCTCCAGAAAGACATGTTGCGGGCACACCAGTACAGAACGGGCTGGGCTGTGGAAACAAGGACAGAGCCCCGTGAGGTTCAAGACTGCAAGCCAGAACGCTGGGGATCCACACGGCCCTCCCGCTCCGCCCCTACAAGTCCACTTTTGTTCCCAGTTTTTACCACAACAGTAAAAACGATCGTTTGTTTTGAAGGTGACTCATAGGCTCAGAACGACACCAGATTGGTTTGTTTCTGTTTGGAGTACTTACTGGAACAAAAGATGTATTGGGAGATAAGGAGGAGAAGAAAGAGGAAAAGCTGGAGCATCTAAAAACCCTGCAAGCCCCTGTCAACACCATCAGTTATGGAATCTTGGGGGTTATGCAGGGTTCATGCGCCGCGTCCTCATTTCGCCCTGGGGCGCTGGGACTGGATGAGATGCCTAAGGAGACCCGAAAATTCAATGAGACTTTGAGAAGTGGGGGGCGCTTGTTGGGGGGGGACACACAGCACTCACAGTTGGCCCAGCTGGGCCCCAGGCTAGGAACAACGTTACCTCTTCCACACTCTCCCCTTGCTCGAAATTCTTCACCAACTCACTGGTGACTAAAAGCAAGATAATGATCCCTTTCCCAACACCAGGTCATCTGCCATTTTCCTGAAGTCTGGTGATCACTCTTGGGGGGGGGGGCAGAGGAACTAGGAGTGGGAGTTCTGCCTGGATGGTCAGCAGCGGGGCTCCCATTTCCAAAGGCTACAGTAGAGAAAGGATGCGGCACCAAAGCCCTCACAAAGGGCGAGAGACCCTTTAGGCAGTGCTGCCATCTTAATCCGTTGTTACCGACAGGTGATACCACACTGGCTGCATCTCAGCATTAGGAGAACAAGCCGGTGAACACATTGTGTGCACTGCTGCTTCCTTTTCCTCTGAACTCTTCAGTGGTGCCTTACACTCAGGATGATGCTCAAAAACAGATATGGCAGGAATAATTTCCATCTCCATGCCAGAGGCTAAGTTTCCAAAAGACAGTCTCATTCAACATTATGCTCCTCCAAAGAAAAGTGTGGAGTATGTGAAAATGGATCTCTAGAGTGTTATGTCTCTTTTCCAATGAAGTCATCATTTAACTTTAGGACAGCAGCCAGTGACAAATCCAGTGACTCTCGAACGATGCCTATAGCAGTAGCCAAGCCTTTGGAAACGTCTATCCAAAATAAAGTTATGGCACAATTCAACAGAGCCCTGGATAATTTAATAACTGCTCATCTCATGTTTGCACTTGGTAAGAGGCCATGTTTCCAAACTGTAGAGTTTTAGAGCTATAAGCATCATCTAGTTTAAAAGATCTCATTTTATAGATGAGGGAAACTGAGGCCCAGCAGAGGATGAAAGGCATGGAGATCTCATTCCCCAGCTCAGAGACCCGCTGGGCTCAGTGACAGGGACAAAGTTAAGCGGCTCACGTCACCATTCAATGGAGGAGCCGACCAGGAATCGGTCCCACCTATAGTTAATAAATGACTTTTTCATAAGTTAATTGCCAAAGCAAATTTAAGATGAGAAATCACCCGCTCTGTAGACAATGGCTATTGGTGTTTCTTCTGGGACTGAAGCCCATTTCTGATCTGAATATGAAAACTCCAGAGAGCACAGAAGAGACACATGGCAAGGATGGCAAAGGGCTGAAAACTCTTGAAGCTGAGTGATGGTTTCGCGGGAATTTACAAAATCTGCCCTACATCAGTGTATGTGTAACAGGCTCTTGAGAAGTTAAAAGACAAAAAGGCAGGAGATGGTAGGGCTCAGTGATGGGTAAGCCAGAATTCTCTTCAGAGGAGCTCTCAATACTAAGTGTGAGAGTAGCTGCTGTATGATGGTCTTCAACTATGGCAGACAGTTCACAAATCTTACTTTTATAAGGCTAACATTGTACTTAAATTGTGGTGTCACTCTGAATATGAACAAACATTCCGTCCTTCCAGTCAATTGGGTATCTACGCAGGTGCAAGAAGACAGGGTACCATGATCCCAGATGGGCAGGGCGATTTAAATAACTGCACCCGGGGCATCTCTTGGTAACCCTCTTCCCTAGTTTGTTTGTTTGTTTGTTTTTAAGGAACTGGGGTTTGCTTGAGGAATTGGACTCCATGTGCATATAGCAAGAGAATTTCCCACTCTACTCTGATGAGTGTAATAACTATGAGGGTAAACTCCACGTAATACCACATAACGAAGTGTCAGCATATGCAACTCTGCCTCAATTTCCTTTCACTATCTTCTAGTTTTCTTAGCCCAGAGTTTTCTCGTCACTGGGGCCAGGATCTTCAGGAGAAGATGTCAGAGAGGCACAGTGGACAGAGGATGTGAACGCACAGAATGGGTGTGTGGGGGTGTGTGTGTGTGTGTGTGTGTGTTTTGAGGAGAGCAGGGAAGAGGGTTTCAAGAGAGCACAGGACCTGAGTATCTTAATACTTGCAGAAGAAAAGATGAAGCAATCCGAGTCTCAGACAGACCTTACTGTGTACCTGAGCCCTAGCTACAGATTCTCCAAAGCACAGATGATTCTCTGTGATACTTTCAGGAAAAGGAAGAGGAGCTTCATGAATAAGCCAGAGAAATCTTTTCTGCAGATTTATTAGAAGAGAAGTAAGCTACATAGAGAGGAAAATATATTTCATTTTAATTGCACTTCTGAGTACATTTCTCCCCTTCCTAAATATGCAAATCATGTTTAATTCAGTTATTACTTTCAATTTTTCTCTTACCAGCAGAAAGCCATGAAGCCAATTAAAATCTCTCAGTTGACAGCCATAGCTGTGTTTAAGCTTCACTGAAACAAAAACTGTTTTTGAAACAAAGACATACTAAGTAAGAGAAGGTATTAGCTACAATGCAACATAAATCTTGGAATGATGAGATGGCCATTCTGTGATCAATCAAACAATCAGGTAGTCTTAATTCCCCACTTTATAGGTGAGGGCCTAGAAGAAGTTGAGTCATCTGCCCAGAGCCACAGAGTCAGGGGGTGGCAGAAGGAGCATGGAATTCAGATCTCCCACCTCTTGGGGCTGAGGTCTTCCTATTATGCCAGGCTGACGACAACATCTCAGGGATGACAAGGTATCTCACCTCATCATAAAAGGCGAAAAACCTTTCTTTCAGTTCATAAGCCCCACTGGAGAGCCTATTTTATATACCGATTTGATAACACAATTCTGAGAGAATGAATATATCTGACCAGTCTTAGTACTTAGTAGACCCATACATTGGTAAGGGTGAAATCACCATTTTAATAACTATTTTGGAGGTTTGGATACACGAATTCAGGATCATCCCCTAAAGTTGGAATTATGGACTATTTCAGTGAAGAGCAAAATCAACAAATAAGAGGAAGTTCCCTTCTATTTAACGGAAGAGCTGAAAACACAAGAGTACACGACGGATGGGGTCTATGTCTACCTTTTTGGGTATCTTTTTTATCCTACTGCCCAAGCATGGTGCTGTGTAGACATTCAACACTACTCACGACGCTTGAGCTGGAGGAGCTTAGATCAAGCCCACAGTGGCTACGAGGACACACAGAGAGTGGGGCAACTTGTCCCCTAGGTCTTCTGAGGGCCACACCAAGGAGGACACGCACGCTGTTCTGCTAAAGGTGGTCCAGACACCAAGCATGGCGCTGGGTGAGGAATGGGTTGGCTCAGCAAAACATATGATAATGCTTTAAGGTGCCGGACGATGAGGTGCCCCTTAGAGATCAGGGAGAATGGAGTGGGGGTGAGGTGAGAACAGCGTCTCCTGGCCAGCCTGCTTGCACAAGCCCCTCTGACACCAACTGAATCTGGGGAGGCAGGGAGCAAAGCAGTGCAGTGGAAGCAGTAAAGGAGGCTGGTCTGTGCCGGCCCAGGCTGGTAGGGGCGGAAGAGGACAAAAGCGTCCAGAAACTGACCTCTAGCCCAGCTTCCCCTCACCGCAGCAGGAGCCCCAGTGATCACAACTGCAGCTGGAATCCAGGGTTTCAAATAAAAATCCTGGCTCCTGACTAACAGACAGGAATAAAGCACCATCCTCTCTAAGTTGGTCCTAACAGTTGGTGCCTAGCGTACTGGCGGTACTGCAGGATCACGTTAAAACCCTAATGAAAACCGGGCGCGGAGAAGCCCTCCGGGACGGCCCTATGAAAGTATTTTAGATGAGTCGTTGCAGCCCGCCTGGCTGGGCTCTGCCACAGGACTCGCTGGTGACCAACGACGCATCTCAAGCGGTAAATGATTCCACTGCCTATAAAATGACACTAGGGTCTAAAATCCGAGCTACCCCATAAAAGGGGGAAGACCAGCATCTTCCGAGCAGGTGGGCCAGTAAATGAGCAGTCAAGTGGGCTGAATCTCCTGCTCAAATGCACCATCCTGTGAGCGCCAGGCCCGCCTGTTCTCCACTCCTTTTATTTTCTACATCAAGATACCAAGAAAGGGCACACCAAGTTCTCCCTGGAGCTCTGTAAGCGGATCAGATCAAAGGCGGCAGGAAGCAAGCCCTGTCAGGGGAGGCGCCTCCCTGAGGCTGGAGCACACTTATCAGCTCCAAAGGTGCCCAGTCTTCTTGGTGCCCAGCGGGGGACAGAATCCTAAATCGCACCAGCTCTGCTCCTACTTGGAGGTCCACGTACCCACCATCAAGCCCCGCTGTGTGAGACCCCAGAACCGCGTGTCTCTGTAGCTTCTGGAGGCGTTGCTGACCTACCTCGCAGCTTCTTTTGCCAATTCATCTCATTGAAGAGGTCCTCGGACCGCAGGAAGAAATCGTTGATCTTGCTGCCTTGCTCATCCCTCTCTGTAGTGTAGTATATTCGCAGCTTTGACTCCTTGGTTAGGAATTCACATATACTGGGCACGGGAAAAACAATCTGTTCCATGGTTCGGTCTAATCTGACAATCTAGGGGGAAAAAATGGATGAGGTTCAATAGTCATCATCTTCAAAAACCAACACAAAACTAAGGATCATTGCACTGGCCACAGGCTCAGTATTGAAGATCAAGCACAACACAGACTTGATCCAGAGTCTTCTATGATTTTGTAGCCCCCAGACTGGGCTGTATCTCTTAGATCTATAAGAAAACAGTTTTGGTAAGTATTAAAAAGTATTTTTCTAACCTCGGACCCATTATTTTGACTAGTGACTAAGTTTTACCCGGAACAACTTAAAGTGTGTTTTGTGTACATATTCACATGAGGCTCTGGGCTGTGGATATCCAGTAGAACTTTCTGTAATGATGGAACGGTTCTGTATCTGTGTGCCTGTCCCATCCAAAAGGAGAGTCACTAGTCACACGTGGCCATTGAGAACTAGCACGTGTGGCTAGTACAACTGAGGAACTGAGTTTAATACTTAATTTTAATGTAAATAGCCAAACATGGCCAGTGGCGATCCTACTGAACAGTGCAGCGCTAGGCTGTGGTGCAAATCTCGCCTAATAGCCTTTCTCAGATTGCAAAGTTGCGTTGTTTTTCCTAGATAGGAACTCTACAAGGGGATCACTGGTTTATGCAGTTGCAGTGACCTCCTACCTCTGACTTGTCATGGCATCTAACATGTGCGATGCATGAACCAATATGCCTACTTAACACTGGTAGAGTAGAACTCACTGCTCTTTAAACTAGCTTTGTTGGGTCCCGGGGTGGACACCTCACAGATTTTCCCCGGGCCCTTCCTAGATGGGCTCAATCCCCAGAGAGAGTTGTCTGGTCGAGATTGTTCAAAATTTTCAATACTGCATTGTCATGGTCCTGGGGGGCAGAGATTTCCAAAGGGGTACAGGCTGCAGTGTCACAGGGGCATGGCCTCCCTTTATCCTTCCTCCCCAGAGGCTGGACAAGTCAGGTGAGGTCCAGGGCCCACGCCCTCTACAAGAAGATCTGGTTCTCTCTCTCCCAACACTGTTCCCGACGCAGCAAGAGAGGTGACTCAGGTCAAGCTGTAGTGGGAAACTCTCAGAAACGAGACAGGTTCCCACAGCCCTGCCTCCATAAATTCTGGGAGACGTCATCTCGAGACCAACAGCTTCCAAAGTGAGTTGGAGATCAGGTTATGGAAGCTTCCTTATCATACTAATTGTGGGTCATAAGCCAACCTCATTTAACTGGAATTGTAGTGTGGGGGTTGGTAACACGGGTGCACACACAGTCTGAAGTCTCCCACTGTCCAGAGCCGCCCTGCTTCACACCGTCAAGTGGGCTCTGGATCAGCCCCCCCTTCCCCGGCAGGAACATGATCTCAGAAGTGTGTCTGGGCTCAGGAGGCAACGGAGGAGGACACAGGAGGCTCCCTGGCAAGAACTGATTCCCAGACTCCAGGGCTACCCGGCCCGAGTGACCAGAGTGAAGGCACGAGGGTCTGCAAGAGCCCCAGGGAGTGACAGCGCTCTCCGCCTCGCATAGGTAATTCCCTGGGAGGCTGGAAGGTACGGGCAGCTGCCCAGGAACAGGATTTAAGAGCTCGGGACACCCTGCCTGGCCATTTCTCTCTATCCTTTAAGATTGATCCGTGCCTCTTTATTTCAGTAAACTTACAGTTGGGAATCAGAACTCAGCCCTTCTGCCACCTCTAACAGGGTAGATGACCTTGTTCACACCTCTTAATCTGATCGTCAGTCTGCTCCCCGGCGAGCCAAGGAGCTCGAGATGATCTCCAAGGCTCCTTCTCCTCTGACATTCCACACCGCAAACACCTGAAGCTCATCTTCTAAGGGCGCCAGAGGACAAACTTCCGGTCATTAACAATAAATCAAGAATATGTGCTTACACATACTGTCATGATCAACTAATCAGTGAAATGACACATTTTATTAGGACAGCCCAGAGACCCGAGACAGCGGGTGAGAATATGCTCTTACAAGACTCCATCCTGAACATTTCACACGGCCCAAAGGAGTCTGTGAGTCCTTCAAAATCTTTGCCCTGACGCTGATACTGAATCTGTGCATTTCCTCATTAGCCAAACAAGACAGACACACCATCGCTTACTGCCCACAGCCTGCACCCATAGGTCTGTGCTCTCCCGACCGCCAGGAAACAAGGCAGGTAACATAAAAAGCACCCATAGGCTCGAGGGTCAGTGCCAGGCTTGGGTGAAAATTCCAGCCCTGACAGTGATAACTGGACAGATGACACAGCCTCTCTGAGTCCTATTTCAGAGCTTTCCCATCTGCGAAATGGAGAGGATTCTGTTCCTTGTGTGTGTTTTCTCTAAGGCAGATCTGGTCGTATCACTCCTCGGTGTACAACTCTCCAATGATTCCGCACTGCCCTGAGGGTCAAGTCCAGACTTCTTCTGAGGATGGCGGACACGGTCCTGCAGGATCTGGGCCCGCCTGTCTTTCCTCTCTGATCGTGGGCTGCTCTCCCTCTAGCTCCCTACATCCTACCTCCTCACCTTCACCTCCCACCTCAGGGCCTCCCCGTGTCTGCAAAGCTCTTGCCTCCCGGCTCTGCCTGTTCACTCCCATCCTCTGAAGGTCTGTGCTTAGATACCATTCTTCAGAACAGGCCTCTCGGACCACCACAGTCCACAGCAGGTCCCTCCGGGGGACCGTCTCGTGATGCCCTGTTTGTCCTCACGGCCCTGTCAGAATGCATGGCGCGTCTCCTTCGTGGACTCGCTTGCCTTCTCGCCAGGCCTCACGCGGGCCTCGGGACCGGCTTGGCCATCACCGGCTGTTAGCACTGAGTGCAGGCCCTGGTGCAGTGTAGCTTCCCACGACCTGTTTACCGCTCCGACCAATGACTGCGTGCCAGCCCCAGCCCAGGGCACCCACACCGGAGGCCCTCGACGCAGGCCCGGGCCCCGAGTTTACCCTGCCTTTACCTCTATCTGGGCCGTGTGCTTGGCGTAAAACTCCAGAGCTTCGTCTCCCTCCACTTGGCCACCAGGTTTCAGCATGGTCTGAAGTTCTTTGTTGTGCCGAGCCAACTAGAACCCAAGTACAGAAAACAGGGGAGTCATGTCTCTTTGCACAGGAACACACAGCTCCTTTCCAGCTCCGGGTAGAGAAGACACACAGTAACCAGCAGCAAGCTGGAGGGCGAAGGGGGCGAGGGCGCCCCTCCTCCCCATCAAGGGGCGCGCTGCACGGCAGCTATTCCGGGCGCTGGCAGAGCAGCGTGGAAAGCGCGTGCCCACTCGAGGTCCCGCTTTGCCCTGATTCCTTTAGCCAGGCAGCAGGGAGATGGGGTTTTCCATCCAGCCCCACGGAGCCGGCATTCGGAATGTCCCGAGACCTCTCAGGGGCTAAATGCCAGGAATGGAGGAGATAAGGGGCAGGGATCTATCAACCTCCAGCCCAATCCCATCATTGTTTTCTACCAAACTCCTCTACCTAAGAGAGGTGAAAGGGACAGGAAGTGCCAGCCTGCAGCAGAGTTCCCGGCTGCCCACACACATCAGCCTCCAGAAAGAGGAAGTGTCTGCAAAAGCCCAGCCTCTTGGGAAGAGAGTTATGAAACAGGGCATTTTGGTGCCAGGGTAGGAAGTATTACTACATCCCCCAAAACGCAAACAAAAAGAAGTCATCATGACAAGTTCCCAAAGATTTCCAAGTGCGATCGGCCAGGCAGCTGAGGTTTATTTCTTTAGATGGTTAAGACAGACTCGTCAATATTTATGAAAAGACTAAGACTCCTTTCAACTGTCTTGAGACACAGCCATGAACTAGCCAAGTGTCACTGCTCAGCGTGGACGCTTTTAAGAAACGTGGGGTTTCCAAGGACATGACCCTACGGGGATGGGCAATGGAAGCATCCTGGACCTCGGCACACTTGGTCAGGTGGTTGGCAGTACCCGTTACCACGAACCCAAACAAGCTCAGGCGAAAACCTTAAAGGAAAAGTAAGTTTAAGGGCACACAGCATGGAGTCCTGTCCAGCAGGTGGGCGTGGGGAGGGGTGGCACCTGATGAGCTAAGATGTAGATGTTGTGTCCCACGTTCCTGGGGGAAGCAGCTCCGTCCTCGCCATTCTCTCCATCCTCAAATTCCACTTCGCCTTGCATGTAGGCTTTCTTGATCACTTCCACCTGCAAGAAGGGCCAGGGAACAGAGTTCCTGCTTCAAGGAAGACCCACGTAGGACTGGCAATGACAGCAGGCATACTATCAGCCTCCCCTCCTGGGGCAGACACTGCTCATCAGCCTCAGTACGCTCGGCCGGCAGGCATGGACACAGCCTCAGAATCCTTCTCAATATGATCGCAGGCAGTCACCACCAATCAGCCTTCAATGAAACGAGAGGGGAACCCATTCGCTCTCGCGAGGCCAAGAGACATTCTGTGGCTGGTCCATGCCCTTCTACTTTAGAACGGGACAATGGCTAAAAAAAACACAAAAAGCCTCCAAACAATGATATGATACAAACAAAGGCTAGAAGCCATGCTTTCCCTTTCTCTCCATTTCATTCTGCCAACTCTCCCCGTCCCCTACCTTTGCCATTTCAGGAAAAACTAAAAAGGAAAGCATTTGTCTTTAGGAATAGTTGATGAAACTATTTTCTGACTCCAAATGTTCCCCTGTCTCCCACAGCCTACTCCATGTGAAGAAAATACCACTAACAGGCGACATCTACCAGCACTTCCTATGTGCCAAGCACTGTGCTCAGTATCTTCATTCTTTCAGAAACTTTAATGCTCATAAACATTTTATGAGCTGTCAAAGATTCCTCCTGATTATGGATGAGGAAGCAGACTCAGAGAGGAAGGAGGCGTGCTGAAATTCACACGGCTAGTGAGCTGAGCTTTGACCCTGACTGTCTCATGCCGAGAGCACGCTTCCCAGAGCGTTTCGGTGCCGGCCTTCCTGCTCCCAGCCACTGGCCTCAGCTCCCCAGGAACAGGGCCGGCTCTGCCCATTTCTCAGTCCCTCCCTGGTGTCCAGCACAACGCCCTGGACAAAGCAGGGCCCCGCCAATATTTATCAAATGAACCTATCATTCAAGATTTAATCATTCAACGATTGATTGCTTTCCACAATGCTTTCCACCCTTAAGTTGTGCTAAAAATTAATCATTTTCTTTGATGACTCAGAAGGCATTTCCGCCTCCTGCATCGCCTCGAGGCCATTACTCTGAATTATTTCTCATTATCCAGGACCAAGCACGGCAGAGGGCCGCACATTTCTGTACTGACGTCAGGTCAGGCCCTAGAAATAATTTTGGAGACAAGACCCTCGCTCTCTGAGCTTGTCTTCCCTTCGCTTCTCTAAAACCAAACTGAACAGACAACGTGTTGCACGGGACGTGGGAGCCTGAACGCACACACATACGCGCGCACACACAAAGGTGCACACGTGTTCCGCACACGTGTTCCGCACACGTGAGCGTCTTGGCTATGCGCATGCTCAGAACCGTGTTTGCGCCGGGAAGCCTTTGACTCTTCCCCGAGATTCGGGAATGAAGCTAATCAACCACAAGGGGGCGACCCGGGAGTCAGTGGCACCTAGAGCCCGGGGTGCTGCCAGGTCCCCCACCCAAGATGGGGCATGCTCTGGATTGATGGGAACTGGAGCGGGGTCTCTGCTAAGTCATTCCGTCCCTACTCAGGAGCGACAGATCCCAGCCTCCCCCAACCCCAGTTACATAAGCCATTACGTAAACTCGGAGAGGACTTCCATCTCAGGCTGAGAACTCACTCCTGACCTCAGAGATCAAAGAGCTGGGCTCGCTGTGAACTTTATTTAAAGGAACACATAAAGGGACTTCAGCCTGGCCCCAAGTGCACACTGGGTCACCGGGGGGCAGGAAAGTTTTAGTGCCCTCATTTAGGTCTGTCAGTTACACTTCATCTGCGTGGGAAAAAGTCCAAATAGAGAGTTCCATCCTCAGCTCGGTTCAGCGTCTCTGAGAGCTGCTGTCTCACAGTTTGCAGCACAGACTCCCAGCCTGGAAGTCACAGCCAATTGTGAATATCACCCCCCAAATATAAACAAGATTGTGTTTTCTTTTTTAAAAAACCCAAAACATCAGCAGCCCCCAAAACACCCTTCTGTTGCCCAGACTATGGGCACCGAGAAGAGATGTGAATTCTTGAGCCCTGGAAGAAGACGCGGCACAAAGCGGCAGTGAATGAGTAAGAGGAGGCCGTGCATTCTCGAAGCGTTTACTGTGTGTGCGGGCACCGTGCGCAGGGCCCCGTGGGAATCATCTGTCTTGTCTCCAAAGCAACCCTCTGGACCAGCTGATACCATCATCTCCCTTTTAGGGAAGAGGGAAGTGCAGCTCAGAGAGTTCAAGGGCCTCCCAAGGCGACCCAGAAAAGGGCAGAGCGACGGACGTGAATTCCAGTCTGCCGGGCTCCCAGACCCGTCCCGGTGCCACCTCCCCCAAGGGAAACAGGCCAGGGAGGCTTCCATGCGTGTTTGTGCTGAAGGCAGAGGACACTTCCTCCACGCAGGGCTCACTTCCCTGCCCTAGGCAGGGGCCTGAATCAAACGTTCTCTCCGCACTTCTGATCGTTGGCATCGTAAAGAAAGCTCGAGGAGGCAGATGCCCTGCTCTGCCACAAGTGAAGCTCTGACGCTAGGCAGTGCCATGGCCAGAGGCTCAGCCGTCCGACTCACCAGTTCCTTGGGTCTCATGTTATAGAGTATCCTCTCGGCATTTTCACTGTCGTGCCTGCTCTCCATGATGGCCAGGAGCAACTTGGATGCGTTGTTCTAATTGGAGACACAAAGGGAGGAAGAAATGAAGAGGAGCGTCTGGGGGCAGCTGGCCTAAACCATGGGTGACCAGCTGCTGCGTCCTGGCTAAACAGACACTCTGCCCCACGGCAGGGCATGGGTCAAGAGCATCACCAGACTGAGAATGTGCCACTTGATGCCCCAAAAACATGCCACAGAAACTGCCTGGGGTCAAGGAGGCACCTCTTGGTTTGGGCACAGCTGGCCCCCTTATGTCACTTGGTCCAAGCCCTAGCGGACATTTAAACATGGGTTCTGTGGGTACACTGGGACCCTCATGATAACAGTGGTCAGGAAGCACCTGATACATAGACCCACAACGCCTCCGGGGGGTGGGGAGTGGTTACAAACACTGTGATTCAGCCTTGCAGGTCAGAGAAGGCAGGCAATTCAGGTAATTCCTCCCCCCCGCCCCCGTCCTACAACAGTGCTCTCAGCTCTTATGACCCCTACTATTATCATGAGATACAGCGACGCCAGTTAACAAAAGTGACCCAAGGGAGCACCATTCTCATGCCAAACCATAATTTCCCATTACATTCAAAGTTTTCATGTGCCCACACCCTGTACTTCTTGACTTGAGCTCATTTTAGGCCCCAGGCCTATGATCATCCATATGTTGCTTCACGTATAGGACTCGAAAGTTGTTGTTTTGGTGAGAGGGGGCAGTATTTTTTTTTCTCCCCAAGCACAGATCACAGCAGTTCCATCGGGTTGTTGTGCTATCAAAAGGTGGCTTTTCACAGAGCAGAAATTTCTATAATAACCTTCAGGTTACCGGATGAGTGGTTGAAAAAGCCACTGAAATGCTGATTAGGAATGCATGAAATTCTCAGTTTATTTCAGGCTCTCATCATATATGCTCTGATAAATGGTAGCCAGGGATGTGAGCTTGAATGATGTTCAAGTCACTTCTACAACACGATTTGTCAAAGGAGTTAAAAATAGCCCCCCCCCCCAAAAAAATCCACTTAAACCATACACCCAAACCATCTATTAGTTTGGACACTCATTTTGAAATACTAAAATAAAATAAAAATAACTGTGCAATTCCTGTGGGCTTCTATGTTACCACCTTCCCTAATGACCTTTCTGTCCTCCGGCACCACTGAGGCCATAAATACAGATCGGCTTTTCAGCTAAACCCTGTAGGTCCAGGCTCTCCTGTGACAGTGATAAAGTGCCCAGTGCTGCAAACAGGGGCAAGATGGGAGGGCAGATCTCAACCTGCCCCAACATGGGAACAGGTGAAAAGGAAATGTGCTCAGTAAGGCTAACATTTCGAAATATACTTGAGACACCAGGATGGAGCTGCAAGTCTGATTCTCAGAATTGAAACTTTGGACTCAGAGAATCTTTGGAAGCCCTAAGATAAGTGAGGGGCTTTTTGTTCATTTGTTTTTACTTTTTAATATTTTTTAAAATTAATTTTCTTGGTACACTCAAGAAATCAACATCAGGAGGAGTGGATCAGCTTCTCAAACATCCCAGAGGCTGGCTTGTAAACCCAGCAGCTTAATCACCTTGAAGTCACTGCTTCAAGGTGCTTAAGCTTGGTCACCCCATAAAACTATTTTGGTATCAGAGGGAGTCAGCATGTCAAGGGTGCTTCTACATCAGTCATCTGTCATCTACTGTTTGTACACGATGCAAAGAAACTCATCAGAGGCCCAGAGGCACGATTCTGGACAGTTTAACTCTCCTTATTTTAACCCAACATTTATGAACCACCGTTCTGCTAAAATCAACCACAGAACAGAAAAAGGTGTTCCCGGATAATATAAAAGGTCAACTTTTTTTTGGTCCTAGATAGTTTTTAGCTGTACTATTCTTCAACTGGCCCTTTCTCCTCAATGGGGGAAAGATGAGAGACCGCAGAGGGAATGGAGTTTCCATTCTTTCTCCGTCTGCGGCTTTCAGAATCAAGGCTGCTAGTTCTTGGATGCTGTTCGAATTTCTTTCTCAGCTTTGAGTGATGATTTCTCATTCCATGTGACCTGTGAGTTGAAAAGCTGGTATCCTGTCTTGGGGCAGGAAAGGAAAGACTGAAGTTCTGCCTTTTGGAAGGGAAAGACTGAAGTTCTGCCTTTTACTCAGAACTTGCAACGTGGATCATTCATTTACTTTAAAAGAACTGTCTTTAGTATTTAGTTTCAAGGCAGTGACCACGTCGCGTGCACAGGCAATACACAAAAGGGTTTCCAGATGCTACTGTCTTTTGCTTTCAATTCCTACTTGCCTTCAATTCCAATACAAGGTCCATCCTCTTCTTTCCCAGAGGGTTGATGTCATTGAGGATCAGGGCTGTGATGATGTCAATGCCATTGGATTCATGGGTGGCTATGCAGTTCTGAGGAAAGAGACACATGCAGACGTTACACAAACGCTGGTCATAGATCAGACGTCACAGGCCAACAGGCTCAACTGCTATTTCAGCACAATGCTTGCCAGCCCCAGTAATGTCTCTAGGGGAGAGCAGCAAATTTTCCGTGAGAAAGTGGTAAAAATAAAAGACAGATGAAAGTCTCTAGTTTCAGAATTAACAGTAAACAGTAGGAAAGTCCCCATGCACTGTAACTGATAAATTGGCCGCATCTAATCCAAACAGTGCGGTGGGCTTTTGTTCTTAAGGGAAAATATGGTGTGTGACTGATTCTGGGTCCTGAGCGCTGTTTTCCCCTTTAGAAGTGTGTTGCATTCTCTCTACATCACTCGGTTTTCGTACTGCACACTTTTGCTTAAGGCTTACGTTTGGAAAGCAAGTTTTAATTCACGTAATATCAGAATTAATCACCTTCCCCCAGGTAAGATCCCCATCTGCAGCAGAATTCACCCCAGTATGCTCCTTTTAACAGGCCTCTGTTTGGCAGAAAAGCCATCTTGAGGTTATAAAGAAATTCACTTAGATAAAGCCTCTCCCCCAAAGCCTGTTGTAATTTTTTTGTTCCTTTTCACTTTACCTCAAACTACCCCATTGGTCCCATCAGGAAGCCTGGAGACGAAAGTGGATCTAACAAAATGCTAGCCTCGTAGTCACGGACAACTAAGATGAGATTTTTTAATATACAGTAAGTGGTCCCTCTCGTAAGCCGTTCTTCTCTTCTGAATGAAGGTTCTGGCCTTGCTTCCCAAGTAACACAGCATGTCATACCTTTCCTGGCCACTGGGTTTATAATGGGCCATTTAAGCACTGGCCTACCCCCTCCAGCCAGGATACAGGTATAATTTGAGCTAGAAGTCATACTCATTCTAGCATCAGTGCAAAACCGCACGAAATCTGCAAGACGTCATGGATAAGCAATGACTACTCAAGAAACTATTGGGTTCCACTCCAAAAATATACTTCTCGAGAAGCGTTAAGTCAAGACTAACGGAGTCCTTCTCTCCTCTGAACGTCTGTGGTGTTAAACTCTCAATCATACGTTTTCTCATATTATTTTCAAGCTGTCTCATATATAGCAAGGTTCTTCTCTCTAGTTAGGTTTAAACCTCCTTCCATGAAGTAGCCCCTTTTTGAGTCTTTCCTAATATTTGAAATAGAGCCCAGTCTCCTGGTCATATTCATTTGACTCCAACTTTAATATGTATCCCTAGTCAACTTCGAGTTGGGCCGTTCAAACCAAACCAAGCTGGGCATGATCACCCAGACAGCCCCTCTAGTGCCTGTGATTAGGTCACATCCTGAAACATTATAAAGCTCGGTTGCTCCTTCCTCACTGCTGGGAAAAGGCCTCCAGTTCTACTGAATCTCTAGGTCCCTAGGTAGATGCTGTATGCCTTCTGAACTAGTCCTTGTCAACAACGTTTCAAAATGATAAACTTTTTTTTCCACCCCCAAATGAAAATGGATTTACCTGGTTCTCATGGCAAGGTCCTTGACAGTATTCGGTCAGACTTTCCAGGGTTTGGTTGATGAGGGCCACATTCTTTTCGTTGATATAGAGTCCGAGAAGACCAAGACCCCCCGTGGTACTTCCACAAATACAGTCCAGAAACTGCAGCGTCTCACATACCAAATTGTAGTTGGTCTTGTTATTTTGGCAACGAAGGAAGTTCTGCAGTTGGGCAGTCCCCAGGTTGGGGGAACAAAGGCAAAGAGAAGAGGGAAAAGGTCACTCATTCTGCCCTTTTGATGGTAATTGGTTGGGGCCTGGGATCGAGCAGCAATTACGCAGAGAGATGCAGTGTTGGGTAGAACAGAAGAGTCAGTCAGCCCCCATGACAGTCAACCGTGGACACGGTCTATGGCAATGGCTGCAAACACTGTGGCCTGTTCTCCAAGGTGCTTTTGTATGGGATGCAGGGGAGGAGAGCTCCTCTCTGACAACCCAGTTCAGACTCCAGTAGCCTTTTTAAGTTCTCATTTCTTTCTTTTCCGCCCCAGCCCACCTCCCCACCCATCACATGTTAAGTTCAGAGTCTTCTGACGTTTCCAAGGACAGTAGTTAATGTTTAAAAGATGATGCTGTGGTCTGGATGCTGAATGCCCAGAACCTAACACTGAGGATAGTGCATCACAGAATAAAGTGTTACAGGCTGGGCTTAAGCCCACTGCCATGCTGGGAACCTGGCTTATCTTGTTTGGCCACTTCCGTTATTAAAGGAAGGAACAAAAGCGAGTAAATGTGTGTGTGCTTGTGTGCACGTGCCCGAGTATGTATCCTCCAGGTAAACTTGCAATGCTAACAAGAGACATAACAGCAGATAATTTCTCAACAAAGTCAAGCAAGCCACATTCAACCACCTCATAACACAGAGTCTATTCTGATGCAGAGGAGTTATTTTCGTCATAGACTCCAGTAATCTCTTCTTAAAAAGAAGGGAAGATTAACCACAGATATTCTTTTAGGCATAGTTATAAAAGTTACACATGTTTACTGTAGAAAATTGTACCTTTTAAAGTAAAAAGATATAATCAAAAGATAAAACGAATGTTAACTTTTGACCTGGTAATTCCACTTCTATCACTATTCACAAAGTACGTACTGGATGTTTGCTACAGCACTGTTTGAGAGAGAGGAGAACTGGAAACAAGCTAAAATGCCCATCAGTTGGGAAGTAAACAGATGATAGTGTATCAACATCATTTAATATCACAAGTTGGAAACACTGAGGTAGGTCCATACGTGCCAATATGGAAAGATCTCTAGGACATACTGTTAAGTTAAAAAAACAAAAAGGCAAATAGCAGATTAATATGTATCCAATGCTTCCATCCAAATATACAGAAAAAGGACAGGAAGGATACAGTCCAAACCAACAGCAGTTCTCTCGGGTAGAGAAGTGGGAATGGGTAGAGGGATTGTTTTTTTAAACCAAACACTTATTCTCATTTAAACCTTCATAGAATACATTCACGTATTCCTTGTGTAATTAAAACATCCATAAATGCCCAGATTAAAAGCTGGTAATCAAGTTTATGCTCGACTCATCCTCTAAATAACGCCCTCCCCTCACCCCCACCCCAAGTTAACCTCAGGCCCTTCTGTTCGAGCCTTCCTGACTAGTCTAGAAATTGCACAGTCACTCAGGTCCAGGTGGAAGGTGGAGGAAGGACAGGTGATTTGAGACCACGTGGGCTTTCGTAAGGGGACTATTTTTCTAAGGGTCACAGGAAGCCAGAGGAGGGTTCTGCAGCCATTTCTTGCTCCAGCCCCTCAGGGAAGATGCTACCTGTTCGAGGGCCTGGCTGAACCCCTCAGCATGCAGTGGTGCAGTGAAGGAGTATTCAGGAAGAGGGCAGGAGACGGCCAGGCTAACCTAGGCTCAAATTCACAGCATGGCTCTCGAGGCCCCTTTGCCTCTCCAACTCCTGTGCCATCATTCCTGCCATGCCCTGCCCCTCCCCACCTCTGCTCAGTGATGTGGCCACTCCCACCATGCCCCTCCCTGTTCACGGACATCATCTGTCCCGCCGTGCTCCTCTGTCTGGCAGCAATGAACTTCTTCCTTCTCTTCAAGCACCTTCATTCTCTCATCTCCGGGGCTTCAGCCCCACTATTCCCTCTGCCTGTCACTCCCCCACTCCCTGTCTCCACCCTGATTAACTCCTCTTCCTTCAGGATGGCGTCTCAAGTCACTTCTTTCAGGAAGCCCTCCATCCTGACTCCAGTGAGACTGAAGCACCAGCACTGGTGACTGACAACCAGCACAGGGACTGGCTCGTGCCATGGGCTTCATAAACACTGGCTGAAGTATCTGAATTAAGTTGGATGAAGGAAAGGGGACTTGGGAACTCATCAAGGCTGACCTGTGACATGTTTCAGACTCCCCAGGAAGGATGGTGGGCTGCCCTTTCTTGAAAGCCTCTCCCATTTCTCATGGCCTTTGCAGAGTGTCTAGCCAGAAGCTCTCCTTCCTAACTCAGTTCCATTTTCTCTTGTTCTCTACAAAAACAGAGGTGTGCCACTTGCTAAAGGCCCATGGGAACTCTTTCTATGCTCAAGGACTAGAGTTCACCCATAGCACATACCACCCACCCAACCTGGTCCAGACTAGAAAAGTTCTGTTCTTTTTGTGGTCTTCCTTGGAGGGCCAGGGACCAAGTCAAGATGGGTAGTTGAAGGAAATCAAAGACTTCAAGTCTGTGCTTAAACAGACTTCAGTGGAGAGAGAGCAGGACCTGTATTCCTTAACCCAGGTGAAAGGCAAAGCCAGCCTCTCAGGGGAAGGTTCAAAAGCACACGGAAAATGGTTCAAAAACAGTCCTTCCCATCAAGTTTCTCGCTACTGTGAACAAAGCTTGCTTAAGGCAGCAAATGCCCATTCAGCAAAGTCAGACTCAGTGGCTTTATCGCTACTGAACATTTACCAACAGGAAAGTTAAGGTTGTAAATATGACAAGAAACTCTGGGCAATTTCAAAGGGCCAGATTCCTTCTCTCTCTGGGCTTATCTGCACTTCCTTATACCAGGGAGCTGATAATTCTCTCCTCGTGAGAATGTCTTCTCCCTCGGATCCACGAGGAAACCCTGACCCAGAGAGCCACCATGGGTTCCAGAAAACTGCCAATAGGGTGGCATACAGAGTAGTTGAATCCCACTTAAAACCATCATTTTGAGAACTGGATTCCTACAAATATCATCGCATCAGAGCAATTTTGTTACTACCTCAGTGTGCCTGGCTTAGTGCGAGTCTGTAAAGGTGAGTGCAGCCTTCCTCCTCGTGAACCAATGGTCCAGATCGCTGGCTTTCCAGCCACTCCCTGCAAAACCCTGGAGGACCCCAGGAATGCCCCAGCTCTCAGCGCTCTTGCAGGTGAGGGAGGAAAGGAAAGCTCTAGCACTCTGTCGTTTCTACTCTGAACAAAGCAGCTTTGTTCTCATCTCCTTTACCACGTACATTTCTGCCTAAGATATTCAAACAGAGGATTCTGCAGCCCCAAACAGTTAAAACCACTGGCGTCACAGAACCTTCAAAGGTTAAGTTGCTAAGTTTTAAAAATACATATATTGAAATATACTGTACACTCCCTCTCCCTCCGATACCACTGTTTCTGGCAGAGTGGCGTATTAGAGAATGTTGTTTTGGAAGGACTCATTAAAAGGGGCTTCTGTCCATGGGGTTCTTAGGGAATTAGTTCAAAGCAGAGTTCTGCAAAGAGCTAAGGTACAAAACAAAAACTGTGAAGACTTCCCCATAAGAAGGGGTGAATTCGTACAATGGGAGGCTCCCTCTGCTTTCCCAGTGGAGGCTGGGTGTGCTGTGAAGATGGCAGGTCAAGGGGGCGGGCGGGAGGTAGAAGAGGTCCATGAAACCAGAGCCACGTCCAGGAACCAAGCACATCAGGACCGGCCCTCTGACGTTCATGGATGGACTCTACTCAAGGTAGCCTTGTGTTCTGTTTGCTCAGAACTCAGCAGACATCAGCTCCTCTGGGAAGCCTTCCTGGACCCAGTTTACTGTGTTGGTTTTCCTGCTCTGAACCCACAAAACCCCTAAGATGACACAACTGTAGCACTTATCACACTGCACGGCAGTCTCCCGCTTGCCGAGTGGCTCCTGTCCTAGATGCGCAGCTCTGTGAGGGGAAGGGGGGGGTGTCTCCATCACCCCCAGGGCAGGGCACAGAGCCGGGTACTCGCCGAGATGAGGAGATCAACACACATATGCACAGTCTCAACCGACTTTTCCTTTGGAGCCCGAGGTTGGTGGAAACCAGTATCACTGGTATAGGGGAACAATGTAGGGCACTGGCCACCAAGTTCAGCCTAGAAATCGCCCCAGCAGCAGGGTAGGGCCCCCATCCACAAAGACACCACAGTCGAGCTGTAGGCTTTGTTTTCTTACTGGCGGGACGGCCTGGTTTCCCGTGGCGTCGTTCACACTCCCTTGGCCTGTCTCCCCAGTGATGAACGGTGTAGACACGGTAGGTGGAGCAGACACTGTCCGCCTTCAGACAGAGAAACACCCGCCAATGAGCCAGTAACCAGACCCTGGACCTTTGGGTCACGAGGGCTTTGTCCACCCACTGATCTTGGCATCCAGGCAAGTCAGGCCAGTGCATCAAGGGCCGAAGTGTTCTATGTCCAGAGTAGGAATGTTTGAGCAACAGGCAAGAAAAACAGACTCACAGCCAAGATCCCACACTCAGACGTGGTCAGGGATGAAGCTGGGAACGTCAGTGGAGGAAAGGAGTGGGCAGCAAGGCAGAGAAAGAGCCTGAAGTCCCTGCGTGGCTGACAGTGGAGCTGATGGAAATCCCTTCATTTTGAAATACGGCCCAGATTTGGCTGGTTGATGACCTTGGATCTAAATGCTTTTTTTTTTCATTTTATTTAATTTTTTATTTTTTTGGCCGTGCCACGAGGCATGTGGGATCTTAGTTCCCTGACCAGGGATGGAACCCGTGCCCCCTGCAGTGGAAGCACGGAGTCTTAACCACTGGACTGCCAGGGAAGTCCCTCGATGCTTTTTCAAAGCCCAGGCTCCTCGGACCCATTTGATTGAAAACAAAAATCAGCACAGTAAGTATTAATACTGCAGACTTCACCCACTTCCATTAAATTGTTCTGTCTTACTGCTTAACAATATAATTTCTTACTCAACTTATCCAGGCAGAGATTCTGCAGCAGACTTTAAGTGTTAGCGATTTCTGGTGGCGGCACCAAATGGTCTGGCCACAGCTAACGTGTGAAAGGCCATCAAATCACCTGGTGGGTAAAGTCAGCAGTGCAAATATTTCAAGGCTGCACCTTCCCCTTGCTATGTTTGGACTAGAATTATTTTCTTTTCAAACCATCACGATTCAAATAAAACTACCCCCACCAATGTATTTATTTTAGGAGAAAACATTCTATCTTAGAGGAGTTCAGACACACTTTTCCTGTTCATCCTCATCCGTTTTAGGCAGAGAGGGGTGTTTTCCCCAAGAGTCAGCAGCAAAACCAGGAGAAGGCCAAGGACCCGGTGCTCTAGCATGCTTCTCCTGGGCAGAGACAGCTTCCAGAGATCTGTGTCCACTCAGAACAAAGAGGGTATCTCTGGAACCCATCCTTGGCCCTTCCTGAAAAGCCTGTGCTGTTGGGGAAACTCTGCAAGGAAGAAAACGCCCTCTGTCTTAATGTGGTGGTTGACAGCACAGCCTCTACCCACCAGACTGCCTGGGTTCAGTTCCAAGCTCTGTACTCCCTAACTGGGTCTTGTGCATCTTGGTTTCCTCATCTATAAAACAAGTGTTATAATACAGGCAACACTTAGCATCCAGGATCATCTAAGTGCCCAATAAACCTGGCCATCGTTATCATCCCACGACAAAAAAAAAGTGAACAAAGGATTTCTGGAATAATCAGTTCAACAAATATTTTTGAACATTTGTGTAAAACGTCAGAAAGCCACTTCATTCATTCAACCAAGAAATATTTGATTAGAACATTCTATGTACCAGATTCTGTTAAGTCTAGTATATTTAATCATCCACCCCTCCATCCATTCAAGTTTTACCTGTGCACCTATGTATCAAACGGTGGCAGGCTACCAGATACACACACACACAGAGGCACATACACACATATAACAAACACATGTGAAGCGGTGGCAGCTACACTGCTGAGCATGAGATCTGGTCCCCGTCCCTGTGGAGACAGTGGGGAGGACAAGACAGAGAAACACTTCTAGTGCCCAGACATCGAGAACCATGCTGGGTCCTCAGCTCGAAGAGACGGGCTGAAAGGAGGGGAGCTGAGATGTCACAGTAAGCGGCGGCAGCTGTGAGGAGCTGGGACCCCCGCTGCCCCCCGGCCCTCACCTGTAGGTCCCGGTTGTGGTTTTCGCACAGGAGCTGCAGGAAGCGGAGGATGGGCTGCATGATGGTGATGACCGCGCTCATCTCCAGGTCGTCCTTGGTCTTGTCTGCTGTGGCCTGGGCGCCCTCCCCTGACTGGTAGTGATCGTCGGGGTCAGCCTCCCTTCTGAAGGTGGTGAAGGCTTTCCTGGTGGCGGCAGAGGCCTCCAGGAGCTGATCCCGGACCTCTTCCGTTATCTGTGTCGTGGGCTCTTTGGCTAGAACGCAAATGTAAGATGGTCAATGCTGCCGAATCCCAGGAACACTATTCACCACGCCAAAGATGACGTTCAGAGACCTAAGTTCTGGAATTCACCCGAGAGTCTCTCAAGGTTGGCAAAACGCTCCAAGAAGGCACCATCTTCTCTCACCTCTTAGGATTAAAAGTAAGTTGAGCCCTTCCAGGTTGCTGGTGGCTTTAACATGTCACCTACACTTGCTCTGTGGTTTAGAGGAAAAGCAGCAGAGGTTCTGTCAACCTCATACATCTATGACTCTGGGCCTCAGCTTCCTCATCTGTAAAATGGGAAGAACATCAGTGAAGTCTTCCTCTAGAATGTTCCTGAGACAGTCAACATAAGCTAAGCAAACTGTAATTACTGTTCTTATACAACAATTGATGGAGCCCTTTACTAAGCCCCAAGGCACCGTGATTAAGCACTTGATGTTTATTACCTCATCGAATCTTCAGAGTAACCCTGTAAGGTAACCAGGCACTAGAGTTAGGAGCATTAGACTCTGTAGCCAGACTGCCTGGGTTCAAATCCTGGCTCTAGAACTTACTAGCTCCATATCCTTACTAGCTCCATATCCTACAAGTTAATTACCATCCCTATGCCTCAGCTTCCTCATCTGTAAAATGGGGATAACGATTTTATCGATTTTACAATGTCGACTTGAGTTCTAAATGAAGTAACACATGTAAAGGACTTTGGACAGTGCCTGGTTCATAGAAAGCACTCAGTAAATGTTAGCCTTTCTTCTTTTTCTTCTCTTTATCCCCATTCTAGACCAGTGGTGATCAACTAGGGATGACTTTGACCCCATCTCCACCCAGGGGACGACAGGCAATATCTGGAGAGATTTTAAGTTGGGGGTGGGCTACTGGTATCTACTGGGTCAAGGCCACATATGCTGCTAAACAGCCTGCTATGCACAGGGCAGCCCTGATACCAACGAATTCTCCAGATGTCCCATGTGCTGTGGCTGAGAAACTCAGCTCTAAACTTAAAAAAACGAGACTCAGACCTATTCAAGGCCATTTGACTCCAACACTTTTGGGTCTACCCACTCCCCAGTGTAACTTCTCTTCAAGGGGGATAATGGATAAAAAGCTTTATGAACTTTCAAATATTTCAGAAAATAAGGGAGGATTAGCTGACAAAGGACGACAGCCAGTTTTAAAGTGCATATTCCACAACTTTCTCTAACGTTAAATGGAAATTACAGGAAAAGATTATTAATGGATTTCCTGCCAATAAAACCTTGAGTTTGACAAAGAAGAATGTATGCTAGTTTATTAAACAAGAGGAGCCTCCAAAGCAGCAGGAATTCAGTTCAGGTTACACAGGAAGAATTATATCACAACCAGATTGGTTTTCTTCTTCTGAAAGCCCCAGTCAGAAAACAGTTTGGAGTCTAGAAGTCGTGTATAAACTAAAGGAAAACCAGGGATTCCTCCCATGTTCACAATCCAGCTGACTGAAGAGCTGCATGCAGGGGCGCATTTACCTTTTTTCCGTGATGGGGCATCCCTGTCTACCTCGTCATCTTTCTTTTTATTTCCCAAGTCACTGGTGTTCACTGTCACCGTTGCCTTGATTTCTTGCTGGGCCACCTTCATTCGGTCATAGAAGACCTTGAAGAATTTCTCCGACTTCTTATCTTCTGTCAACCGGCAGAAAAAGGAGTGCTGCCAAGGAAAACCCACAGCTTTTTCAACACTGTGACACACCAGTTACTGAATCCCACTCAGGACACCAAAACCTCGTGGAGATCAGAGCCAGACACAAAACCTCAAAAACGGTCTAACTTTGGACCAGGGTTAAACACTGTTCCATGCACTGTCATTCTCTGGCTTCTACAGCCTGAGGTTTTCTACACAGAGCCTTTAAAAGCAAACTGCCATTCCTTGGCTGAATCAGTCATATAGGCTTGGGAAGCATGCTAAGGGGTGCTGGGCAGATTTCAGCCAATGAAGCACAACCCCTACACACATATAAATCAACTCCACTAACAATGGAAACAGAATGTATTTTTGGTGATTGTTGCAGGGCCAGTCATGTGTTTAAGGACTTCTATGAGCCCTCCTCTTTACAAAGCCTTGTGAATATATACAGATGAGTAAGACGTGCTACCTGCCCCCATAGGGCTCCATACCAGGTTAGCATGACACGTCCATAAAGAGGGCTTAAATGCGTAAAACGTGCTCCAGAAGCTACACAGACAATTATATTATAGAAGCTCACGAGCTGGCAAGGATGACATTGGGCTGGAGTGATCCCAAAATTGTCGTGAAAAAGGTGATTTTCGAATCAGGTTTTAAAGGGCAGGTAAAGGGTGGTTAGATGAAAAAGCTAACAATTAACAACAGGTAGCTCGCGTCTTGAATACACATTTGTTTTTGGACCCACTGCAAGCAATAGTATACATTGTTGATATAAAAACACAATATGGTATCTCAACTTCATTTGTGAGCACTCTCTTTTCACCCCTTTACAAATACCACGCTGTTGTGAATTATTTACATAAAAATACAATACGGTCAATTTCCAGAGGAATAAAACAAGGCTCCAAACAATATATTTGCTTCTCCCAGTTGGAGCTTTCTGCCAATTTCATATCCTCCCCCATTTGGAAAGATGGCACTTCCTTACAGAAGGTAACCCGAGGCTTGCAATCCCAGAAAAAAACAACATCTTACCAGCCTCGTGAAGCCCCTTAACTGCTCCATCTCTCACCCCGCCACACCCAGTGCTTGATTCAGCACCTGCCCCCGCCCTGAGGGCCACCATGTTTCCATCTGCCAACATGCAACTTCAGTCACTGTGACCCTTCTTCTAGCCACTAGCCCATATGCTACCCTGACAAATATCTGCCTCATTGGCCCACCAAGCTCTTCTTGATCGTGCCCTTTCTTTTCCCTCTCCCTGTTCTTCTTTCCCTCTGGTTGTTTCTTACAAACAACACAGGATCCAGCCTTCCTACTTGTGCTCTCTGGTTCTGTCTTTTCTCCTCCAGCCACTCCCAAATGCCAGTTTACAAGTCACTGCCTGCCTCCTGCTCGGCCTCATCATTCTGTGTGTCACTGAGTCCTCCAACGCTCCCACTCTGTGAACCAAGCTCGAGTCTCTAGTGTGCTCCACTGCCCTTTACTTCCCTCTGTTTTCTTTTAGGCTTCCGTTTGTCCATCCGTCCATCCACTATTTACCGTGCACCTGTCATGAGTCAGGGATTACGCCCATTATAGGAGAAACAATGCTGAGCAAAAAGAGGCCTGCGCCCCATGAAACTGGCGGCTTGGTAGGAAAAAGACACAGTCATTCAACAGTCACCCTAAGGACTTTCACTAAAATAGCCTTTTAACCACTGACTCAACAGAGTGTTGGCAAACAGTAGCAGACACTCAACGCCACTGCCCTGTTCTTCCTGGCTCTTCCCATGGCTGGAGGGCCCTCATCTTTCAGTCACAGCATTAACATCACCGACTCAAGAAAACCACCCCTGACCGTCCTACTAACGCAGCAGCCACGCCAGCTGTTTATTCTCACATGCTCTATTTTATCCTTCATAGCAATTGGCCCCTGAAACGACACTTGTATTTACTGTTCACCTACTTACTGTCTGTCTTGGGCAGAGTGTAAGCTCCAAGAGGGCAGGAGCCTTGCCTATATGGTTCACAGCTGTCGTCAGAACACCCAGAAGAGGCCCAGCACACAGAAGGTGCTCTATAATGATTTGATGAAAGAATGAATACAACTCAACACTTTATGGCTCCTCTTGACTCGCCAACCCCCCCCATCAGATCCTACTTATATTCAGTGGCTGCGGCAGAAATAAATTCCCGCCATACTGTAGATTCTTATTTCTCATATCCTCTAACGCGAGAAACCAAGTTCCAATTGTTCACTTCTTTGAGAGCCAGTGCTTCCGCAGACAAACAAGAGGAGATGTGCGGGGGACTAAGACCTCAACCCATAGCCACCTAAATACAGTGATTACATTTTCCACCAAGAGGCGTCACACAGCATCTCACGCACACGGGGTCAGGAGGGGACTGCACGAGGCGGCGGCTGCTCGGGGCAATGAACTTCAGTTGCTGCCCCTTAGGTCTCCTCATGGCATGGAGGCAACTTAAAAAGCATCCTTGGACACTCCGGTCATTCAAGAAAACAAGTGCACTTTAAGTAAATAAGTAAATAAATAAAGAGCCAAAGCCTGCCATCTGTCATCGGTAAGAGTGCAAGAGTACACACCCACCCATCACCTGCTACAAAGGCACTGCTTCACGTCTAGCTGGTTAACCCAGCCCCTGTCGCCTGACAGGGTCAGGGCAAGGACACCTCTTATAAAACGAGAGAAGGGCAAGGCACTGAGGATTATGGGCTTCTACATACGTTTCCACAGCGGCCAGTATATTTATTTTGCACTGTTTATAACAGTCCCCGTCCCTCAAGGATTTGAAGCTGCTTTATAAACAGAACACAGTCAAGAAAACGGTAGAGTGGACAGCGGGGTACAGTGACATGAGTAAGCACAGAAAACCGACATCAAGCAAGGATGGGGGCTGGAGGATGGGTGAGGTGATTCCGGGAGTCTTGGGCTCGGCTCCGAGGCATCCGGCCGTCAAGCTGAAATGAGAGGCCAACTCCATCACACCTCTTAGTAAGAATCAAGAGGAGAGATACCACCAGTGCTTCGAAGGAAGGAAACGTCTCTTAACGGAGGGGTTAGTAGGGCAGGCTTTCCAGTTGGACCTCCTGGGTTCAAGGCTGGGGTCCCTCATCCACTGGCTCTGTGACCCTGGGCAAATTACTCAACCTCTCTGAACCCACGTGGAAGGGCTGCCAAGGTGCACACGACGTGCTTAGCCCAGTGCCCGCTGACTGTGTTGGTTTCGTACTACCATGACATTAGTATCATGTGAAAACCGCACAGCAAAGGCATCACCCAAGCAGCTAAGTGGTGAGAGCTGCCAGAGAGACCGGCCTTCGGCTCCACCGCTCTCGAGCCAGTGTCACCTCAGAAAGTGACAACGTCTCCGAAACCCAAATCTTCTCATCTGCAAAATGGGCACCATAACAGGGTGTGCCCTTCACGGGTGGTTATGAAGACCTGAGATAATCATAGCAACACTCCCAACGGCTGACCCGACGAGGTGCTGGGAACTTGGTGTGCACCTTCGTGCGTGTCACCTCACACACAGCCCCTGATGAAGCAGTTGTTACTATTACTCCTTTTTGAGATCAGGAGACCCTTTTGGGTCTTTAAGATAATGTGCATCAGGTGTGGAGCATGCCCGAGAAGCCCACACTGTGACAAATGTCGCCTTCCCAGGACACCGTGAGAGGCACGGGCCTGGGAAGTGGCAGAGCAGCGAGGAGGGGTGACAGCGGGGCTGCAGGGGCCCCAACGGAGAAGCTCAGTAGACGCCCTGGAAGGAAGACATCTGGGCTCCAGAGGGGAAGTGCTGGTACCTCGTACGGGAGGAGAAGTGAAAACGGAGGCATGTGGAGGAACTAAGGACCCCCGGTCCCCGATCAGGGGCTGTGCCGGGGGAAGGCATGGGGGCCGGGGAGCAGGCCCAGGCCAGGGGCTCTTGGAGACCCTCGCTGCCCCTCCCTGGTGCCTGGTGTCATCTGGACTCGGTGAGACCAGGCCCCACACACGGCTCACAGACCTGTTCATTCCACCTGCTTCCGTCACAATGTGCTCGGAGGACCTGCGGGTGGGAAGGGGGCGCCCTCCTCAGGACTGTTTCCCCAGAAGCGGGTGGGACCTCAGACCAGAGCAGGCGGGGACTCGGCCCCGACCCGCCTCAGGCTCTTCGTGGGCACTGGTCTACCTCCCTCCATGGGCGTATTTCAGTGAATCACACCCCAACCTCCACCCCCAAAACCTAGAGCCAAGAGCCATGGAGAGACTGTTTCACTTCTCCAAACTTTGCACTCCACCCCACCCAGCAGGTTTGAGCACCCACTTCCAAATAAACCTGGCCTAGAGCAGGCAACATTAGTCCCAGGTAAGAGAAAGCAAAACGGGGGGCAGGTGAATGGGAAGTGACTAAAAGGGAAACAAGAGAACTTTCTGGAGTGAAGAAAATGTCTTGATTGGGGTGGAGGTCACACAGGTGTGGTAGAGAGAAGAATGCACCCCCATCCCTGAAAAGATGTCCAGACCCTAATCCCTGGGACTTGTGAATATGTCACCTTACATGGCAAAGGGGAATAAGGTTGCAGATGGAATTAAGGTTGCTAACCTTAAAATAGGGAGATTATGCTGGATTATTCAGAGGGGCTAGTGTCATCACAAGGGTTCTTAAAAGTAGAAGAGGAGGGTAGAGTGATACGGTGTGAGAAGGACTCCACTCAGCATCGCTGGCTTTGAAGATGAGGAAGGGGCCGCAGCCAAGGGGCCTCTAGAAACTGGGAAAGACAGGGAAACGGATTCTCCCCCGGAGCCTCCAGAAAGGAATACAGCCCCGCTGACACCTTGATTTTTAGTCTAGTTAAGACTCATGTCGAACTTGTAAGATAAAAAAATCTGGCTGTCTTATTAAGCCACTAAGACTTCAGTAATTCGTTACAGCAGCCATTGAAAACAAATACGACAGGTATAAACATTTGTCAAATCTGATCAAATTGTACACTTAAAATCTCTACATATTATCGTATGTAAATCATATCACAATAAAAAGGAAGAGAAGGGAAAAAAAAACTGCTTTGTTACCCGAAGGCTAGAGAACTTTGTCAAGGCTGTCCAGACGAGGGGCCACCCTCAGAGGCCATCTCCCCTTGCAGAGGGGTCTGCGTCTGCCGCCCTCATGGCCCATCTTTCTTCACCCTCTGCTTATCTCCAAATCGCATGTGATTCCAAAGCCCTCTTCACATAACCTGTCTCATCAGCGCTCTAGGAGATTGCCAAGATAGATATCACCATTCATAAATCCATCACGTTATAGACAGGAGAGCTGGGGTCAGGAGAGGTCAGCTGACGTGTGGCAGAGCCACGCCCGCTCCCTGCCTCTGCACTCAAGGCCCTGTGCACCGCCTGCCTTCTTAGTGACCACACGGAACACCAGCCCCAGTGATCGGCAGGCAACTCCAAAAAAACGAGGGTGGGTTTGGGGGCAGACACAGCGTCAATGCCAACATCACGGACAACAGGTCCATGTTTGGAGTGGCCTTAGGGAAGGAAGCCGGGGTTGGGCCAGGTGAGAAAGTGACCACCTGCAGCGGCCACCTCCATGGAAGCTCTGGGGGACAGAGGTGGGAGGGGACCCAGGTATGGCCACTGTAAGCCAGGCTTAAAAACAATCCCCACAAAACAGAAAATACGGATCACAGAAGGTTAAAGCTGGAAGCACTCTATTCCAGACATTTCCAGATGTTTTTCCCAGTAGGGAAACCCTGCTCCTCCTCCGTCCCCTAACACCATCTTCCATGAGGACCCCGGTATAAGAGAGATACAGGCAGAACTGCTCAGCCTGAAACACAGCACGGAGGATGCCCCTCACATCACTGCAACTCCTCCTTGCAACGCCAGGGCTCCACAGAACGCTGTTTGGGAAGTACCCATTTAGTCCAGCCCTTCACATTTTACAGAGGGGTAAACTGAGGCCCAGGAGGGAAACAGACATCTCAAGGCCATACAGAGCCCACGTCTCCTGCCTGCTCGAGCCAGTCCCTTTGCCCAGGCTCGGTGGTGGCTGGGTGACACAGCAAGCAGCTCGAATTTCATTCCTGCTCTCAGATAACTGTCGAGTGGACACAGTTTGCCCTCCTCGGGCTGCTTGAGCTGTATGGGGACTTAAGAACTGAGGTCTTAGTTTAAAATAATAAGGAAACCACCCTTTCAGATCACTCTTGAAAATAATAAGATATCCCTTGATTAGCCTGGCAGCCACCCTCGATGCCCAGCCAAGTCCTTGCAAAGGAACAGAGCGTGATTTATGACAGGTCCACCCAGCTCCTGAAACCAGAGGCGGCCCGAAGTTAGGGACCGGCAGACAACTGGCAGCTCCTCTAAACAATAGGCCGGAAGCGTGCAGGATGGGGTGGGGGGAGAAGAATGGGAGCCACGGGCCTTCGCCATGTGCTGGACATACAACAGGGAAGGTGAGCGAATCAGCACCTTATTGAAAAGCCATCTTCCCCAGAATTCAGAGACTTGGGGGGAGGAGGGCAAAGACAGTCTTGGAACCTCGGAACCCAGAGCCAGCCAGCCAGCCTGCACCTGCAGGGACACGGGAGGGGCCCTTTACGAGCATCTCAGATAAAGGAAGTGGCAGCAGCAGGAAGCAGAGGTGGAGGTGATCCAGGACAGGTCTGGCGGGAGAGGGGATGGTATGGGGGGAGCAGTCCCCGGCGCTCCTGGGACAGCTTCGAGACTTTGATCCTTCCCCAAAGGAAAGCATTTCACCCGGCAGCAGTCCACCTTCTAGAAACCCTCACACTGAGCCTTCAGAGACTCCAGAGAATGAGCTTTTCTATCTGACTGCCTGGTACACAGCCCATGACATTCACTCTGCGTGCTCACTTATCTGCGGCAGAATGAATTAAATTCTCAGGCTAAATGCAAGAATTTGAAAAATGTGACTGCTGAACAGTGCTGAATCCTTGTGCTTCCAGGAGCAGATGGAAATTCCTCCCTGGAGTCTGACTTTTTCTCTTTTTACTCTGCCTCTGGCACACGGGGACCTCGGCCTCGGCTCTGGAGTCTCCAGGACTTGAAGGGATGTCTCCAAACAGACCAAGCCATTCCTGTCCAGCTTGTTCAGAGGCTCTGCGGGTGACAGAGTGACAGCAATGGCTACCCAAGTGTGGGGTTTACCTTGTGGGGTTCTCTTCCTATACCTGTGATTAACTGAGACTTCATCACTTCCTGGGGACCCCTGATCTGTAAATTACAGTGAACAATAATTGAAGCTTTCTGATTTGCTTGGCACCTACCTAAGTGCTTTGTATACAGTATCTCATTTAACCCTTCTAACTACCCCATGAGGTAGGGGCTACCACTATCCCCACTTTACAGATGAGGAAACTGAGGCTCAAAGAGGTTAAATAACTTGCCAAGCCATACAGCTAGGAAGTGGTGGTGGTGCCCCAGGACTCAAGCCCCACGGGTCTGACACCTCAGCCCATGCTCTCAACGCCCCTGCTTTGTTCAACACCTCTCACCTGAGCCAGAGTGTGTCAAACTCCAAACACCTTTTGGCTTTTTATAATGCACTCCCTACCCACCAGCCCCGGTCTCTCAGCTGCACAGCAGAGAGTCTCACAGACTCTTCTCACAGGAAAGAATAGCCATGGTAGGAACACATGTGAATGCCCCAACTTTCTTGCAAGGCCTGATGCTCTTGTTAATCTGGGCTCCCAAACAAGCCTCTTTTGCTAGTTGAAGCTTTGCCGGGGCTGGGGGTTACAGGTTGTTCACCGAACCACTGTCACTCAATGACCACCGTAGGTCCCTTTCTTAGAAACCCATGACAACAATCAAAACCCAAAGATCATGTACCAGGAACCAGGTGATAAAACACACATGCTTTAGGCACAGGAGCCTGGAGAATTGCAAGTCTGGAAACCTGAATTTTAGCCATTGCTCCTCGATAACCAGCTACGTGAACTTGGGCAATTTGCTTAACTGGATTTGTGCCCTAGGTTCCTTACCTGAAAAACATGACTCTTACCACCTGCCTTGTGTGCATCACATGGAGGGGGTCCATCAAGGTTGCAGTTATGAAACACTATGTGAAACGCACTTTGATTACTACGGGAAGCTACTCAAATGCAGGGTGTATAATCTATCAATACCACTTTCAAAGGAAATCAGTTAGCAGGTAAGATAGGTGGATCGACTAATGTGCTGGGTGTTATGCGATGACCAAAGTCTAGTGTCCCCAAAACATCCAAAGATAAACAAGCCCAGCTTGTACTGGTAGGTCACGATGGCCTGTAAACTGACAGTAAAAACACACTGAAGAGCCTTTCCCAGTAACTGTCACAATGAAGGAAGTTAAAAAAAAAATCCAGCTGGAATTCCACTAGTTACAGACGCCATTCAGATTCCGTTAGACACAGAGACAAATGTTTTTGCTTCCACTTCTCAAAGTGTAATACACCCGAGGCAGAATGGTGTCAGACCCTCCCCCTGGACAGGCCCAAGCCTTTCAGCATGAACTGTTTTTCCAATATCTTCAACTATTCTTGACTTCAGGAAAAGTATGATATTTGAAAAGAATCTAATAATTAGTGAAGAGGGCATTAAGAATCAAACACTCCCCTGGTATAAATGATCACTCACTCTAAGGACATTTTTTTAGCAAGGTTTGATGGGTTTCAACCAGTAAACACCTGCAAGTCTCAGCTCACCGATGTCTCTGAGGATGTTGCCAGCTTTAATGAGTTCAGAAATAATATAAACTTTAAAACAGAAAAGAAGGAAGTGATGAAGTGAACGAAGTATGGGTTGTAAAGGCACTGACATTTCAACTTCATTTTTCTGAAAAGAGTTCCTCCCTCATCCAAACTGTAGAGCCATCTCTTGATAACTCAGACAAAAACAGCGTGTTTCAACTCCTGTTCCCTGCCAGGGCTGGACGGAGGCCACCGTCTGCTCATCGCTGATCCCCAAGGCCTGAGAGAGGGGCTGGAGGACAAGGAAGACCAAATTAATCTGGGCACTGGGCTCCAGGGAAGGGCCTGAGCTCCAAGGTCAATACCAAAGCACTGGATCTTCATGATGTTTTTCAAGGTGAGTTAATTCTGGTTTTAGCAAGCAGCAAGGTCCCACCTGTTCCCTAAGAACCACTTTTCTTCTGAGACCTGAGAGCTTAACACCTCTCCGTACCTGTCCCCCGGGGCCCACAGGAAACAGCACTGGCCAGGAAAGTCTGCCCGATCTGGTAAGCAGTCTGGTCCCCCCCTCCCCCGTGTGGATCATGACAGTTTCCCACATACGCATCCATGACACCTCAACCAACTGACTGTACTTCCTAAAAAAAAATTTTTTGAAGGTGTTATCTTACAAAGCCCCTGGATGTGTAGGTAAACTGTCAGCAGTAACATCTCTAGCAATATTTAAGAGTAAAATCACACAGATTCCAGGGAGGCAGGTCAGCCTTCATTCTAGAAGACCCAGGGACAAGAAGGTAAGGGGACTCCAAATTTTCTCTGGGTTCAATTCTCAAACCTCCTTACAGAAGCCAAAGGCCAGCACACTTTGCGGGGTGCACTGGCACAGCCGTCTGTCCCTTCCAGCCACAGGCAGGAAAACAAAGAGCCTCCAGAGAAAAACAGTGATGACCAGTAAAGTGGGAAACAGAAGCAACCCCAAATTTGCCTGAAGCGACGGGAGATTGCGGCAGGGACCTCCTTGGGAAATTTCTTTTAAGTACAGGAAGGTACTTTGGTTGCTCTACAAGCCAACATGAGGTTCATAAAAAAGAAAGGCACTGTGAAGCAGACGAGACTTTGGTTAGACCTCAGGGACGACTTCTGTTAAAGTACTCAGGGAGGTTTTGGAATCTCGGTCTACAGACATCTACTCAACTAGAGAAGAAGAAAATCAGTATCAGTGCACGTCTGGGGCTGCTGGAGACGCACACTAGTCTCCAAGGGTGTCCTCCAGGACTGATTCTATGATTTAACCAAAGTGCCTTCTGGTGGTTCAGGTGACACTCTCAGGTCTCATGTCAGCTCGCCCACAGCCTTGCTGTGGGATCTGTGGCAGGGGGACAGAGGCCTTCTCAGTGAGCCTCCAATGTGTATCATGAGACCTGAAAAGAACGATGCAAGAGGTGCTGCGAAAACTCCATCAGCAAGAAACGCACCCCGGGCATCAGCAAAGGAGGGCTCAGGTGGATCCCCTGCCCAGAGCCTAGGGGTGACGCGGCTGCTGTCCCTTCCCGCTTCACTTGGGGGTTCCATCCGCATTATCAAGAAAGAACTGACACAGGAGTCGGAGGATAAGACCTTCGCTCTTTGGTCTTATTTCTATCCTGGTTACCTCAGGGCCAATCAATCAACACTGACCGACATTTTCTGCCCTAAAATCACCAAGGTTCCCCAGGGCATCCAACTTGAGCTTTATGTCGACGTCAAGAAGAATCCTTTGCGCGCCCATTCTCTGTGTTTGTACGGAGAGCAGCAGGGGCTCAGAGAAAGGGCTCCATGCCCTGCACACTCAGCAAGGTACAAGCAGATGGACAGGGGTGGCTGAGGAACTGGGCAGGTATGGACAGGGCATTTATTAACCTGCAGCCTCGGTTTCCTCATCTGTAATGGAGGAAGGAGGAGGGGAAGTGCCACCCAAGAGGCCTGGAGGATGGAATCAAGAAGCTACAGCACAGGGCCTGCACCTGATAGGTGTTCTGTACCAGACACTTTCCCTTCCCCGCTCTCAACAGACCGAACTGTGACACACCTGCTCGACGGATAACATCCAAAAAGAAATAAATCTACCCTGGCCTGTCGGGGGCAAGGACGTTGGCTGGCAAACAGCAAAACATCCAGCAAAGCGAGCACCTTCCTGACGGAGGGCTCACCGTCACCCGCTGTCCTCTGCTCGATCAAATGACCTCTCAGGTCTCAGTCCTGGTCTGAACCCCAAAGGACACGCTCCAGGACTTTCAGTCCTCCCAACCCAGCAGGTCCATTTCACTGGGTACTGGCCCATCAGGGGGCCCATATGGCTGCAGAGAACATCCTTGGGATCCAAGAGTAAAACGTACAGATGGCCAGACGGATGGAGATGGCGGGATAAAATTACACGGCACTCATCTGTGTAAGTGCTGCTTAATAGATTATGGCTCTGGCATCAGTAACGTGTATCCAAGTAGGTTACAGCCTGAGCCAACTTGGTGCCCTTTAGAAGCACTGACTAGGGCTTGGCAGGGGCCGTGGAGATCACCTAATTCAGCCTCCCACCTGATGATAAGCTCAGTACCTGGGTCGAGCAGTGGTCTCATGCCCCGCGCCCCTGCCCACCCCCCAGTGCTATGCTCCAACCACGCTGGCTTCCTTCAGGTCCTGCAATATGTTGGCTCATGCCAACCCATCTGTCTGAACACTCCTGCCCTCTGCTTTTCACGCCACTGGTTCTCTTCTCGTCTGCTAAGTCTGGGCTTAAATGCATCTCCCTGGAGAAGCCTCCTCTGACCACCCTAAGTGGCTTCTCCATGACACTCTTCCCTCTTCACGCTTCTCCCTTATTTAACTGTTAACTGGCTTACGATCCATCTCCCCTGCTAGACTATAACATCCTCGAGGGCAGGCCCTCTATGATCTCAGTCCGGACTGTGTCACGGCCACCTCATCCAGTGCCTGGCACCCAGCAGGTGCTCCATCAATACCTGCTATCTTAATGAACGCACAATAGTCCTGAAGGACGTGCCATCCTGCAAAACTTAAATCGAGTCCAGCTTTGCATCTACGGCAGCTGAAGTTTAACTCAATAACCAGAAGATCCCCGTCCGTGAAAGCTCAAAGTCCTGCCAAGCGGGGAAAACGCCGAACGCCAAAGACCAGCTGAAGGAGGCTAATGCGGCGTTCTCACCTCTCAGAGGCTCATCAGGTTTATGCCCAGGCCTCTGTGATGGGCTCAGGCTGGCTGGGGGTCCTAATCCATGTAGCTAACTGTTAACTACTCTGGCCTCGCTGACACTTGCATTATTAAGGTGGGGCGAGAAGGACAATCATTCGTAGACCTTCCATCTCAGAACCTGGCTCCCACCCCTGACTTGATAACTACAAGCTCGGGGCTGAACAGTTTGTGGGCTTGTGTTGCAAGGAGGCTAATGAAAACACGTTTTTCAAACACCGTATGGTGAGGGCCACTGAAGCACCATCCTCCTCCAACAGCGATATAAATTTTTAAGTCCTGAATTCAAAGGGAAACAAGTGGCTTGAAGATATCAGATGGTTTACAGGACTCTCCCCTCTGGCATCTGGGACATCTTGATGACAAATTTAAAACCAGGCAAAGGTAACTGGGAGAAACATCAAGAGAGGCTCTGACACTTTCACAAAGGAACTTAGAGGACTCAGGAAATGCACGTGGGCATAGATTTCTCAGTGAGAAGGAGGGTCATGGCAGAAGTGCCGATGCCAGCTGTGAATGTCACTTAGGTTCTCAGAGGGCTCAGGGTCCAGGCTTGTGAGTGACATGTCTTTAAGGCCCCCATGTCAGGACTCTAGCCGCTGGCAGTTTCTAATGAGAAAGTATTCTCAACCATGAAGTTAGCTCGACTGGAAAAGTTCCAAAGGGAAAGTCCCTCCAGTTACTCAGAGTGGGGGAAAAAAAGTTGCCTTCTTGGTCTGGAATCTGGGGATATTTTATGCAGATGGCTCTAACAGAAGTTACTAAGGGGAAGTCAGCTCGCCTTTGATTATTCAAACGGGCTACTGCTATTAAGAATTGCACAACTCTTGGGCAAGGCAGGGGTGGGTTTCGGCTTTGTTTTTTTTTAAGCCTATCCTCACGGGAACTACTTATTCTTTTCTAAGAACATTTCATTATAACCTCCCTAACTCACGTCTTTTAAATGTCTGTGCTCTGGTGGGAATGTGACCGACAAGGCAAAGCCATCAGGGCAGCCAGGGCGCAGGTGGACACCCCGGAGCTGCCACCGGGGCTTCCCAGGAGGGCAGTTCTTCTTCCCTGCTGAGAATTGGATGGAGCAGTCACTTTTTTTTAATGCAGGCTGAGTAATCGCAACCTGCAACCTTCAGGTAACACAAGTTGCCCAAGCTCCGGGAATTATCACTGTGGGACAAACGCCTTCCTTTGTTTTCACGTGGTTCCATCTTATAATGTGCTAGATGAGATAAGAGGTGTCACCCCACCCAGGGCAAGAGCACAAGGAAGATTATGGAAATGCCAAGAGCCCTCCTTCTCTGGGGCAGAGCGATGGTCTGTCCCACGGGCAATGGAATCCATCTAGTTCAGGGGCAACCTGAGAGCAAAGGGCAAGCTTCTATCGGATGAGCTTGAAGACTCCCAGGACAGGTCCCTATAATGAAGGGGCTGGTAATAAAGAAAAATATCCTAGGAAAAGAAATAGGTGAGGTGGGAGAAAAGACACCTTAGCCAAAACCCTTCTGATGTCTTACAGCTACACAATGGGGAACTCTTAGGGGGAAAAGGAAAATATTCTGTTTCTGGAGACAGCTCCAAGAATACTGAGCTAGGCGTGAGAAACAAGCAAGCGGATAGATTGGGGGGAAAAAAAGAAAGAAAAGAAAAGGTGGGGAGAGGAAGGAGTCAGGGAAGGGGGAGCGAGATGGCTGAGAGACAGGGGAATTAAAGAACACCATGGCAACAAGTCCGTCCACCTACCCTGGCCGCCCACCCACAGCCAGATTCTTTGCTGACGCACTTGAGAACAAGCTGGTTCCTACCAGCTCAGGAAGGTGAGCAAACCCGGAGAGCTCATTAAATCCCTTCTCAGCGACTCTTGTCTGCCTGCAGATAGTGAGCAAGGAGGATATAAATAGAAGTTATATAACATCTCTTTGTTGATTCCTGTGCTTACCAAAAAAATGCAGCATGACCTTGTTTTTTTTTCTGCAGCGTTTTCTTCAGCCTGCGGGTTGAGGACTTTCAGCCAGTTAGGGATCATCTTAAAGTTTAAAGAGTAGACTATAGATTTCCACACTAAGGACACTCAGGAGGGTCATCCCAGTTCGGAACCCTCAGGATCAAGTCCTCCTCAGGTATAAAAAACAAAAAATCTACTTGCTGCAGAATAAAACTTTAAGGGATCTTGTGGCGCCCTCTGAGGATATTTCTGATGATGCCAGGAGTTGTATTAACACCCAAGAGCAGAGACCCGTGTGAAACCAAATACATGACGACTTGGGTTTTCAAAGGAGGTCAGAGCACTCAAAATACATACATTTAAAGCCATCTGATGGTTTCTAAATACCTCCAGGAAGACTCAGTTGTCTTTTTCTTTCTCAACAGGCAAGACAGTAAGAGGCCAGTGGAATGCAAAGGCCTCCTCCTTAGGGAGGCCAACAGAGGTGAGAAGTGCAGAGGGAAACACCAACGGGAGGCCCTGAGATCTACCCCAACCCCGTCAGAGCCTCCAGCGCTGCCGGGGCTGCTGGACGGACTCTTGTTCTGGCATCTTCACCGGGAGGTAGCTTTAAAGGAGCGTGTGCTTACAGGCTGTGCTGCTGAACCCCCATTACTCTGCTATCTTGTCTAACCTAGTGATGCCACAAGACTCTTTCAAAAAACTGTTACCATGGGAACTTTTCCCTCTCGAGCATTTTTCAAGAAATGTTACAGGTTCTGGAGAATTCAATGCCCTTGGTCTCGGTAAGCATGTTCTGAGTCCTTGAACGTGTGGCTTCAACCGAGAGGACTTTCAAACCCATGACGCAAGGGTTTTGAACACAAATCTCTTCAAGGGATGCGGTTAAGCACACAGGGCATGGGTGCTATGATGGCCTGAGGCCCCACTAGGCACACAAATTCTGAACCACAGGGCCTTTAACACATCCTATCCGCTAAACAGAAGACCCCATAGGGATATAAGCAGCTCAGAGGGTGACCCCAATAAGGGATGCTGTGGCTATCATCCCTACCATGGGATTTCCCTTCTCATCAGAACTGGGAGGTGGTCAACAACACAACAAGGCATCCATCCAGGCAGGGCAAGAGCCACCATGCCCCACTGAACCCCTGGTCCTAGGTCAGCACATCAGCCCATCTCTCAACTGAGCCCTATTAGCCCAAGCCTTCTCCTCTTCTAAATTCCTGTGAGGAAAACACCATCGACCTTCTATAATATAAACAGCGCGGATCTGGTAGGAACCAATACACCCTCCTGCCCCGACGTGGCAACGTTGCCAGGTAACAATGTAGAAATACACTCAGAAAACTGTATGTGACAATATACAACCTCCGCTCTGCAGCTGATAACCGAGGGAGTGTTAAAACACCATGTTCTCTGAACACTTGGGCTCTTGGTGCAAAAAGAAAATTAAACGGGATATTTCCTCCTGTAAATATAAGACAGGCATACGACTCACACATGCAGCCACTAACTGCAAATAGTAGAGGGGTTTGCCGCAGCCATCTGCAATGCACCCCAGCTTTCACTCTCCTGCCCCTCCACTCCCCCCAACATGGATTCCAGAAAACTAAGAGAAACATGACCAAGCACGAGCCTCTCCTGTGTTAGGGACAAGTTCACCTCTGACCAGAGAAAGGACACCAGTGGCAACTACAGAAAAACTCATACCTTATTATAAAACCGGGCGTGCTTCCATCGTGTGGTTCCTAAGTTGACTTAGAGAATTCACTGCATGACCAAGCAGTGACCACTTGCTTCTCAGATCAAATAACCAGCGCTGCCTACCCGCTCCCAACAATGACGAGGAAGACGCTGCTCTGGAGGATGCAAAGCACCACAGTGGATGTGGAGCACTGATTAACTCCCTGGCATTGGACCCATGCAACTTCAAGGCTGTCCAGCACGGTAGAAAGTCAAGAGGTTTTTGAGGGAGATAGACCTGGGTACCGAATCTCAGCTCTGCTAACTGGGTGACTTTGCATAAGACCTCCCTCGATCTTTTGGGACTCAGTTTTCCCATCCAAAATTGGGGCTATCCCACCTAGCCCAGATCAAGTACATAGCAGCACCATGCGCTGTGCCTGCCCTGGAACGGGCACTTTATAAAGGCAACAAGTCCTTTCCTTTTCCTTCTGCAACACATAAACATTCTTCAACCTGCCCAAGACTCTAATATGGGGAGAATCCAGTGCATGGAGCTTCTTCATGCAAAATGGGCAAAAGATGAGCTCCAATAAGCCTCACATTACACCAAAGTACATATGCTCCTTTAGATGTAAGTGAAAATCAAAAATTGTAGCAGTATAATCTAACTTTTCTTAGGAGCCCTAATTCAATGAGCTGCCCTCTGTCTCCACGAAGTTATGCAAGAGACCTTCCTTCCCATTAACTTTCATGGACCTGAGACCCTGGAACCCGCTAGAGGGGAAGCAGCATGTGTGGCACATATAATTTTTATTTGGCAAATGGGATGAAAGGTAAAGTCTTTCGTGGTTCTCTTCTCCGTCATGCACAGGTCGGTGATATAACCAAAGCAAAGACACACAAGCCATCCCAGGACTTCTCTGGAAGGCAGACCGCCCTCCACAATGAGCCCACTAACAAAAAGAAGAACAAAGAGAGAGAAGCCATAAATTCTGCAGAGGGGCTGAGAACTCAGGCTCTTCTCTATATTTATTCATTACGTACAGATCGAGTTCCCTTTACCCAACACATGCAGAGACTTCCTTGGGGAACGTGGGGTTGAAACAAACCCTGACACAACTACCAGCTAGCTCTGTGACCCTAAGCAAGCAACTTGACCTCTCAGATCCTCTATTTCCCGCTGAGCAAAAAGGGGTCCAGGCAGTACCTGCCCACACAGGACCACCACGCAGAGTAAATGAGATGACGCAGAGAAAGCACCAAGCCTCGCTCCTGGCATGTGAGTGTTCAGACTTTGGTACTCATTATTATTACCACCAACTATAGTTACTATAAAGAAGAAAAGAAGGAAAAGATCCATCAAGAATCTCTGGCATCACAAGAAGATTTCTCCAAATTGACATTATATATTTCCCTTGGGTTCAGATAAACTTAACTCCTTCTCTCACCTAAAGAAAGTGCCTCTTTAAAATTGTGATAACCGTTAACAACACATTTTCTCCTTTCACATCCTCATGTTTATATTGGGAAAAGAACAAGACGACGAATGTAACATGGTGGCCACATAGAGTCCAGACTTTGATTCATTCAGGGAACATTTATTGAGCACCCACTATGGTCCAGGTGCTGGGAAGTAAGACTGAGGCTTGACCCTGGGAGAAATTACACTCTTGGGTGGGGGGAGGGGGGAGGAGAGGAAGACATACAACCAAAAAGAAACTGTGAGCAATGACTACGTATTAGGCACCATTCTGAGCTGCTGTGTGCTTTCCATATATTATCTCATTTAATCCCCAGAGCAGCCCTACAGAGCAGGATTCTCTACGTCTATTTGTTACATACAGATTGACTTCCCTTCATCCAACACATGCAGAGACTTCTCTGGGGAACCTGGGGGTGAAGACAGACTTGATCTCTGCCTCCTCGGGTCTTACAATGAGCCTCCATTTCAAGAGTGGTGATTGCTAAGTAAATGAACTGCCCAGACAAAGAGACCACTACCTCTGCCTCAGGGGATCAAGAAGTTTCCAGAGCAGGAGGCAATTTAAACAGGGCTCAGGGAGCGTGCCAGGCAAAGGGAAGGTGGGCACGTCCCACACGGAGCAGAGGCATCTGAGTACACAGCCAGGGCCGGGCAAACGAGCAGGTTGCAGCCACAGGACAATGAACGCGGGGGTGTGTGTGGGAACCCAGGCAGGGCCAGGCACGTGGGCACCAGTGGATCGCAGAAACATGGCGGTGGATTTGATCCTCCGCGGAAGGCTGTTAGGACAGGGAATGAGGTGGTCTGGCCTTCATCTGGGGGGGAGGGGTGGGCATCACTGACAGCAGTATGGAAGAGAGAAATGTCCAGAGGCAGGGAAGCCTTGAAGAGCCCATCTCAGGCTCAGAACTCAGGTGGCCCGTGCTGGCAGATGGTACAGGATGCTGGTCAGGGGCAGGAATTCTGAAGCCAGAGCGCCTCGTTTCCAACCCCAGCTCCCCCAGCCCCAACCGGGTCACTTTGGGCATGTCATGTAGCCTCCAGGTGTCAACTGTCTGGCTCATTACAAGTCTGAACTAAGTCCTGACTATTAGAATACTGGGAGGTAGAGTGGACGCAGAATGACTTCCTGATGAAAATCAAGAGGGAGGAGACGGATGACATCAAGGTTTCCAGCTCAGGTGACTGCAGAGGTGGCGGTGGGAAGTCCACTGACCTAGATACAGAACACAAGAAGGCCAATGGGGTGGAGGACTGGAGGTGATGGGCGAGGTTGGGGTCGCATGAACTGAGAGTTAACACAGGTGGAGATGCCCAACGGGGATTTGCGCAGAAATCTGGAGATGATCACGGAGGTAGGGCCAGGAGCTGTTAGCATAAATGGTAGCTGGGAACCATGGGGATGGATGAGGTCACCCAGGGAGCTTGGAGAAAAAGACGACAAACAGGCTGGAGACCAGGTGCCAGCATCTCACGTATTTGAAGGTTAACTGTATGTGTCCCAAGGAGTCCCTTGTTCACCACGAGGAAAACCTCCAGAGGAAGCACAGAAATAGCACAGCGTCAGGCCAGCAGGAAGTGACTGACGTAAAATGTGGCACCCTGGGGTGGACGGTCAGACAGGGCTTCCAGATGAAAACTCTGGACTCCTGAGCCACGTATACAAATCCCCTCGGGAAGGAGCTGCCCGAGTCTGCCTTCCAAGTCTGCGTTAAAAAGTGGTAAGCGGGGCGATGGAATATATTCCCGCAGAGGCAGTAAAGGGAAAGGGGAGATCACCCCTCCAATCAAAAAAGGAAAGAAAAAGTAGAGGCCTCTCTTTCCCTGAATTTCCATTTATTAGCTGAGTAAGTGGCCAGACTCTCACGGGACTTAGGATATTAGTCATCTGGTGAATATTTACCACAAACCTATCACTGCTCTACCAGGGGGTGAAGAACGCAGAACAGAGGGATTAAGACATGGTTCTTTTCCTTAAGTAGCTTCCTATCTTGACAGCAAAGATTCAACAAACACTGGGGCTGGCAGAGGTTTTCCATAAAGGTCCAAATGGTAAATATTCTAGGATTTGCCAGCCATTTGGACTGTGGTGCAACCCCTCAGCTCTGCCCCAGCAGCGTGAGAACAGCCAAAGACAACACTAAAGGTTATTGTAAGGCTGGCTGTGTTCCAGTAAAACTTTATTTACAAAAGCAGGCATCAGGCTGGATTCGACCCCCCGGCCATAGTTTGCCAATCCCTGGACCAAGGTATCATAAGCCAACGGAGGAGAATTTGGTGTCAGCTTAGAAGTTCATAAGAGGCACTCCATCCTCAGAAGTCACTAAGGAAAGTTAGGAAGAATGCAGACCTCTTGCTAGAGCTGAAGGAAGAGAAAGAAAGAAGGACAATTTAGACTTGTGGATTTAACAGGATACAATGAAGGCATACTGACAACAATTTTCCAGTCTTCTCTGACATTTTTTTCTGCTCCTCAGTCAAATTTTGGAGACCATGGAAAACCCGAGGTTTCCTCTGAAGATATCTCCTCTTAGAAACTAATTCCTGCTTATGGGTTTTCTAGGAAGCAAGAAGATTAACACTTTGTATCCAAAGATCTCCCCCCAACTCCCTAACGACTGCAGTCCTGTTAGGGAAGGCCAGAAGAGCAGACGTATGGAACTGTCCACTTCTGCCTACACTGTTGGCTTTGCCGCTCAGGAAAGACGAAAAGTAACACTGGGTCTCCAGTTCCTCTACAGGCACGAGCCGGCGGGCACATCTTCCCCTCGGACCACCGCAATAGGACTGTGCTTCTCAAACCCAAGTGACAAGGAACATGCTGACCATCTTTGCAGTAATGTTTTGTCCTGAACTGCAGTAGGTCCGTGCATCATCCAGGGCTCACATCACTTGGACAGCTGGGGGCGTTCATTCAAGTCTTATATTCCCAACAATGGGAACTACTTTTGGATTTTGAGTCTTCACTGCAAAACCTTGGTCTAGACCAATAATCCTAAAAGACTCTTGTTCAGTGACACACCAGTTTCCTGGGAATGGAGAGGAAGGGCCTATGTCCAAGGATGACTTAGACCAAAAAGTAATAATAAAAATAATAATACAGAGAAGGAAAGAAAAAGTCCTGGGTCAGGGAGCAGGTAACTGGACTGCCTGTTGCTTTCTGCTTCACCCAGACCGTCCGGCAGTGTAAGGAACCAGGACCCGAAGCAATGAAGCCTCCCACCCTCCTGGACCTCTAAAGTTACCTCCAACACAGAATGAGTGAGAGGGACTTAGGTGAATAGTGTGTGAAAACAACATACGACAGCACACCCCCCAGGCCCACTGCATCATCAACCACTAGACTGAAGCAAAATATAAGAAGTTGGATTTTTGAAGGAGAACGAACTGAAGAAAACAAAGCTCATTTTTAAATAATAAAGACCGTATTAACACAAAAAATCACCACCTCGTTTTGAGATCCTTCTATGACCTGGGCACTGAGTGAGGCACTTTCAGTGAATCACCCTGTCCGACCATCCCAGGAGCCCTGGGAGGTGGGGACGGACACCGTTCTGCTCCCCAGGCAGGAGCTGGGCTGGGGGGTCAAGGACTTTCCCTGAGCCCTGGGGTGGGAGGTGAGAGGCAGGGCTGGAGGTCTTCGTCCCTCCATCAAACCAGCCCCAGGGCAGCGGCTCATTCCTGCAGCCGCGCCCTCTACCCCCCCCCCCCATGTGACCCTGTTTAATCCTCTCAATAACTGCATAAGGAAGGGACTCAGTTTTTCTAACTCGTGTTTTACAGATGAGAAAACTGACTTTCAGAGCATCCTGAGAAAGTCCAAGGTCACCCCGCTGGCGGGGGCAGGGCCGGAATTGTAGCCCAGGTGTTTCCACTCTGGAGGCCAAGCTCCCTCCCCTGCCATGCCTGCCCTTCTGGGCAGTGTCCCCCGAAGTCCCTGACCCCACGCCACCCGTTCTCCAAGGAGGGCCGACTGGCAGCGCCTGCAGCCCTCCCTGAACCAAGCCGGGCAGCTTCGCCGTCCAGACCCCTGGTGGCTTCAGCCAAAGGGCACAGGGGGCCGGGCCACCTGCCTTCCTCTTATTGTCATGGCAACGGCTCCCACACCCCCCAGGCTGGGGAGAAAGCAGTCTCCTGAGTCCACTGCTGGCCGTGCTCTTCTCCCACATGGATAAAACCCGAGGTCAGAAAACACCGCTCCCGAGTGACTCATTTCTGACTTGGCTGCCAAACACAACACCCTTTTACGTAACTCGCTTGCACACCAGTCTCCTTCCTCCTCCTCCTCGGGGTAGCTGTCCTGTCAAACCAAGGCTGATCTTCCTCACCAGCTGGCCTCCCATCTCCCGCAAAGGCAAAGCGAAGCGCCCTTCCTGCCCCGCATCTCCGCTCACTGGGGTCAGGGGTGGCCTCCGGTCCAGCGTGCTCCCCGCTCAGTGCCTTCTTGCGGTGACTTCTTCTGGAAGGGGTGGGAGATTTCCTATCGAATACTGGCTCTTGGGCTGATGACTTAAGCCAACCACAAAAAATAAGTGTGTGGCAAGGGAAAGGCCCCTGGACGAGGGACCTCTCTCTCTCTCAGCTGAATCCGCAGCCAGCTTCCTGACAGAGCACTTCTCACTTTTTCCAACTCGAGCTGTGTACGTGCGGAAAAGAAAATCCTTTCTGGGTGTGTCTGTAGGCTAGACTTGGCATGGGAAGGGCCGTGGGCAGCCATTTGATACATACAATTCACTGGGCTTCTGCAACCGGAAGCAATTAGTCCACAAAAAAAATTTTTTTTCGATCTTTTCCCTTCATTTGCTGTGAGGTTCTCTATGGTCATGACAGCACGTACAGCCCCAAACATCTGTATGTGCTTAAAAAAGAAACCCAACACTGGGTATGTTCAAAGATACATTCTACTCCTCCTCTTCCCCCAGGTGAGAGCTGTCTCTGTCCTCCCGAAGCGAAGAGGAAGTGGAGGAACATCCCCCGGGTGCCGGTGGGGACATCTCAGGAGGAAGAAACACAGAAATTGGCAAGGACGCGAAGGACGGATATGCAAGTGCCATGAGACTCGCTGAGCCCTGTGTGTGCCAAAAATTAATTCATAAGCAAATGCTTATTTTATAGTTTCCCACTTGCTACAAAACATCAAGCGGAAAGATTTCTTCTAGGGGCTGGCAGGAAGTGGGTGGCATGAGAGAGGGCAGAGAGAAGGCAGGAGTTACTCTTTTTTTTTTTTTTTAATAGATCTTTATTGGAGTATAATTGCTTCACAATACTGTGTTAGTTACTGTTGCACAACAAAGAGAAGCAGCTATATGCATACACGTCCTCATATCCCCTCCCTCTTGAGCCTCCCTCCCACCCTCCCTATCCCACCCCACTAGGTCATCGCGACGAAGCACAGAGCTGATCTCCCTGTGCTATGCGGCTGCTTCCCACCAGCCAACTATTTTACATTTGGTAGTGTATATATGTCGATGCTACTCTCACTTCGCCCCAGCTTCGCCCTCCCACCCCGTGTCCTCAAGTCCATTCTCTTTGTCTACCTCTTTATTCCTGGCCTGCAACTAGGTTCCTCGGTACCAATTTTTTTTTTTTTTAGATTCCATACATATGCGTTAGCATACGGTATTTGTTTTTCTTTTTCTGACTTATTTCACTCTGTATGACAGACTCTAGGTCCATCCACCTCACTACAAATAACTCAATTTCATTTCTTTTTATGGCTGAGTAATATTCCATTGTATATATGTGCCACATCTTCTTTATCCATTCATCTGTCGATGGACATTTAGGTTGGTTCCATGCAATCCCTATCAAACTACCAATGGCATTCTTCACAGAATTAGAACAAAAAATTTTACAATTAATATGGAAACAGAAAAGACGCCGAATAGCCAAAGCAATCTTGAGAAAGAAAAACGGAGTTGGAGGCATCAGGGTCCCTGACTTCAAACTATACCACAAAGCTACAGTAATCAAGACAGTATGGTACTGGCACAAAAACAGAAATATAGAGCAATGGTACAGGATAGAATGCCCAGAGATAAACCCATGCACATATGGGCATCTAATTTACAACAAAGGAGGCAAGAACATACAATGGAGAAAAGACAGCCTCTTCAAAAAGTGGTGCTGGGAAAACTGGACAGCTACATGTAAAAGAAGGAGTTACTCTTAAAGAGAAGCTTGATCCCACGGCTCAACGATGTCACCCATTCCTGGAGAACCCCAGGGTAGTGGTACCATCTCCTTGTTTCTGTAAGCAGAGGGTTCACCATGAAGCCTGAGCCACTCTGACAGCACCCAGGTAGGAGAAGTTTTGGAGGCAATATCTATCTTCAGACATTGTCACCATCAGAGAAGCCAGGGCAGGGACAGAAGATACGGGAAGACTTGGAGTCCACTATGCCAGGCCAGGAACTATCCCCAATTCAGCTTCCAGGCATTTCAGGGCTTAAGCGATGGTGTGACAGATTACAAGGTTTCAGAGTAAGGGCAATTCTCTGTGTGAGGGTTCCTAGCGAGCACTGTAGGTCCTTAGTTTTGGACTGCTACAAATGGAATCCTTCTGAGGTCTGGACAATGAAGTTTAGAACTTCTGAAGAACTCTGGTCCCCAGTGACCTTATCCTCAGTACAAGGGTGAATTTTCACACACCATCAAAAGGGGAAGGACAGGAGTCGACACTTCTGCAAAAATGGGATTGAACTTCCAGAGAGAACTGAGCTCCTCCATTGCAGAGACAATAGTGTCTCCCTTTCTTGCCCAACTCAGGGGCTTGACCGACCCATGGCAGGTGCTCAGTCAACGATAACAAGGGTGTGGGGGAGCCAGCCTCCCTCTCTGCTTAGTGCACAAGCTCTACTCACAGCAGGAGGTGCCACTCCTCTCTCCTCCCTCTGGGGCCGAGCTGGTCTCACGACTGGCTTTGACCAGTAGAACATGGCAGAAGTGTTGTACTATGGATTCCAAGCCCAGGCCTTAAAACGACTGGTAGCTCCCACATCCTACTCCCCAAAACACTGCTTCTTAGAACCCAGCCACCATGCTCTAAGAAGCCCAGACCACACAGAGGAGCCACATGGAGGAGAACCAAGGGCACAGCCCCCGCTCAGCAGCCAGCTAGGAGCTAGCACCAGTGCTACAACCATACAAGTGGCCATCTTGGCCGCTCCAGCCCAATCAAAGCCCTGATGACTGCAGCCCCAGCCAGGATCACACAGAGCATAACTGCTTACTGCTTGTATGATGAGGGGCGAGTTCCTTAACTATTCTGGGCTTCAGTCTCCTCATCTGAAAAATGAGATAATCATGGCACCTACCTCTTAGGGAGACTGTAAGAATTAAATGAGATGATACATGACAAACACGTAAGCATAGTTCCTGGTCCACAGTAAGCCCTTAATAAATGCTGGTTACCGTCATCATCATTATGGTTTTTACTTTAATTTTTTAATGATCATACAGTAAAACTGACTCTTTTGGTGTGCAGTTCTACAAATTTTCACACATGTATAGATTTGTGTGTCCAAAGCAGGACACACAACAGTGGCATCACCCAAAAAACTCCTCTGTGCTATTCCCTTATAGTCGGATTCTCCCCTCAGCCCTATGCTGGCGAACATTGATCTGTTCTCCATCACTACAGCCTTGTCCTTTGAGAATGTCATATAAATAGAACCATCCAGGGCGTCGCTTTCTGAGACTGGCTTCTTTCACTCAGCATAACGCCTCTGAGGTGCACCCACGTAATCGCATTTATCAATAGTTCATTCCCTTTTATTGTTGAGTAGGATTCTGTTGCATGGACGTACCATAGACTATGCAATCACCGTATTTTAAATAATTATTTTCACAAGCCAGGAAAGAAAGTCTTCAGAAATGGAGCCAGCCAGCCATCACTACTGGATTCTGAGTATTTCTGGAAAAACATCTAATAATTTCTAAAAAGTCCTGATTCAAAGCAGTAAGGAACCCAGGAGTCCACCTGCATGTATGTCTCATGACAGATACACACAGGAACAGAAACCCAGGGATGACTTCCCTAATCCCACACAAAACTGGGTTGGGAAGCAGGTCTCACTCCCCTTCTTCTCCATGTGAAGCCTGCTGCACATCCTGGGAGGAGGCGCTAGTAAAGGTAAGGGCTCTTCTGCAGCTGTCTCCTTGGAGAAGCGGCACACAGCTCTGAAACTGTGCAGCGCTGCATGCCCCACAGCGACTGCCCTTTCTACCACCTGTCCCTGAGAAACATGAGTCCAGGGGAGCCCACCTGGATTCCCTTCCTGGGACTGGGACACATCACGGTGAACAGGAAGGATGGCGGGCAGTGCGCTCCAGCTGGGACCCACCCGGCCTGTAATGGCTGACAGCCTTCGGCGATCATCAGCAGTCACAACTGCAGCCTTCACCCAACTCACACTAACTTCCCAGCTGCTCTTTTACTACTTTGAACCGGCTTCTCTAAAGCAAAACAAAACTGAATCACACTCCCCCTGGGACTTCAGGGTGTCTGTGCTTAGCTGGCCCCAGACAACTTGAATTCCACATCATTTTCTCTGGAGAAAGAGAAGCTCAGGGCCAAGTCAGCTCCAGGCTAGAATGAATCTTCCTGGAACCACAGGTTTCTAATGAGGCAGTGGGTGAAATCCTCCCAGCAACCCCTGAAATCACAGAAAGAGAGAGAGGAGAGAGAGATGGGGCGCGGGCAGAGCCAGCACACGCTCCATGCTGTGCCCTCCCAACCTGGCAGGGGGCTCGCGGGCCACCCCATCCAGGCCCACGCAGCCATGAGCACACTGGCTCTTCCAACAGACAGCAGCTCCACTCCCCGAGAGGCTGCGACTGGAGCTCCACCGTGGCATTTCATCTGGAGCCTGAGCATATGAGTAATAAATGTGTGAAAACATGAAACTAATATTCATAATTACTTTACAAGATAAAGAACTTGAAGGAAAAACAGCTTCTGTGTGCCTTGCCATCACCATCAGGGGTACACTGTGAAAAACACAGCATCTCGCCAGAAACTCAGACTGCGCCGTGCCAGCCAGGCTCAGCGCCGGCAGCCCTCAGTCTCCTCGAGCCCTCCCCGGGCTTCATTACTCCTTAATTAACGGTGTCTTCTTGGGTCCAGTCATCCAGACTCGGTAAAGCCTCCGGAGCCAAGTGGGGGCCCTCTGACCTTCTCGCTTCTGGCATCCAATCGGGTGACACTTTGGCCAACATGCATTAACTATAAATGGGTCCAAGGCACCAGCCTTGAGGAGGGAGCGAGCGTTGGAGAGTCTCCATTCATGACGTCCTGTCCCCACCAGGCTCAGGATACTTTTCCTCCTTTATTGAAGTATAGCTTTTGTATAGTAAAGCACACCAATTCTAACTGTATGGCTCACAGAGTTTGAAACAGATTTATACCTACGTAACTACCAACATGTAGCCCATCATTTCCAACACCCCAAAAGGCCCCCTATGCCCCTCCTAGAAAACATCCCGCCCTGCGATAGGACCAATTCTATCATACATTTATTTTGAATTCAGGCTTTCATTAGCTCTCTCTTCTAAACAACTTCTGATTAACTTTTAAATTATTGGACTGCCTCCTTCTAGGCCCTGCTCTCCTCAATTTATCTGTCAGATTTATAGTCCTGTGTTATAGCCCCGAGGCCCCTTGGGGGGCTGCCCGGCCCCCAACATACCCTAGCCCCCTTTCACTCTCCTCCGCCGGCTCGGCTCACTCTGAAGGACCCCAGCCCCGTCCTGTGAGCACGCCTTCCACTCTTGCGCCTCTGGGCCTTCTCGCCCTGCAGCATGGTCCAGCCTCCCCACACCCCAGCTCTGTGCACAATTTCCAACTTTCAGACCCACACCCATCATTCAAAGCCCATGTCATCAAAAAACCTTTCACTGACTCCTCACACGGCTGCCATTACTTCTTCCTTGGAGGGTCTGCAGTATCTTTCCTGCCTCCTGGATGGCACTACACATCATTCTTAAGACACAGCTTCCTATGTGCATGCATACTAAGTCTTATACCCTTGCTCCATTTTTAATTTCCTGAAGACTGGGATTAGTAAACTAGCAACTTTTTTTTTTTTTTTTTTTTTTTTTTTAATTGAGGAGGGGAAGGAATAACCTAAGGTTTCCAACTTCTTATCTGGCCAGTAGGAAAAAAACCCCAACCACTATCAACACCACTTCATTCAAGAGAAGACATCAGAGATTAAAAAAAAAAAAAAAATTGGACAGGCTATAACCTCAGAATAAAATGGTCAGATGGGCCTTCAAACTGATACATTTGGTTTATGAAACACTGACCACATCGCCCTTGTTTCCACACTTGGCTGTGCCTGGAGAAAATTCTCATAGACCGATTGGCCCCAGTGTCTGGAAACCACTGCCCTGAAGTCCCTAGTTCAGCGTCATGTACACAGCAAGTGCTCAATTAATGTTTAGTTTGACTGTTCTAGTTCCTGGGAATCACATGGTTCAGAGACCAGGAGAGTTTCAGCCCTGCTTCCATGCCAGCGCACGCACCCGGACAGCAGGACCACGGCAGTGGGCGAGCGAATCCTCGTGATCAGAGGACCTGCAGGACCCATCCACGCGCACACGCATGGTCAGACTCATGCGGGACAAAATCAAACGGCAACCCCACATGTTACAGGTCACAGGTGCCCGTGTGACAGCTCAGTCGTGCAGCGGACTCTCCCACCGGCACAAATCTCAACTGACGGCAGCGCACATATGAACGTCAGAAGTGTGTTTTGGGGCGTTTGGGCTGGAGGGCGAGGAGACAGGGCCGCCGCAGTTGCCATGGGGGGGGGGGCGGGCACAGGGCACCTGGCTGCAGGAGCGAGTGGGGCTGAAACCCAGGTGCCCTGGCTCAGGCCCAAGAGAAGAAATGCCCTTTTTAAATTTGCACAAAGAAACAAAACTTCATTAATCCAGATTCTGAAATTAAATTCAAGACCAAGAATATATGGTCAGGGCTTCCCTGGTGGCGCAATGGTTGAGGGCCCGCCTGCCAATGCAGGGGTCGCGGGTTCAAGCCCTGGTCCGGGAGGATCCCACATGCCGCGGAGCAGCTGGGCCCGTGCACCACGGCTGCTGAGCCTGCGCTCTGGAGCCCATGAGCTGCAGCTGCTGAGCCCACGTGCTACAATTGCTGAAGCCTGCACACCTGAAGCCCGTGCTCCGCAACAGGGGAGGCCACTGTGGTGAGAGGCCCACGCACCGCGGCGAGGAGTGGCCCCCACTCGCCGCAGCTGGAGAGGGCCCATGAGCAGCAACGAAGACCCAACACAGCCAAAAGTAAATAAATAAAATAAATAAAGTTATTTTAAAAAAAAAAGAAATAATACATTTAAGTAGGGGACCAAACATCCCAGCGTACACCTGCTGACCCAGCATAATAATTGATGGCATAAAAAAAAAAAAAGAATATATGGTCAAGTCAAATATATACATAAGGGTGAACTTCATGGTATATGAATTATATCTCAATCAAAAGCTGTTATCAAAATGTGTGTGTGTGTGTGTATGTATACACACACACACACACACACACACACAGCTAAGTAAACCCTTATTCAGAGCCAACAAAGAATGAAGAATGCATGAAGAAAGGAGTATCCAAGATATTTTAAAATATTTAAAGGAATCTTTTTAACTGCCATGTCCATGTGAAAATTATGTATATATTATTAAAATTCATTAAAATTGCTTCTTTAAGGACTTCTACTCAGAATTCTACTTCCTATTATTATTTTAAAATATGTGTCATAGCCAGCCAACAAAAAGTCATCTATTTATCTTTGACTAACCTAGCCTGGCTTTCCCCTATTAGCTCCTATTAGTTCAAACTGGTTCAGTTTTATTGAGCTTTTCAGTTAAAAGAAAGAGAAATATATAGTTTGCAAGAGCTGCAAGGTCCACAGATGTAACAAATCTAAATAGCACACACATTCCAAACCCCTTCTGGTCATCTGGTGATGGGATCCTCTATGATCTTGGATAAAAACTGTAAATAAAATTCATGTAATCATTCATGGGACAAACATTTATGGATTATCTATTATGCTCCAAATCCTGGGCCAATTTTCTTCACACATCCTCAGCATTTCATCAGTTTTTGAATGTGACTCATGTTTTAGAACCAAGTCTGAATTATGACAGGATGACCACAGCAAGATAGCAAAAGAATTCGCTTTTCAGAACAAAACAATTTTGTGCCCTAAGAAAGAGCTCTCTCTCGTACAGGAGTCTCAGCACCGCCCAGTACCTGGTTCCCGGAACAAAGCCTCCTCCTGTTCAGCAAGGATGTCCCATCAGCAGCGAAGCTGCCTTCTTACCTGTATGGTGGTGTTGCCTCCCTCCAGCAGGGCGATGGCCAGGAGAATGCTTTCATGGAACACTCGATCGCTGGATGCGTTCATTATGAGGTCGATGACCAGATTGGAGGCCCCCTCCTTGTCAAGGTGGCACTGAACCTCAGCCAGGCTCATCTCCCCCCTGCTCATGGAGCTGGACCCGGAACCTCCCCCTAGGAAGATGGAACATTGCTCTTATCAACCACAATCAGAGCAGTTAACATTTATTGCATACTTAGCGCGTACCAAGACTTTGTGCCCTCAACACTTTAATGATACTATCTCTTTGAACCTTCTTAACAAGCACAAAGGAAGGTACTCATTATTAGCACAGAGATGAAGCCACTTGTCCAAGGACACCCAGTGCAGCTTGTAAGTAACAGAGGTGGAACTTGAATGGAGGCAGGTTAAGATGAAGGAAGAATAACACATTTCAAGCAAGAGACTTAAAGCCATCCAGTCAAGACTCTCCCTTACATTAAAATACAGTGACCTGGGGCAGAATTATTAAGAACTGATCTGAGTTTAAGAGACAAACCGAACTTAAACACTTCTTAGAACTTAAACACTCTCAAGAACCATAGCCTATAATGATCACTTCAGTCCTCTTTCTAAGAAACCCACCCTAGCCCCCAAACTCACCCTTTCACACACTTCGTATCTGTTCATTCATTCATTCAATAAATATTGACTCAGTGCTTGGCATGGAGCCAAGAGCTGGGGGTAGGGGAGTGAACCAAACAAAGTTCGCCTCCTCACTGAGCTTCAGATGAGAAGAATATACTCAGGAAGAGATGGCCTGTGCCATTTAGTGGAACAGATTCCAATCGTGTTTAGAAAGTGCCTATTTAAGAACTTGCAATATTATTGGTAAAACCCGAAATATTAATGTTCATGGGGAAATGGGGTGATCAATTAAAAAAAAAAACATAAAAACCCCAGAAAATCATCTATCAGTCCCTCCCTGCAGAGTTCAATTCAAATGCCACATTCTTTACATTGCTTTCCTTGACCTTCTAGAATCTATTGCATTTATAGTACAAGGTAGACACTGGGTGTCACATCTTCTCTCCGACAGCTTCTTAAAGCAGAACCTGTCTCTGATGCATTTCCAAACCCCCCTCCTGATATCGCTCCAGAGCCTCACATGTTTGTTGAATGACTGCACTTTGGCAAGTAAAGAGAAATAGTTTTGAGATGTTGTGGGAAGAACTTCTGCTTGACGATCACTGGGAACGTTTGGATGAGAAGCTAAGGTCTGTCTCTGGGGTGCTCTGTGAGCAGATCCGCTCTACATTTTCATTTGGCGAGAAGCCCAAGATCCCTCCCCAGAGCTTGCCAGAATTAATTTATTAACCACTGAGTATTTCTGTGCCACCAGCAGAGTCCACCAAGGACCGGCAGTGCTCAAGAGTCATCACCATAGCCCGGGAACCAGGCAACTCACATTTGTGCTTTGAGCACGGAACTACTGGTCCCTCTTAAAACCAACACCATCACCCACAGTTGAATTCAACGTTTTGGTAGCCTTTACCTGTAATTGTGCTTACAATGTTTTGGGACTCCTTTCAGGATGTGTTTTTAACAATTCTTTACTGGTTTTTTTTTTTTTTTTTTTTTTTGCAGAAACCTAAGACTTTGGGGAGGCACAAAGCTTGGGCATTAGAATTAGATTTAATTAATTTAAAGCAGCTTTACATTACAGACCAGCCGCTAACAAGCTCCCCTTTCCTCTGTTCAACAGAGATGACAGCAGTCCCTACCAGATAGTGAGTAACTCGGAGGAGAAAAGGAGATAAAGAAGGCAAAATGCTTGGGAAAGCCCTCGGCTCAGAAAGTGTATAATAAATGGTGGCTTTCGCCCTCCTCACTGCCAACAGCATACTCATTTTATGGGAAAACATGAGTCCTCATGGCCACGAGAAAATGTGCGATGAAGTCAAGTTCATTGAGTCATTCAAGTATCACCAAGAGGGTTGCTGCATGAGAAAAAGGGGCAAAACGCTCAGCCAGTATCTAATTGCAGGGAAACATTTTTAGACACCAATTTGATGGTAGACCAAAGACAAAACAAGCTGCTAAAATAATACACTTGTAACCCAAATGCATCTGTTAGAAGTCCAACCTGCTAATCAGAAACACGCAGCTCTTGCGTGGCACACTCAGTTCACACGTGCAGCTAATTAGCACCACGTGGCCTACCTCCTCCCCCTGGCTTGCCGGGTCCTCCTGGTGACAGCGGGCCATTGCCAAAGCTGGTAAGGCTCTCTCTTCTTCCTGAAGGTCTGACGTTTCCATAGTAACGGTTGACCAAAATCTGCCTGAGGGCCTCACCCTTAATTCAAACAGGATAATGAAATCAGGTTCTGGATTTAACGCATGACTGAGCTACTAACATTAAAAAAAAACAACACAGAGGTACTCAGTTATAATTGGCTCAGTCTCACTCAGTGAAAAAATAAACTATTAATAAGAGCATTTGGAAACTCTAAAGTTAACTTCTTCAGTGTTTTCTCAGGAAACCAGATCATAAAAAAGCATCAATCTAAAATATTAAATATCTGAAAGTACTCTCTCACACAGTGATAAAGACAGAACATTAATCTCAGAGGGTAACTAACAGTAACAAAAAACAAAACGAAACAAAAGAAAACCCCTTTGGGATAAGCCAATAAAATTCAGACAAATTGAAAAATTCACAGGTCATCCCCACAGCAATATGAAAATGTTACTCCAACCAGAGCATTTATCCCAAGGTCTAAAGAAAATCTCAACATATCAGAGTAATAGAGTAAATAAAACAATAAGCTGAAAGCAAGCCTTTCTTACAGAAATAGTCAATGGGCCACAGAGTGAAGAAAAAATAATGCAAGAGAAAATAAATTTCTGGCAGAGATCAGATATGTCAATCAAAAAATAGGCAGCATGGATAAAGTGACATTTGGGATTTGCTTTGAAGTAACATGGGAGGAGGGACTAGCTGAGTATAAATGAGACAAGAGTGGGCATGAGTTGATAGTCAGAGAAGCTGAGTTATGAATGAGGGTTCTCGAAACTCTTCAAAATATGTATTTCGGATATTTTTAAACATTTCCATGATAAAAGCTTAAAAATATATATAAATATCAAAGGACTCCTGGGCAGGGGATATAACAAACTCTTTGCCACGATTCCAACCAAAAAAGAAAAAAACAAAAACACCTAACCAAAAAAACAACCTTGATTTATTCTCAAATACTACGCACATTGGTAAAGCAGCACAAAGCAGTCGGATTTATTCTCAGCTCTATTCCTCGTGCAGTCTTGCTGAGGGACTCCCAGACCACCTCCCTATCTGGAAGTTTCTACCAGTTAAAGGATATATGGATTTCCCCTGGACCCCTTCTCAAGGACAAAGCAGTTAAGTCCTGGAGTTCCTCTGGCACATCACTGAGAGGTTAGTGAGAAGTCTAGCAGAGAGAAGAGGTGCTGCAATACAGCAAGTCTCTAAAATAGAGACTCAGGAGTTCTTCTGAAGAGACCTGCCACTGTAACGGGAGCCAGTAGAACTTAAAGTGATTTGTGAAGAGGCTCTAAGAATAGGTCTGGAGACTTCAAGGAGGGTGTTTGCAAAACAAGATGGGAGGGAGAAGAGTGTCCTAAGGGTGGTGGGGAGGCAAGGGGCCCCCTGAGGGAGGTGGGACCAGGGAAGAAGGACCAAGGCAGAAAACTCGTTAGTTCAGTTGTCAAAATGATGTGAGGTCCCAGGGCTACACAGCCTGGCTTTTCTCCTTTGTTAAATGCATGCTGCCGGTCAGACTCCAGGGGAAAATGGAGAGATGGGGTAAACAGGAGAGAGAGAAGGGGGGAAGGCAGTCCTGATTTTTAAATGAAAGTTCAGGCATGAAAAGAAATCTCAATTTTCCTCTCTCCATTCCATCCACAAATACGTCTCTCGTCGTAGTTAAGCAAGGGAGAATGCTTGTAACTAGGACATGAAACTCATTTCGTACTTCGACCACCAGTAAATTCAAGATTCCGAGAGTACTTTCAGTGAAGAAGCTATTTGTGATCTTTAAAAATACTTTCAAAGTAAGCTGTTTTCACTATAATATTCTTTAATGGCTTAGGAAACCACATTTTGGTATAAAGATATAGCTTTGCACCAGTACAAACGTTATCAACACTCTCCAAAGCAGTCATGGAGAGCACGGTGATTTTAAAAGGCTGACTTCATAAGAGAAACACAAATTTCAAAGGAATGGTCAAGAAAGCTGACTAAGAAAGAAAAGGGGGAAAGACAAGGTTACCTCCACATTGAATGTAACAGTACTTTAAATACCATTTCCCTTTGTCAACACAATGATGCATCTACTTGATTTTCTTTCTAAAGATACAGACTTTGAGTTCCCCCAGAACGGAGGGTTGGCAGGAAACCATCCCAGTTTTCTATGGGATCCTCTTGGGCACCACAAGAACATTGTTTGAGAGGTAAATGGCTGATCTGAGACCTGTAAGCTGCAGCCACAGAGAACAGCCAACACTGCCACTGTGGCAAGAACCTGGAAGACCACAGGGTTGATGGTCAAAGGCAGGTGACTGTCACCAGCCAACAAACATGCATCCTTTAAGGGAAGACTCAACCAGAGGCTTCACACTACGATTCCACCTAGGACTGGAGTGGCTCAGTTAGAGTTTCCACTCCTCAGGGTTTTGAGGGTCTCATCAGCAAGACCGAGGTCAGTTTGCAGTCAAGGAAGCAGGAAGTAGAGAAAGGAGCATATGCCGTCCGGGAACACGTGGACTCCAGGAACAGGAACTTCACATTGATGCAGACTGGATGCCAACTGAAGTTACAAAGGGATCTCACATTACCATTTTGCCTCTCCTTGCACAGACAAACCCTAGCAGTTACCATAGCAACCGATGCATCAAATGGTACCTTTTCCCCCATAAGAGAATATCATAAAATGTGTTCATTATGGAAAACACACACACACACGCTCCACCCTACAAACTTTTAATTTTTTCCCTCTTAATTATAAGGTTTTTGGCACACATGCACCTCACCTTCACTCCACAAAAAATAAATTTTAAGGCAAGGGGAAAAAAGAGAACATGTGGGATTTGCTTTTTTTAAAAAAAAAAAAAAAAAAAAAAAAACAAGATGAGATTCATTCCCTTTCTGAAAGAATAAAGACTGAAAATTTTAGGTAAAAAAAGGGACAGAAAGAGAAAATGCATAAGCATTATTAAAAGTGATGCAAATCCCTAGTGTGAAAACTTAGGTTCAAGAAAAATTCTGTTTTTCTGAGCTCGTGGTTTAATTTAGGAAAAATTAAAATCTGCAGAGAAAAGCCTTCCTAATCATCTTGATATAAATTACTCAACAGCACTAAGCTGTTCACGGAGTACTGGGCTGAGAAAGCTGATTGCAGAGAAGGAAAAAAAAGTCACTTCCCAAAAAACATCGCTTCTCCAGCTCTCATATTTGGCCATGCAGCCTTTTCTTCAAAAAGAACACTAGTTTTTCCCCAACAGTTTACACCTACAACATGCAAACAAATATCAGATGTTTGTCTCTGGTAAAAAATTCTACATTCCACACACATGATTACCTAAGACTGAGAAAAGACAAAGGCAAAGAGTTTCATTTGCAGTTAAGTGTCAGGTGAAAATGGTGAAAAAGGCAGGTCAGTGACGTGGAGTCAGAAACCAAGCTCCTGCCTTGCAAGTCAGTTCAAACGAGTTTCATTCTGTCAATTAAACTCGTGGCTAATGAACTGTGTGGGAATATAGCCCAGCGTTGAACACAGCACTAAGAGTTAAGATCGCAAAGGAGAGAAAAGGTGACCTTTGGGCTCCCAGGTTCCAGCCGCTTAAAAATCAGGTGCTTCAGGAAAGATTACCCTCTCACATGAGCAGTGAGCCTCTCACACCTTAGTCAGCACTAAGGCAGCACCTTGATTTAAAAATACCTTCCTTCTCCTACTCCGGTTGTCTGTCAAATCACTGCTGTGCCTCAGTCTGCAAGGCGACCCTGATCATTAATATCCCTTCTCAGAGTCCAGCCACTGTGCTAAGTGCTTCAAGGGCACAGCTCTGGAGAACAGTCATAAGGGATGGAGACGATTTCCCGCATTCTACAGCAGGAGAAACTGAGGTTAAATAATGTGCCCCAAATCACACAGTGAGGGCCTGGCAAAGGCAGGCTTGAACCGGTTTCTAATTCCAAAGCTCATGCACTGGGGCAAATCAAACTTAGGGCACGAGAGACAGCTATGTGCCTTTACCAGCTACTTCTAAGACCCAGGACAATTCTTGAAGGACAGGCAAGGATGGAAAAAACAGGAATGCAAGGTGCCCTTCATCAATGAACGGCAGGAGACACTGGAAGCTGGTGAGGAAGGGCTGAATGCCAACTTCCTAGAAGAGCTTCTTTGGTCATAGTCTGAGAAAGCACAATCGCAAGAAACAGGAAAGGACTCGAGATGTGCTGGGACTGCGCAGGGACTGAAAGCACGTGAGCAGAACAAAGGTGCCCCAGGCACCCACTCATCTCAGACGAACATTCTCCAGGACACTGGTGAACACAATTTCAGGGCAGTACTCGCCACGACTGCCCATTTCCTAACCCTACGACTTGTGAAATGGAGGGGAAGGCTGTCTCAGTAGGTCAACATCAGCATTTATAAACATTTACGCGTTAACACATGTAAAAGTCTTAGCATAGTGATCGGCATATGATAGGCACCCAGAAAACCAGGATATCTGGTATTTTCCAGAAATGGGTAACATGCAATCAGTGGTCAGCATGCTAACGATGTATGTAGCCTTCTAGGAAATGGTTTAGCAATGCATAATCAGCACCTTAAGAAAGACTCTACCCTTTGGCCTAGAAATTCCCCTTTTATGAATCTATACACATATGTACACACTTGTGCATTTCCTCATCAAAGGAAAACATTACAAAGTACCCGTTAATTTGTGGAACTTTAGCCAGTTGTTAACTTTCAAAGACTATCAAAGAAAATGCTTAGATATATTAAAGGACAAAAGCAGGGAAGAAAAGTTATACACTTGGAAGAACCCCAATGACAATGAAAGTGTATCTGTGTGTGTTGCCACACATTCGCACGTGTGCAAAAAGGGAGGCAGAAGAAAACAGTAAATCAATAGCAGCTTTTATAGCTAGGTAGTGTAATTGTGAACATTTTTTCCATCATACTGTTTTTGTTTAGTATACTTTACCCATGATGATCATCCGTTACTTACAGAAAAAAAAAAAAAAATTTTATTTTTAAGGCTACACTTAAGGAAAAAGCCACTCCAGGAGAAGAAGAGAGGATGTGAAAAGCTGACTTGGTCGTTATTCGGGGACCGGCTGGGTGTAGTGTGTGAACAGGTAGTTTATAGGTAGAGTCACCAGTCAGTTTCATTTCTGTAAATGGCTGTGATTGGTCCTGAGCCAATTGATGCTACACCAATGACAACAATAAGCACCACCATGGGTCTTTAAGTCACAGCCTGTGGCTGTGGACAGTGTTGTGGTCATTAGCTCCCAACACCCAGGACTACGTACCCTTTTATGGTCCTCCAGTTGCCTCAGGGGTGGACTCAGTTCAAGGTCCTGCTAAGCAGGCAGAAATTCCATTTAAGTACGTACAACACTAGGGAGACACTCCCATCTCCAGGATCAGCCACAAATAAAATACACAGAGCATGCGTACATAGCGAAGACTGACACAGAAGGAACACAGGCCTGTGTGTGGCTTTCCCCAGACAGATACCAATGCTCCATTACTTTGGATACCGCTTAACAACTCGCCCATCCCCGACCCTCGGGCACCGTTTAAAATGAACAGGCACATGACTAATAGTTTTGGCCAATATTATTTTTTGCACAGATTATGAAAAGGAACTTCAATGTTAGGTACATTTACATGAACCCAAAAGGGGTTATAATGCAAGACTCAACCGGGCAGGTCCTTATATGACTCACACATGCATTACTGCACAGCACATGCGTGAGGACATCAATGCATACACTTCCAAGCAGACACATACATGAGACCTCAGCTCTCCCCAGGCCACCAGCACACGGCATTCTAATCAAGGCTACTGATGCTGAAGAGCTCTGATTAGAATATTAGAGAATGATCATTACTAAGCATCCCCGCTGGAACTCAGCTATTTGATAATCTGTTTCATTTCTAAGATCTCCTTTCAGATAAACTACACTTCATTTTAGCTTTGACTCCTGTGATTCTATAACTGTTTCTGAAAGTAAATTTTGATCCTTGGAAATATGCCTCCCCAAAAAGCTTCTCTGTAACTTTAGATGTCTTAATTAATTCTAGTCCCTCATTTAGCAAGCCGAGTTAGCGACAGGAAGAACAGAAACAGTGTACTGTGAAACTACAACTTTATCAGCAGCTTCACCAAAACTATACATGAATATCCAGAACTTCAAATTCACTTCATCTCTGCGCAGAACCCAGAGTTCTATTTTGTGTAACAGCAGAAAGGCCTGGACGTTCCAGCATTTCTCAACTGAACATTTCAAGACAGAGGTGAACGGTTTTGCGTGAAAACCTTTGGAGAGTCACGTGCCCTCACCTGCAGGACCCTGTGGTTTAAGCTCCAGCAACTAAGAAGTTTCCTTCTACACCAAGAGCCACCCGATTACAGCAATGATCAGGTCCCAGCCAGACAAGAGACTTCCCTCCTGCACCTACCAGCGGGACAGACACTTCCCCAGAACAACTCACGCACTCAACCAGGAACACTGACAAGCACCCACGTGTGCCGGCGCTGCGAACGCAGGCGGGCAGCACACACCTCGGTGGAGTTCTCAGCATCCGGAGCTTGGGGCAGCTAGTTGGGAGCAAGACGAAGCATGTTAGCTACAGCACGTGCATCTCACGGGCCACGAGGGAGTCCAGAGACCAACACTCAAGGACGAAACATGGAGGGCAAGATCAGCGATGAGGTGACAGAGGTGCCACACGCACTGAAAGGGGCTTCAGCCACTGAGGGCAGGAGACACCCTCCCTTTTGAACTGAACTGAACGTGCTCGTGTTGGGAGAGACAACTGGCCTGAGATGGGGAAACAGATGTAAATTAAGGAAAGAGAGAAGTCTACCACTGAGCAAGTAGGAAGTACGCCTTAAAAAAAAAAACACAAAAACGATGTCAAAGGAAGAACTACTGCACGTCTATGTTTTGTTCGTCCACAGAGAGGAAAAGTGATACAGCGTATCCCCACGGAGGCTCAGGGAGGGGAGAAGTGTGTGGGCAATGGCAACAGGGACCTCAGGTGCAGCCCCCTCCCTGGAGACCCGAAGCCCTTGCCAAGTCTGTACCGCCACTCGCCCGTGACAAGCTTCTTCCGTGGGCAGGTGCGTCCTCCTGGGTCTCTCCTTGCCCCACATCCCGGCCCTGAATCAGAGGGTAAGACCCGAGGCTCTAGCTCAGGGACTGAAAAAGCCTCTCTCCTCCAGCAGCTCTGGGAGAAGACAGGAAGGCTCCTGGCTGCAGGGTTACTTGGCTGGTCACTCGCCCCTCCACGTACTTCCCTCAGGGCTCCAGGGCCTGGGGTCCCCGGCACCACCCCCGCCATACCATGAAGACACCCCACTCCTCTGACTCCCCCTCAATTTCATTACACCCAACCCATATCTGAGAGACAAGATGATGGCCCCGAGGAAAATGAAAGGCAATTGCGAGGGTGCACGTGGTGGCTAAAAAGTCCACAGTTCCACGTGGCGGCAGCACCACAAATCTGTCCACCAAAGGGCACATGCTTGGAGGAAGGACTGACATCAGATGTAACCGCCAGACCGCACCCTGGGCTGCCCCGGACCAAAGTCACGCACCGGGCACGGCTGGCTGGCTCAAGGTGCGGTCTGGGGCCATGGAACGAAGCCAAGGCTCACGCTGCAACTGAGCGACCTTGGCCTCCTTCGGCGGGGCTCCAGCGACACAGCACACCTCTCGGGAGGCCAAAGCGTGGCTGTCAGGTGTGAGCCAGCACAGGTGCTGCAAGCACGAGGTGGGGAGGCTGGAAGCTGTGAAACCTGGCGGGGTCTCAACCCAGCTCAACGCTTGATACCCCTTTTCATGGTTTGATACCCAAGACAGAAGAAAATGCTCTTCATATAAGACTGTTATTATGTAACCTAATGATTTCTTTTTTTTTTTTTTTCTATTTGCCAACAGGTAAAATGAAGTAAAGATACAGGGGCTCTCTTTAAGCACAAAGATTAAACTAATTTAAGAAGGACAAGGAGGCAAAGGTGGGGGGTTGCTCACTCGGTTCCGGACAGAAGAGCTTTCAGACCTGAGTGCAGCTCCACTAGCCTCAGGGAGAAAATTTCCCTCCGATGTGCTTCGCTTCCTGTTGGGGTCGGGAAGCACAGAGTGGTAGCAAGGACTTGAGTGTGGCAAGGAAAATAAAACCACAGCTCAGGCGTATGTGTTTTCCAGATAATATAAATAATACCACGATCCAAGAACGCACTTTAACTCTATCCTTACATCCTGTATGCTTTAGGCTAAAGAATTAAAACTGTGCAAACACTCATGCCATCCGCTCTTAGTGCAAAAAAGACACATAAGAAAAAGCAGAATTAAAGCAACTTCCCATGCATTTTAGAGCAGTCAGAGATACAGATGGGAAAAAGTACTATCTTTTACAATTTGCTTTGGCCACATTTCACCAACATAGCCTTTATACTGATTCTGTATGATCAGAACCAAAGAATTATAGGCAGGCATTGACTGTAGGAACCTACAGAGCTATCCTCTTACTCCCTTGCCCATCAAAATAAAAGTTAAAGAAAAAGAAGAAGACGGAATGGAAGGAAGTAGCGTGTCTTTTTAAAATTCTCTTGTCTGAGATCTCTTTGTCCAAAGAAGCATCTTGACTTCTTTCGGAACGTTCATGGGTAGTACATAGCTATTTCCTACACACTCAGAGCTCAGTCGTTTCTGATATGTTTTATGATTGTACTGACACTCTATTGCCTCCCTCAACTGCTGTCATGTTAGTTTTCGTTTAATTTTTAAAACAAAAATTACAGTTAATGACCTTTTCCCCTAGAACATTACAGAAAGACTTTTGAGACAACAGAAAATTTTTTGCTGCTTCAGGAATCACTATTTAAACAGAAGGACAGTTTTTTAACGCTATCCATTCAGGAAACAGAATGGAAAAACTGACAGCAGTGGAAAGGTATCATGCGACCGTGGCTCATGCAGGCACTGGCGCCCTGTGTGACCCTCCGCCAGTCACTGAACCTCTCTGGGCTTCCACTTCCTGACCTGTAGTTCAAGGAGACTGGAGCTTAATATTTAGGATTCCTTTCCAGCTAAAACATTAAGTAATGCTTGGTATATTTTCAGTAAACTTCATTTCGTAATATCTACCAGGCAAGTTCTCTAAATAATACAACACAATAGGACATAAAATGATTTCAGGCATGGAAAAGGCCAAACCAAGCCTGGCGTATAATTTGGTAAAATAACCAATGGCCTTTACCAGCGCTTCTTCCTATGAGGATTTCACCTGTATTTCCGGGAGGATAGGCTCTTTTATAGCAGTAAGCCACACTTTTGAAAAAGATAAGCATATTAATAAGCTATATATGTTCAAATCAGATAACAGCTACCTAAATACAATATATACTATCCAAAGCAAAAGATAATTTTGGTAAATGAATGAACTGATTTTCTCAACATATTTTTATTATCAAAGTGACTTTTTTTTTTTTTTTTTTTTTTTTACATGAAAGGTCATTCTCAGTGACCACATAGTAAGGGAGACTATTTTGAGAAAATGAGTATTTCTGCATTTCCCAGGTCTTGTCTTCCACCACCTCATCCCAGGATCGGTCACTGTAATCAGATGCTGACACCTCCAGTCAAGGTGAAGTCTCCCCAAATGAACAGGTGACTGGCAGTGATCCTATGCTGCCTGGTTTTGAACTTGGAAACCAACTATTGCCCTCTATTGCCTCTGCATATTTCTTCTTGGATCTTATGTCTTCTCAGTGCTTTTAGACAAGGTCAGCAAAATCAAACTTCACAGGAAAAAGATTTCAAATGACTGGCTTTGAAACAGAAATTCAAAATGAACCTCAAGTCACAGAATCCCAAGTGTCCTTCCCAGATGAGGCCACGAATCAGGTCATCGGAACTGCGGCACTTGAGCAGTAACTAGATTCGTGCAGATAAGATGCTGACACACTCGCTTTCTATACATAATGTACCTAACATTTTATCCGGGGATGGATTTCTACTACAAATGGAGGAGATTATACTTTGCCATTCTTCAAAGAAACCCACAGACTTCTGAGGGTTCCTATTTGTGGTGTGTGTACAATGGCACATCCTCACATACATACATACTGTATATACATACATATACACATCCGTTTCATGTGTGCCTATTACAGGCCAACACAGAGCACAGCCACTTAAAACACCCTGTTTCCTGCTGCCATCAACATGAATCCTTCTCCCCTGGGCTTCTAGAATTTTCCTTTGAAATAAGATGCCTCCTTCCATGGACCACCCCTAGCAGAGGTTGAATACAGTTCAAGAAATGAGACTGTACTATAGATCTAATTATCAGCACAGCAAAGAGAATTTACCATCTCCAATCCCCTGAATCAGCCTTCAGTTCCTTTCACCCACTCCATCTCAGAGGAGGGAAAAAATAAACAAACAGCGAATGGCCTTGCAAATACGTTCGCTGGGTCCTGGCCTTCATGAGCCTTTGAAAACCCACATTAAGAGAACAGAATGCTTGAAAGAAAATTGAGCTAAAATAGAAGTTACCTAACATTTCAGCAGGGCAATTTTAAATCTTCACATTTGCTAACACAATGCCGTTTACTAATGGCATTTGTTTCTAGAAACAAAGTAAGAAAGAAACATTATCTAGTTCCAACGATGAAGTTTCACCTGTATCTTATAGAACAAGTTCATCGGAACCCAAAAGTAAAATTCATTTTTAAAAACCACATTCTGACTTGACTGAATTATACAACTTCCGTCATTATGGAATCATCTCAGCATTTAAAAAAAAAGAAAAAAAGAGAAAGAAAAAAAACTTCCCCAGATTCTGCAATAGCTTCTGTATGCTCCGACTTGAGCTCACTTGCTCTATGGCTGCCAGTGTCTAACAGTAAACAGCCCCGCTGCATTTATTGGCAATTACTGCTGAAGGTCACACATCAGCAGTGAGCCTAAATTCCAGGAAAAAAAGAAGCTCTTATGTAACTGCCGCCTGAATGTTGGCAGGTGCCCAACCCAGCAGTTCACAGCAATGTAAAAAAGTAGGACACCTCCACCCTGGGTTGGATGGCATGAGAACGCCCCCTGAAGGTGAAATTGAATAATTCTTGGGTTTGTCTCCTCTGTTTTCTCCCCCCTGAATTTTACTGGCCGTGGCCTCCTTTGCTTGCAGAAGCAGCTCTCAGTGGCAGAAGCTGAGAAGACTCAATATATAGGCAGATACAGGCAGGCTGCCGCCACCCTAACAAGCGGGAACACCAATCCCACTTGCTTTTCTGTTGCAGTGCAAGGAGCTGAAGCTGCCAGCTGCCACTAGTGGCTCTGGAGAGGTCAGGGTTCCAAGCGAGAGTGATTAAATGGGGATCATATCTCCAATAGGAAGAAATGCAGCATGTCCACTGAGCTACAGCACACACTTTCTAAACACGCCCTCCTTTCCAAAGACGCACACGTGAAAATGAGGTAGGTTACTGTTCTGCCCACCGCCTCGGCCTGAGGTTTGAGTGCTGCATCAAAATCATCCCTTTGTTTAGTCCAGAAATTTACAGTTTAGGAAAGCGACAAATACGCTCACCTGCCAGAGGTCCTCACGGTGTGACCTGACCTCCTAAGCTGCTACCTGACCTCCCTGCTCAGGTACAGGTCCCTAAGTTACACGGTCTCATGACCCCAAGTACTTCACCTTCCTATATTTCTCATGGTTGATGGCTGTCATTTAACATTAATTTGGATTATTGTCTGTCACCTCCATAGAACCGTGAACTCCAGAAGGGCAGACACTGTGCCTATTTGGACCCAACTCCCCCGGTCAACGCGCCTGGGATGGAACAGGCACTCAGGTATTAGTCATATGAACGAATGTCTCAAGCAGCGATCAGTGTCTGTTTAAAGCCAAGAATGCGTAGATGAGGGAACTTTCTGGGCTGACAGAAACAGTCCCCATCTTGATTTGTGTGTGTCTATAGGTAACAATTCGTCAAGATACAAACTTAAGAATAAGCTGAATGGACACTAATGGAAGCAGCTCCCCACCCTTCTCCCCTCATCTGTCCTCCCCCTGCCCCCTAAGGAAAAGGTAAAATCAGGGGGTAAGGATGGAGACCCTGCCTATTTGCAAAAACTGATAATAATAATAATAATAAAGAAAAGAAAGAAAACCCTCCTTTTCCTGGTTTCAAATGAAATTTTACTCCAGAAGACAGCTGGGAAGGCTCCCACCATGGACTTTTCTTGCAGGGACTCTGATTCTGTCCTCACTTCACCCTCTTTTCTCAGAGCACAGACAGAGACTCGGACGATGCTGTGCTTTTTTTCCAAGCCGTTCACTGCACATCTCCTCTCTCACGATGCTCAACAGGCCTTTATCACTGAAGAGTGGTGGTCCTTCCCCAACCTAGGGACCATGGCTCTCCAGATATGCCGTACCCTGCTCAGGGGCTATTCCCCAGCACGTTTCAAGGTTGAAGTGCTGGTTTGCAATTTAGGTGGGAGGCCTTGCCCGTACCACGGGCCAGCGTGAACTCTCACTAAGTTTCTTAATGGAGTTTCTGCAGAACTCCAGCTGTGGGCTGCTGGGTTTTCACCCGCACACGTGGACAAAAGGCTTGGTGGGAGAGAAACCTCAGGAGCTGGGGCTGTTTCCAGAACAGCCATGGATAATAAAGGCCGATCAGGCATCTCTGCTTAGAGGGCCAGAGCCGACAGCCCGAGGGCCTGTGTTGGTGCTCCAGGGCTCTGAGGGCTGCCAGGGATAACAACGGAGAGGGGATCCACAGTTGCTTCCTCAGGGAATTTTCAAAGAATCCAAGTGGCTGCCAGAACATTCTTCTTTTATAAACAGACAGTATTCTATTTCCTAGTGTATAATTATAAACACACCTGCTCCAACTCTGGAATCTTTCCATAAGCGAGCAATAAACTCCCAGCCAGGAGACCCAAGTTCTATCTTGAGCAAGCAAACACATCAAATGATTACTATGGTGCAAAACAGTATATTAATAACACTGCAGACTCCGATTAGGGAAGGTTTTCCTTTCCTGGCTTAATTTGTCTTTAAGCAAACAGAAACTCAACCTCAATATTTCAGAGGAAAAATTCAAATGAGAGAGGCATTTACAACTCTAGGGAGAAACAAGAGTGTCGAAGGGTGCCAACATGAAAATTCAGCATTAGACGTTTTACTGGCATACAAATAACCCGGAAGACAGAAGACCAAACAGGAAGTAGCAAAAATCACTGTAGTTAAAGTAGTTAAAACCCTGTACAACCTTTTGTTTTTCTCACCCTCTATTCATCCCAGAGAAGCACAGCCTCCTCACCTGTTCATGCTGACCGATTTAAGGAAAAGTCTGCACTTACAGAATCTACCATGGCTGAACAGTAAGCGCTCCAGGCCAGCAGCTGAGCCAGCAGTACTAGTTCTGCTTTAGCCGCTATCTAGCTGTGTGAGCTAAGACCACTCACTTAACCTCTCTGAGCTCCATTCCTGAGGGGACTGGACCAAATTCATAACCACTCGTGTCACTTTCAGTTTTAAGTCTGTGATTCAAACTCTCCTTAGGTACATCTGAACCATCTCTTAGTATTTCTGAAATTATGGTGTTAGATATTAGAGCAGGCCTCATATTCTATTTGGTAGCTCTATCCCACCAAAATAAGGTATTAATCGTTCTACCAAAAGAATGAACAGATACCTAAAGAAGCAGACCAGAAAATTAATTTTTAAAAGTCAGGTAAAATTTTTTTCCAGTCTGCTTCAATTTACTAAGCAACTAAACTCCCTCAATTATATACATTAATTCCCCTCATTAATCCTTTCTATTATCATTTACCAAACATGTATCACATCCTACAGATATGGCAAGAAATGTTGAAAAATATTCATAGGAGAGAAAATATTTAAGACACCCTCAAATCCCAAACAGAATGGCCACTCATCAGTCTCCAGGGCCATTCTGGGTAAATGAAACTAATTTGATACATAAGTATAGAAACCATCAGATGACATTTCAATTTCTTGATCTCTAGTTGGTTTTCCTAGAAGAGAAGCCAGGGATATTGTACATTCCTAATCCCACCACAAGCCAGCAGCTGGAAAGTCTCAACTAGGGCTGTGGAATTTGCACTGCACTTCGACAAAATTTTATATGACCCCTCACACTTAACACTTCCAACATGTAGGCCAAGAGAGCAGTGGTTTGGTTTTTCTTTGACTACTTCCAAACTATACCAATGTAGTTATTTCTTTTTGCATGGGTGCTTCACATACGGACAGAAAAGCTCTTCATGGTAATATCAACACTCAGTTTCAGAGATATGTTAATAGCCAGTGTCAACCACAAATTCAGTTGAGATTCTAGACAGTGAAGGATTGAAATCTTATCACAGCTTAGAAAATCTTTATCTAGACTCAGATGGGATCTCCAAAGACAAATGGCAAACAAACTCATGGGAAATGCTAACACAAACACAAAGGACTCGACTCACTCCCAGAGGCAACACTACACAAAGTCAGATACTAGACGCTGCAGAGACTAGGGGACAGATCACAGAGTTCACTGGAAGAGGGTCATGGAAACATCACCATGGGACACTTAAAAAAAAAAAATGAAATTAGGACCTCTGCATTATCCAATTCATCAATGGAAATCAGCTGGAAAAGAAAAAAAGGGGGGGGGGGAGAAAAAGAAGGAAGTGTTAGAAAAGGAAATACAAGCGAGCTAAGTGTTAGAAACTTTGTCATTGTATTCTTATCACTGACTCAGGTTGAAGCATCGTTAGAACGTGACCACCTTAAGAGGCGCAGGCGTTCTGGACACCACCGCCCCTCACCCTGACATCCGCTCTGCGATGTTCTGCTCCGGAACAGAACGGGCAGGGTGCTGCCACCCTTTGTTCACATGCCAGGTATCAAACCTCGCAGGTCACTTAACCAAGAGCCCAGGACAGCACCTTTGCACTCTCTTGTAGAGAGAACCCTTGAACTGAGCTGTGGGCAAGGGCAAGTTCCCCAATCAAGAACCATGTCCTTTCAGAAGAGGATGGCAAGGAGTAGAGCCAAAGGCTAAACTCTGAGCAACTCAGCTTAGGACAAAATTCTTTCTTTGGACTCATCTTCCCGTTCAGTGGGGGAGGGGGGAGTCTTCGGTCCAAACTATCACTGGGCTAAATCAGATCCAACTTCAATTTAAGTAGTAAGACCAACATATCCCAAGCCCAGAAGCTCCGAATCCTGATACTGTTGATGATTAAAGAGAATAGATTTCCCCCAAGGTGATTAGAGCCTACCCAAGTGATAGTAGTAACAAGTAAATGATTTATTAGCATCAAGTTCAAGAAAAAGAAAAAACAAAAGCATTAATCACAATTACGCTTGTTTAATGATAGATGCGTGATCCTCAAAATGTACTAAATATTATGTTTCATTAATATTTAGTACATTTTGCAAATTTAAACTCCTATTAGAAACACTGGTAGCTGGAAATGTTAATAGTTTATTCACCTAGAGAAAAGGAGCAGTGGTAATTAACAGGGGACTGACAGTTCGTATGAAATGAAAACCCTGACATAACTTAAGGTCAAAAACTCTCTAGGAGTATAACAGCTACTATTATTCAGAAGAAAAAAATGGACTTTAAATAAATTGAGATACACTTTCACATTAATTGCCGGCCTCTGAATTTCTTTCCAAATCCCTGTGACTAAAAAGTAGCTTAATAAAAATCCTACAGTAGATAACAGAGTAGCCAATATATAAAATAATTATGCTTTCTTTTCAAGCAGGCTCTAAGAGCTTAAAGATGTTCTACGAGTTATACAGAGATTCAGGTTAAATTTTAGAGATATTTAGCCACGGGAGGTTATTTTTTTTTAATGGTTTAATCTGTAGATTAAAAGCAGAGTTTAGTAGGCATTGCACACACAGAATGGTTGTAAAGTCCTGATTTTAAAGTTTATTAACTATGAATACATTGGATAGAAAAACACACGAATCACACAAAAATGTATTGCATCGTTATTTTGGTGATCCTTTTAAATATCCCTTTATTTTATATTTATCACTCTTTGGTAAATATTGCTGGCCCTTTGCATTTTAGAGACACAATAGTAAAAGATGATTTCTTTAATTCCTAAATGATCATGATTAAATTTTGTGACCATCTTCTTTGTCCAGCCCTTACCTTTCCATCATATGTCATAGTTCTTGGATGGGCACATCTTAGGCAACGGACCAAGACAAGTGGACTGACCACTGGCTTCTCACGGATCTGACTCCTAGGGCCTGACACAAACCACAGGTGATGCCAGAGCCCAGTGGACCAGATCCATGACCATGAAGACTCAGGGGAGGGCAGGGAGAAGAACAGCCCTGGACGTCCCAGGAGGGTGTTAGTCATGGGACAAGTTCTACTTAAGAAGCAATTAAGAGAAAAATTGGGCCAAGAAGACAGAAATGGCATTCACACTTGCCCTTGTGTCCCAAGCACCCAGTCCAAAGGACACCTCATTTATTTTATCGACTAACACCCACGGGTTTGCCTAAGAAAGGTTATTTCTTTGGCTCTGGGTTCCTTCCACCCTTGAAAGAGTCAGCCTGTCCCATATGTCACGCTTCTTTAGTCAAACAGGGGCAGCCAATAAACCATCAAAGGCATTTTCCAAAAGCCTCAGTGAAACTGGACAAAGTGGATACCAACAACCAAACTGGAAGAAAGAGAAATCGTTTAACAACCTCCACCCCCTTTTAAAGTGAATGGTTAAGGAGCCTTTTTCAGCAGTCAGAGCCGGGGGCCAGAAGCTTGGCACACACGTGCTGTCGGTCGGGAGCTGCTGACTAGCACAGGTTTCCAGAATGTCTTCCTTGGTTGCAGAGCATTTCCCATACTTGCTTATAGTACTTTCACTTTCAACAAGGGGGATGACAGCTCCAATCAGACTGGAAAGAAATGTCATCCTGCCTCCAAGCCTCTATCTGCTAGGGTATGACTAATTTCTTCACCAGCTGAAAACGGATTTGAGCTACAGCCTAAGGACCTCTTCTCAACTCTGATAACTCTTTGAGAGTGACCTCCCTCTACTGCCCTCTTGAAGCCCTGGCTCTGTCACTCTCCATGAGCTTTCTCACAGGCAGTGGTACAACATCTCAGGTCCGCTGTCTCCCGGGGGCCGTGACGGTGTTCTCCCTGTTGGCACTACTGGGTAGTGAAAGGGAGCAGGGAAGCACACCTCTACACGGCCCCAAAGACCCCGGTGTACTTTTCTGTCCAGCAGCAGACAATCGACCAACTCCTAGTACTTCTACTTTCCATGTTATAAAAAGAAAACTTACGAGACATAAAAGTATAATCACAATTTGCAAAATTCACTGGAGTTGAGACACAAAGTTTACCTGAAGTACCTTGGGTATAGAAAGAAACAGATATTCTCAAGAAGAGAAAATTGTGGTCTCCACATTTTAAAAGCAAGTTCTCTGCACCAAAGGTGCTAATATAGTCACAGCTGGTTAAGGTCCCTTTGGTGGATTTTATCTTATTATGGAGAGTCAATTTCTATAACTAGAGTCATATTTTTTAAACATTTCTTAAATCTCACCTTAAGAAAAACAAACATCTTGTGGAATAAATGGTTATTACTTACTTATTTGGTAAGTGTATTCTCTATTACTGCCCACCCCCCGCCTTTTTTTCGTGCAAGACCTACCTAGTTGTCTACACAAGTGTTGTACGGACTGGTCATCTCATTACTTCCCACTTGTACCAGTGTTCTTTGCTTTTATATTTATAAACTCTTTTCTGGCAGGTTGCCTACACAAAATTCCTCCTGAGTTATAAACACTTATTTTCTAATTAAGCGACATTTATTCAAGTTTTAATTTATACATTGTACAAATTTAGAGTGACGTTTAAAAGCCTTGGGTTTGGGGGCAGTGGAGAAATGTATACTGCAAAAAGGACTGCACACCTTTCTGTTTTATTTTTTCTTATCCAAAGACCCTCACACATTAAATTGCTCTAATATTAATGACAGATATTGCTTAGGTTAGAAAGCAAGATTCCGACAGACTTTTACACTTGCAAAAATCTGGTTGTCACCATCCCTTTTGATAAGGAAGGCTGTGATTTAATTACCAAGGCTTCTTCACAGAGATGAATGAGTTACTGTGTATTTGATAAGTCAGTGATATCAGCACATTTACATGCTAGGAAAATGCTGATAGAAGTGGCTTGAAGACAATGAACATTATTACCTTCAAATGAAGACTGGTGAGATTTAAACTCAGGCCCATGCTTTTTTGCTGGGGGCAGAAAGGAAGAGCAATGGGGATCTTTTTACCCCACTTGGACCAAAATCGGGGGTGTGAGGGCTGTTCTCTGTACATCATTGCTCACTGCATGTGCTAAGAAGTCTCATGTCCCAGGGATGGTCCATTTCCCAATCTCAATTAGAAAAGGTGACATGTTTGTCCGTCTTCATTCCAGTTAGAACGGGAGGCAGTTTCTTCATACACTGGAAGGACTGCGTAACATCTCACCAGAAAGAAGAAAGTAAACCCACAGGTATGCTTAGCTGGAACCCAAAATTCAGGAACACACACCTTGATACACAAGAGACGTTTGCATTCTCATTGGGAATTTAAACATATGGAAAATCTTGCTGTTACTGTTTTTCTGAATATAGACTGTATAGCAAGCAGCCTGTAAGAGACAACTAAGTATATATGACTTTAAGGAGACAGTCATATGATTTAGCTACCTTCACGGCAGGATAAATAGTTTAAAAAAAAAAAAAGTTAACCCCCTCAGTCAATATGCCTGAACTAAGGTGGATTTCTAACCGCTCCCACTCCACTTCAATTTAATAGCAAAACCTAGTTTTAACATGAAAATAAAATGCAGTACCTTTTCTCCATAGCCTCTATCTTTGGTCATCATTTCTCTGAGGGTCTGTAGGACCTTAATGCAGAGTTTCTCCTCATTCTCCTCTAGCAGCTGTTTAGTGTGCTTTATTAACCTGAATGGAGGGGAAAACCACAGATTACATCCCTGAAACGATCTTTAAATTAAAAAAAAACAAAAAACACTTGACAATCAACTTATTGTAACTAGTCAGTTAATGAACAAATATTTACCAAGGGCTCCCAGGTTAAACAGGCTTCCGGGCCTTCCCTGCACTAAGAACAGCCCGTTGGTGTCTCAATAGCGACACCTGCTGGTCGGTAACAGCAAACAGGCTCCCTGGCCACGGGTCTGCCACACATAGTGGAGAGATGATAGGGAATGGAGAACAGAGGCAGGGGCTCCCTCAAACCAGCTCGTTTAAGGAAGTGCAGCTATTTATCCACTGAGGATTGTCAGTAATGCGGCTACAATATGCCAGCGGTGTAAAAAAAACCTCAGGAGTATGACGGTTGGGGCAAACACACTGTTCTCTTTATCCAGTCTTACTCTTTGAGGGGCCCAGAAAAATAAGAAACTCAGAGGCAGAGCCCATGCTCAAGCTAAACAACCAACCAAACTTAGGGTGAAAATCAGATGGAGATTTCTGGTGACGGAAACAATCGTTTCTTCTAGATTTTGCCCCAAGGCACAAACTAACAAACTACAAAGCTGTTAGGAAAAGATTGTGAGGCCCTGGTAGGTGTGAGTTTTTTGAGGGCACAAAGGCTATGGCTTTTTGAGTCTGTATGGCAGCTCAGGGTGGGCACCCTATCCACACGTGTTGAACGGAAGATGAACAAACGGGCATGCAGTTCAAAGGAGAAATTTTCACCAAAACAAGTGTCAGTAAGTAGGACTGAACCTACACACTTACTTTGGGAAGGTCAGAACAGATTCCTAGCACAGGACCTTGTACTCATCAAAGTCAAAAACCAGGCCAGCCCCTCCTTCTTCAGGAACCAGTGCTGTGTCTGGTCAGTGGGATTCTGCCCCTGAGCACCGCAGAGAAAGGGGCTGCTTACTTGCAAATGAAGCCACCACTTTCACACTTTCTTCTGGCATCTGTGTTCTCCGGGAAAAGCAGCTCAGGCCTGTGGAGGACGTCCACCAGCACAGATAACTCGGCCTGCACCAGGGGCCTGAGACGGTCCTCCAGGGCAGAGACGATGTCCTGGAATGGAAGCACAGCCTCGGTGAGCAGCTTGGGCCGCAGCTGACTGCAGGAGGGTGAGAACATTCATTTCTGACCTAAAGCATGACCACAGACGAGACTGGGTTAGACTAACCTTAGCACCGTCTGGTATTTGCCTCAAATTATTAGACATTGCCCAACGGTTACCTGAAGCATTAGGCCCTGACACAGAAAACAAAGTGATAACAAGTCATCATTCCCACCCACCCTGTGAGATGGTCCTTATGCTACTTAGGGGATCATTCCACGTATTTCAAAATATGATGCAAAAAGTACATTCGACAACATGGAAAGGTGTCTACAATATGAGTGTAAAAAATGGTCAAACAATAGTATGGACTATGTGATCCGCTTTTTATAAACAACGTTACTATCTAAAGGATATGCAGCAAACATTATTAAAACATCATTAGTGGTTTTCCCTGGGTGGCGGAACTATGGGTGATTGTAGTTTTCTTCTATATATCGGTTCTTGTGAGTATTGTCAAATTATTTCCAATGAGCATGAATTATTCACATAATAAAAAGTCATATAAAAATGAGAACACAAATGAATGAACATGCTGTATCAACATGCTAAATACATGTACCCTGATAGCATGATGGTCTTCAAATGCAAAACACATAGCTGTAGGAAAGGAAAACAGAGAGAAGTTGAAAAAGCAGCAAAACCAACACAACAAACACCATATAAAGGCAAATGGCAGAAAACAGATGAGAAATTATCTTCAAAAGATGCTAAAGTCCGCTGTCTGGCTTGCTAACTCAGAACCAAGGTATCGGCATGCTGGCTAAGAAGAGCAGAACACAGCACACTGGATAAGATAAGAAGGATCCGTTAACCAAGGAGATTTGCTTGGAAAGGGCCACTTTAATTGCATTCATCTCAACTGGGGACCCAAATTTCATAGGCCGAAAATTCATAAAGAATTGGGTGATCTTTTATCCAGAAACTGAAACTAAAACTTGTCAATACAATTTTACTTAACCTTAGATTTAACAAAATCTGTAATCACTCAATAATATTTAGGATGCATTAAAGAATGCATGAATGAATCAGACTATTTCTTGCGGGGAGGGGGGGGACAATTTTCCCAAAAAGTTTGTACGAGTACATTGCCACATCCCTTGATTCAGAGTGACTTCCACACCGCTGTCACAAAGAGGGTCGCTTTGGCAAAATTCTCTGAGGGTTTTGTCAGTTTCCCTAACAGTTTCCTCTTAGAAAGCACCCAGTCTCCCCTTCTTCAATAGTTACTGGTCCTAACTCTGGCAAAATGTTACTTGCCTCCAGCATTTGCTTGAGATTGAAGGAGTTCTTCGGCATCATGTTCATGAAATCTTGCATCTTTTGCCAGGTTTGAACTTCACATTGCAATTGATTTGCATTGTATTGTCAAATGTATAACATTCGGCAATCAGGGAAAGACCAACAGACAAGGATGGAGAAGCAATGGGCAGAGGGAGATGCTAGTGTTAAGTGAGGGGGGATGTCTGAATGGGGGTTAATTATATAAGCGCGTCGTTTGCAACTTAATGTTCTCATATTATGACAACTTTTGCTGTTCTGGGCAATCTCGTAACTCCAGGGACTCAGACAGACAATAACTCATTAGATAACGAGGACCCCTTTAGCCACTGGCCAAGTCTTTAAAACAAGCACTACCTAAACTTAATGTATTTTATTCTATTCCCCAAGAGTATGCATAATCAATCTAAGAAGAGCCCTGGTATGTTTCTGCAGCCACAGATAATTTATTTAGTTTGAGCAGGAGAAAATACGGTGTGTTCATACAGTTATGAGTCTACAATACAATCACCTTCCTCTTTCTAAAACATAGTGGGGTCAGGAAGCACTCCACGAGGAACCAAATTACCTTTGTTTAAGAAGCGGTTCTGTCACAACAAGGCTGAAATTCTTCCCTTGACCTGCGAAGCTCTGCCCACCTCCCCAGCTCCATGGGTTCTGGCCACACCAACCTTCCTTTGGCCTTTGCACCATATTCTCTCCTGTAGAATGGTCTTTACACATGCTCTTTCCTTCCCTTCCACTCCATTCTTTAAGTAAGTCCTAAGGTTTCCTGATCTTGGTTCCAATGCTACTTCCTCAGCAATGCCTTCCTTGACCACCAGCCCCAATTCCAGGCAAGATTAACTTCCTCATCAGTGCCTTTCGTAGCACTACTCATTCCTCTGCAGTGTTTGTCCCTCCTGCCATTTTACTTTTATCTGTGTGATTAGTTGATTAATGTTTGTCTCCCTTCCAACACTTGAGAGTCTATGAGGGTTAAGGTTACTTCTGGTTTTGGTCATTGTATCCCCCGTGCCTAGGGTGGGGTTGATGAATGAATCAGTGAACTCATTCGCCTTTAGGTAACTTATGTAACCCTCAGAGATTCATTTACTTCACCAAATGATAATAATTATTACAGTCGTAACAATAATAATAGTAATAATAATTATAAGAGCAGCTCACCGATCGAGTGCTCACTACACGCCAGGCTCTGTTCTATGTGCTTTATGTGTATTGTATTTTCCAAAGATGGCCATCGCAGTATAAACTATCTTGCACGCTCTTCTTACAATGAGTCACTGACACCCCTCCCATCAAATGGTGGTCCATGTCCTCTCCCCTTGAACCTAAATGGACACATGTCACTGCCTTGACCAAGAGAATATGACAGAAGGGGTGCTATGTGATTTCTGAAGCCAGGTCATTAAGGCAAAACAGCTTTTACTTATCTCTCTCAAGAGAGACTTATTTTGGGACCCAGCTGCCATGTTGTGAGGAAGCCCAGACCACATGCGGAGACAATGTGTAGATATTTTAGGTGACAGCTGAGGTCCCAGCTGACAATCGGTATCAACTGCCAAACATGTGAGTAAGAGAGATTTCAAGATGAGTCCAAACACAACCACCATCTGACTGCAACTGCATGAATGGACTTGAGCAAGAAACACCTCACTGAGCCCAGTAACCTCCAACAGTAAAAGAGAATAAAACAGTCGCTGTTGTCCTTTGTTAGGCAGGCAAAGATAACCGGAACATCTTGACTCTCTTAATCTTCATATCAACCCCATGACGTAGGTGTTACTATTGTACTATTTTACAAGTTAGGAAACTGGAGAAGGTAAGTAACTTTCCCAAGGTTATGCAGTTCTAAGCAGCAGAGCCACGATTTGAACCCAGGCACTGGCCTGAGATCACGCTCTTCACGACCGCACCATTGCACCGAGCTCATCTGAAGGATCTGTGATTCTCCAACTGTGGTCCATGTACCACCTGTGAGAAAATCACCTGGGGTGCTTGTTCAAAGGAAGATGTTAATATTAAGATGTATGTTTAAGTGTTTAACATCATCTAATTCTCACTACTCTCCCTTTTAACAAAGGGAGAGCGCATCTCTTCATAGGTACTAAGAAAAAAAAAGAGTATACTCTAGCTAGAATTTAATAACACTTTTATTTTCATTTGGCTCATTTTGATATAAAACTCCTCTCTCAAGTCATGATTACACTTGTTTACCTACTGACTCAAGAGGCTAAAATCCCAAGGTGACGAACAAAAAGGAGCTGTTATGCCCTGATTCTAAGCATCCTCTTCTAACACTGATGTACTCCTTCCTAGTAAGAGAGGAGGGACTTCTTCATAAAGAGATCTGTAAATCAATGAATAACCTCTAAAGACCATGACTTTGTCAGGAGCTTTTCTGGTCCCCAGTAGCTCTGCACTCCTAGCCCCACAAACATTATTGCATGTGACTGTCCACTCACCATACTGACATCCCGCTGTGGCCAACCCTGGATTTTCTCTGGCTCAAGGAGGCACTTCTGTGTGGGGAACTGTCTTAGGCCAGGTGAAGGATCGCTTCTGTCAGCACCAGGCATTACCTGCAAGCGCTCGATGATATTCCGGTAGTCTCTGGAAGCTGCCAGGACAGAGTCTCTGCGAGCTGCATTGCGGGCCGTCAGCCGCCAGTTCATGGCAGTTTTCTGCACGATGTTGTGGGACTTGAGGAAGAGGTTGTTGACCTGGCTGTCCAGGTCCACGGGGATGGCAATGGCCCGGCTCTTGGCTGTACAGGAGAAAGGGGACTCGTGAGCCTACAACTTTGATGGGAGACACCCTAGAGACAGACAACTCCCCCCCACCAACCAGCAGGCAGATGTTTCCACGCCTGTAACATGAGTGCGGATACGGAGTAGCTCAACTGAACTTCATAACCTGTTAGGTCGGGTTTTCCAATGTGAATTCTGAGGGGCAGCAGCTCTGAGGGAATTTATAATGCTCCAAGGTCATACAGTTTAGGTAACTCAAAGTCAAAGTTCAAGGGGCTTCCTCAATGAATAGCTTCTTAGGGTCTCAGATGTGTTCATACATTTTAAGAATTATCAAGACAGGGAACTCATTTGGCCAGTAAACTGTTTTTCTAAAAATTCTCCAGTTTGGTATTCTTTCAACAATCTACAAAATGCTGTTTTAAGCCAAACATAGTACAAAAGATAATATTTACAATGACATAAGCTATTCTTTCCATATAGGCTCTTGTATTTTTTTTTTTTTTACTTCCTTCAAAAAAGGACAATTCCAGTCCCATCATGAGAAAAACATTAGTCAAATCCACAATGGGGTATACTCCAATAAAGATGTTAAAAAAAAAAAAAAAAAGTAACCAGATGAGCAAAAAAAAAAAAAAAAGAAAAACCCCACAATGGGGGACATTCTACAGACACCTGACTAGGACATCTCAAGACTGTCAAGGTCATAGAAAATAAGGAAGGTCTGAGAAACCGTCACAGACCAGAGGAGACTGGGGAGGCATGACAACTAAATGCAATGTGGTAGCCTACACTGAATCCTGGAGCAGAAAAAGGACAATAGTGGAAAAAAGTGGTGAAAACCAAATCAAGTCTGGAAGTTTAGTTCATAGCAACAGGCCAATGTCAGCTTCTTAGTTTTGACAAACGTAGCTGGTAATGTAAGATGTTGACAGCGGGGAAAACTGGGTGAGGGATATATGGGAACTCTTGTGTTAACTTGGCAACTTTCTTATAAATCTAAAATGATTGCAAAATAAAAAAATTTAAAAAAGGAAAATAACTAGACGAACAATCCTTTTTTCCATATGCGAAATCCAACAACATGGAAAAAAATAAGACAACTATTCCCTGTCTTCAAAGCTTCATACCAGTAGAAGCAAAAAAGTGCTGGGGTTAATGGGTTGTACAGTTTTCATGCTCTGCTGTTTCACAAATACCAGCTCTCCTTGCCTTTTCTCATCACGGCCAAGACTATGAAAACATTTCCTCTCTCTGATGATTACTGGGCTAGGGAACTCAGAGATCTGCCCAAGTTTTAACCAACAACCTTAAGTTGCAGGATCATACATGGGCAGAATTTAGGGCTACCTGGGGAGCCCATCACAGAACCGTATTTGAGAGATATAACACCACGAACCTATAATCTGTAACGTACACACTTTCAAAAGCCTAATCTCTTTCTGTGAAATAGTGCCATGTAAATAATAAAAAGACACAAATACCCGCCATATGAGTGTAAAGGAAATCAGGCAGGGATGACTGAAATCGGGCAATGAGCCCTAGTAAACACAATCTATACTTGCTGGACAGCTACTCAACAGTGCTAAGAACCCCACTTGTCTTTTCTGGTGTCTGCAGAAATCTTAACAGCTACTAGAGACAGACAACCCTTCTCAATTTAGGCAGGAAGATTATCCCTTTGCATAGCATGTATGGGGAGGGGGTGGAACAGGGCAAAGTAACAGAGTCTGACAAGATCAGGGTGAAGGGAGCAGTAATGGTTGTAACTTCCTTTCAAAGCTGCCTATGAGAGGTGATACAAGGTTGGGGGGAGGGGATGGAGAAGCATTTATCATCAAGAGGCAGAAGGGAGCAGTGCACCATTTCTGAGAAAGGGCGTTCCACAGGATTGGACATGTGCTTTGCACGAAAAAAAATTTCCATGTGGTCAAATATGTTTACCGGATTAAACAAATTACTTTCTTGAACAAGGGGCTTCCCAGGGCCTTGAATAAACTTGAGCTCTGTGACTTGCCAAGAGTTGCCTAACATTTAACCGTGGAATCTTGTTTTTCAAAGACTATCTTTCTTTGGGACTTTCTGGCTCTGGACTTTGGCAGGTGCTGGCTTGGAAAGATGAAAGGGAGGTTTAAGAATCAAGAAGATCTCAGCTCCAGTTCTGGCTCTGCAGCCTCCCGGGTGCGGAAGCCTCACAGAGCTTTATAGCCACTGCTCCATCCAGGGTGGCCTTTATTACCACTGGGCAACGCATTTTCATCATGTTAAATCCCACCTGAGTTGGTGTCTTACCTACATCAGAGAGCACCCGAATGCAGCTCTCCACTGAGGCCTTCTGGCTCGGCATGAGCCAGTTGCAGTGGTAAACCCTGAACACACCTTGCAGCAGCTGCACAAAGACGGGCTGGCGAGTCTGCGAGAAAGAGAAGCCAAGAGGAAGGCGACGTGAAGACTTTTATTTGTGAGCGATTGATACACTGGTCAGAAACAGACACTGCCTTGAACCACGGGTTCATGGACCCTTATGCAAGAGTGGGAAGGGGTGACCAGTGATGAGCTGGATTCCAGAAGTGGCCTGGCCAAGGGAAAAAAAGTCAGAAGCATTTTAAGGCAATGCACAAACTTGATGCTAAGTCTGACCACCGGAAGGAGCAGCAGAATATCACAGCCTGAAAACAGGTGTTCTTGTCTAGTTACCGACTGGCTGTGTGACTGTAGGCAAATCACTTCACTTCTCTGAGCTTTAACTTCGTGCAATATATAAAATACAGGGATTGAGGCCAATGAACCCCCAAAGTTGTTTCCAGATGTTATATTCCATGAGTAGAACCTATATTTTTAATCAGCATAAACAAACTTGTAAGTGAATCTCACCTAGAATGCTCCTTACTTCTTTATTTCTGGCAGTGTCTCAATGACATGAGGAGAAGCTAGTTCTGATGGCTACTCTTCACAAGTGTTCATTTACTACAGATCAGTACTTGCGAGTTAACTACAGAGTAGGATTTATTCCTCTCTCTGACGGTATAAATTTGTACTCATTTTAAAATAAAAGAACTCAAACTACGACTTAATCAATTTGACACTGACTTCCTGAGTGCATTTGAAAATTATAATTTTGGCCTTCATCCAAAGCTACCTGGATCAGAGTAGCTTTAGACCTGCAAGGCAAAGGTCACTGTGTATGGTAAGCTACTCCACTGCTCTTTAATTTTTAGGAGAAAGTACTTGCAGATCCCTTCCGAAAAACAGGAGGAGTTAATACAGCAAAGAAAAAAAGTACAGAAAAAACTCTAGAGAAGTTTCTTAGATAAAAGAAAAACAATTGAAAAGTGCTAGGGGAAAGGAAATTTACTGTAAGAAATTAAAACAGGTTATGATATCACTTATATGTGGACTCTAAAAAAAATGATACAAATGAACTTATTTACAAAACAGAAATAGACTCACAGACATAGAAGCAAACTTACGGTTACCAAAGAGGAAAGTGGGGAGGGATAAATTAGGAGTTTGGGAATAAACTATACACACTACTATATATAAAATAGATAACCAACAAGGACCTACTGTATAGCAGAGGCAACTATACTTAGTATCTTGTAATAACCTATAACAGAAAAGAATTTTAAAAAGAATACGTGTTTGTGTGTGTGTGTGTGTGTGTGTGTGTGTGTGTGTGTGTGTGTAGAACTGAATCACTTTGCTGTACACCTGAAACTAACACAACGCTGTAAATCAACTATATTTCAGTTAAAATTTAAAAAAATAAAACAGGTTAATAGAAGTTTAGAACCTCCTCTATAAACACCGTCCAGATAACTTTCACTTATTAAGTACCACACACTTCACATAAGAGCTCACTGGGGCCTTGGTAAGTGTCCTATGACAGAGGAGTTACCTTAATACCACAAATGAAAAACAAAAGCTCAGAAAGGTTAAAAGAAAGCATCCAAAAGAATGAAGTGATGGCCAAGCAGTGAGTCATCTTCAGGGCTCTCTGATGCCCAAAATCTGTGCTCTTTCTACTAAGTTCACCTACAAACCAGAATCTCATTACTTTCTTGAGGGAATACTTTCTGTTCTGCACCTCACAGCCCACCAAGACAGTCATCTGTGTTACTAATAGAGAACAGGAACACAGGGAGCCTGAGAAATTGGCTGAGAAGCCCTGATACGGAGCTCCTGAGCCCAATGGGTCCACTGAGAGCAGCTGTTGATTGAGAACACTTCTTCCCTGCCTGTCCCTGTGCTGAGTGCTTTATACACACCTCATCTGACCAACCCCTGACCCCGTGAAGTAAGCAGTGGTATCATCACCCACCCTACTGGCTAATGTGCGTGGAGTTGGGATGGGAACTCAATGGCCTAACTCAAAGAAAACAAATCCTTCGACTAAATGAATTCAATTGAACCAATATTTATTGAGCATCTGCTCTATTCCCATCTGGCCTCTGAATAAACAAAAGATGAATAAATCGGCCAGAGGAGCTGATTCCTAATTATCCATTTTTAGGGACAACCTGGGGGCATCAGCTCGCGCAACCTCTTGGGCTAACGAACATGGCTGCCCATCACCTTCTTCCTGAGATTCTTCCCTGCTTAGTTCTTAAGGCCCTGCTTTGCTCGTGAATCCCATTCTGACCGTAAGATAACCCCTTGATCTTCCTCTGGTCTCTTTTACAAACTGTCCTTAATTATCTGCGCTCTGCCCAGTTCCCTTCTAGTCAACCCCTTCATTTTCCCAGCTGAGACTTGAACTAGCCAATGTTTATATTTGGACTTTACAACGCTTCCCTCTCCTGAGTCTCCCTGATTCATTTAACTCACTCAACAAATGAACATGTACCAGGGGCCAGGCACAGTGCTCGAGATAGAACAGTATCTGAGACACCTCTCTGCCCTCCCCCCTGGAGCTTGCCGTCTAGCAGGACACAGTACAAACTGCCAATTATTGAGCACCTACTGTGTACCAGGCACTATGCTATATTTTCATAAACATTAACTCTAATTCTCACAATAATCTGCAGGGTTGATACTATAACCCTGTTATAGTAAGAAATGGGGTTCTGAAGTTTCGAGATCTACCCAAGTTCACAGAGCTGGGAAGGGGAGCAGTGAGGGCTGGAACCCAGCTCCGAGCTGCTATAAAAGCCTCCAAAGTTCTGTTGCTGCTGCCGGATCCCACATTTCCAGCTGCCTCACGGACATTCCACTGGCACCTTAAATGCAGCGCAGCCCAATCCCAGGCCACCATTTTCCTCCCTCACAAATGTGGGTTAAAAGAAAGGAAGGAAGGAAGCAAAACCAGGAAGGAAGGAAGGACGAAGGTACAAATCTAGCTGGGGAGCACGACATCGGCTTTTCAACAGATAAAGTAAGACAGGTCAGGACAGCTTCAAAAATGGTAATCCTTGAAAATAAATATTCTAGAAATCCAGCTTGGACTTTGTATTTTAAATAGGCTTAGACAACCTGGGCCTTGCTAGGGACTTACATAACATTTATGTTGAAGATTTATTTCTCTGACCACTCCTGCCTGTTCATTGGCTTAAAATTGGTTTCAGAGCGAGGCAGTGGAAGGAGACAGCAGGGGGACCAAGATGAAAAACCAAAAACACAAATTCCTGTTGAATGGTTTCCATTAAATTAATTTGATTGGTTTACTCTGACATTTGGTCTTGTACTACTGTTTCACAATCTCTAGGAGAATGGGCTTTGCCATAGCAATTGCCACTATGCAAGTCCAACTGCATAACTATGCCACTATGCAAGTCCAACCGGACTAACCAAAGCAGTTGGCTCTGTAGAACAGCACTTGGTAAGGAGCACGTTCTGGCCTCCAGCAACTCATGTGCTTGGGATCTAACAAGTTCCTGTTCCCCAATTACACAAAAACTATGTACAGATATTCTAAAAGTCTCATTCTAACTTTATGATACTTCAGAGCAGGGGTCCCCAACCCCCGGGCCACAGACCGGTACCTGTCCACGGCCTGTTAGGAACCGGGCCGCACAGCAGGAGGTGAGCGGCGGCAAGCCAGCGAAGCTTCATCTGCCCTCCCCATCGCTCCCATTACCACCGGAACCATCCTCCACCCCGCCACCCCGTGGAAAAACTGTCTTCCACGAAACCAGTCCCTGGTGCCAAAAAGGTTGGGACCGCTGCTTTAGAGATAACTAAAAGCTAGCAGTGACGCTCAATTAAATAGAAGGTTACCAACAGTCCCTAAGAAAACATATCTCACTAAAAATCCCATAATTCAAGTTTTAGAGTCAGACAGGCCTGGGTTGAAATCATGGTTTTGCCAGGTAGTAGCTGTGACCATGGCTGAGCATGGTAATTAAATCCTCTGAGCCTCACTTTGCTCAGCTGCAAAGTGGGGATAATACCATCTGTACCATCTGTAAGATGACCTCCTTTACATAGGTAATGGAATATAGCAATATCTGATAAATGTATCAGTGATATTATACTGACCATGAATCACTCTTCTCTTGGAGAATTTACCTTAAGATTATTTGTCTACGCTCCAACCACCCTGGGCCACCCATCGACCCCAGGACAGCCTCCATCTATCTGCATGACAAGGATGGTTACTCTTGCTCTTCTGACCACTGGAGACCAAGTCCCGCTTTCATTCTGCAGGCTGTACACACAGACCTGCAGCAAGACTCCCACAGCCACGGACCCAGACATCAGTTCTAAAAAGAAGAGCGATTTTTCCAAGTAAAAGAATAATAAAAACACCTCCCAGATGCAGGGATTCAAATCTCTGGAACTCTAACTACACCGACAATCAGCACGCAAGGCTGCTGCATCGCACGACTCCGGGGGCTCCATGCGAGCAGCACGTGCTGGGGCCGGTGTAACGCGGCAGCCCTGCTGTCAAGGCTAAAGGACTTCTCACGCCCGGCTGCCACGTACCCCTTCTGGTGAACTCTAGGCACACACTTCAAGTTAAAATGGAGATTTCCGGACATATTTTTCAATAGTGTTAATAACACGCTAGCATTCATTTGAAAGCTGCTTCTCTTTCTAAGATTGGAGGTAAGGAATCAACAAGATTAAAGGTGGGGGAGGGAAGAAGGCATTTTAAGGAGAAAATCAACAACCAATAGAACCATCTGGGACCGAAAATCATTCTCAGGTACTTGATTATCCAAGGGATCCTGTAAAAACCACTCTCCACAAAGAGAAAAGCATCTGTAGCAATGCTTTGCAGAGTGGCTCATCTATAGCCGCTCAGTCCCGAATCTGCACCAACTCCAGCTGCCAAATATCTATTGTGAATACCCTGCATCTATCAATACACTTGTATTTCCTACCTGCAAAGTCGTACTCTGGTCTGAGAAGGGAGAACTGAAGAACGTAGTAACGATGCTCATGACAATTTCGGTGACATACCTCTCCAAAATTGAGTCTGCGTGTTTCCTGTCACTTGTGTTGTTACAGGCCTGGAGGACAATTGGACACTTTAGACATTATACCAAAACCTGCACACCAGTTGTAAAATTAAGAAATCTGTGACTATTCCTGCTAATTACCCTTAACAAAGGAAAAGTAAAAGCCTGCAAAGTCAGTACTTCTCCCCTTAAGAGACACCAATGATAAAAAATAAATCATGGAAGAAGAGAAACAGATCAACTTGGTTATCATGGTGTGGAATCACAGAACATTAAAATTGGTGTGGGACCTACAAGGCCATCGCTTCCCAATTCCTACCAACTTGGGGCAAATCTAAAACCCAAAAGGTGGTAAGAGGCATAATAACTACAATTGTCTACATTGTCCCTAAAAGTAAACTGTTTAAGCCATTCATCTTCCCTAGGCCATAGTTTCCTAAAGCATATAATTAAGATCCTGAATCAAATATTACCACTGAGGTCCACTGTGCATGATATTCTCCAAACCTACAACACTCTTCCATTCAATAAAAATTCTGCTGATATGCAGTACTGTTGAAAATAGTGGGCTGTGACTCAGGATAATTGTATACGTTTTGGGGTGAAGAGAGACTTCAGATCACCTGGACTCTACATAGTTTCGCTGCGTAGAATAAGGTTAGAGATTTATCAATAGAAGAACAGGTTTAAAAAAATCATTTTATTAAATCAAGTTTTATTACCAAATTCCTTAGTCCTCTAATTTGAGATATAAAATTGTATATAATAAAAAATTATGAAGTAAGGGGTAAAACGATCAAATTTTATTAGCTATCATGCTCTGAGCCCAGTGATGAGCAGTCTGTGGACACATCCCGAGAACAAAGGTGGCAACAGATTTTACAGCATTTTTGAACAATTTAAGGCAGGGGTCAGTCAAGTTAAGTGCTGCTGGCTGTTTTTATAAATAAAGTTTTATTGGAACCCAGCCATGCCCATCTGTTTCCAGACTGCTATGGCTGCTCTCATGCTACCAGGGCAGAGTTGTAGTTGTGACAGAGACCGCATGGCCCACAAAGCCAAACATGATTACCATCTGGACCTTCACAGAAAACTTGTCGGAGTCCTGATTTCAAGAGGCAAAGCAGGCCTTCCATTTCAAGCCTAAACCCCCAGATTTATGGGATTAAAAGACTAAGAAGAATTTGAGATACAAATATATACATATTTAAATAATACAACAATATATATATCTGTGACACCAACACCAGGGTATTATTAAACATAGTCCTTCATTAAAAGGAAAATAAGTTCTTGCAGGCTCCTTGTCTCACACTGGGAATTGTACAGTCAGGAGAAAATACCACGTTCTAGCGTTCTCCAGTGCACCTTTTTTTTTTTCTTTTTAGCATCACGTTTCTGAAATTGGTATTCATCCCACAGTCATTCTCTCAAGGACTGAATTACTTTCCCCCCACGCGCCCTCCCCCCCAACCCTACCACCACAAAACTCATATGAAATCCATAAAGCGCCCTGTGAGGTCGCAGTCCCATAGCTTTAGAACCAATATTAAGCTCAGTGCAAAACCAAACCAAGAGTACTGAAGCCCACCCCAAAGGCTGGGTCAGGAAAGCAAAAGACGGAAAGTGACATGCTTTGCAGGATGCTCGACACCAGACTGTAGGAGATATTATAAATGTTCACACTCAGGAAGGTGTCCTTCGAGGAAAGACTTATTCTCAAAGAAATGAAAAGATTATAAATTTGATTTTAGTATGTCCCAGGTTATCATTCACAAATCAACCCATGAAGGGTGATATGAAAACCAGAAATAATCTACCTTCCCTGAAGCTTGATAAGTAAAATCTATTCTCAGCTAGGAGTAAAAGGGTCCAGAGAAATGAGACGTGTGGAAATACGAGAGCCAGGTGCCTCCTTGTGCTGCAAATCAGCGAGGTGAAATTACGTGACTGCGTCCTTACGTTTGCACAGCACAGGGTGACCCAGACCCACAGGTACCCCCTCACCCTGCCTCCTTAGCTCCAGAAAGACTTACCCTGCAGATGTCCACAAGGAAATTCTCAAACAATTTCCACATGTGATTACTGGTATAAATCTCCTTCATTTCCACCTCCGTATCCACATAGCAGTGATTCAGGAAGTTAATGTACGCAATTTTAACCTGGAAGAGAGAAACAGGCTTTTCTCAAAAACCAACTTAGTACGTGCAGGATTGATTAGTTCCCTCATTTTAATAGTGACAAGGATGGACCATGATGGTCATTCCATTTTCCCCTGAACGCTTTAACTTCTATGATTTTTTGATATTCAAAATTCACTATTATAAAATTCAAAAACAAAGCTTTTGGAAGAGATTATGTTCATGACCTCAAGGTAAAGAATGGAACAAAAAGCACTGATCACAGAAGAGAAGATGGACACGTCTGACTACATTAAAATTAAGAATTTCTGGGACACCCATGGTGGTCCAGTGGTTAAGACTCCGTGCTTCCACTGCAGGGGGCATGGGTTCGATCCCTCATCAAGGAACTAAGAAGAAAAAAAAAAAGAATTTCTATGAAATGGCACTGTTACAAGAGTTAAATGACACGATTTGGGAGAAGCTGTTTGCAATGCATATCCCCACAGAGAATTCCTACAGATTTATGCATATAAGATGGCCACGCCAAAGGAAAAACAGGCAAAAAATCTGATCTGCTATTTACTTAAAGGAATATCAAATCTCAAAAACAACATATGGAAAGGGACTGAATCTCATTTAGTAATCAAGAGGATAGAAATTAAAACCACTATGAGATATCATTATACACCCACCAGATTGAAAACAAATATATACTAATAAAGGGTCTGATAATAGCAAGGGTTGGCAGGGTCTGGGAGCAACAAGAGATCTAGGGGGAGGGGTGGCCACTGGAGTAACTGCTGGAAACCACTTCACATTATCAAGTCAAAGGGAAGAAATGCACCTTGCATGACCCAGCACTTCTAAGTACACCCCCTGCAGAGATGTATACACCTGTGGGCCAGGACACACGCACTGGTCCTAACAGCCAGAAAGCAAAAATAACCCAAATGAGCATCAACAGACGTACAGAAAATCATATTGTGGGACAATGACACACAGCAATGCTCCAAAGCAAAGGAAATGAATACAGGTGCGTATGTCAGGATGGATGGATCCTAACACCACACAGCGGAACAGGAAAAGGCACAAAATAGTGCATAAAGGAAGTTCAAAAGTGGGCAAAACTGAATTATACTGTTGAGGGATGTACAAAGAAAACTACGTAAGAGCCACCTCACAATTATACCTCCATGAGGGAGCCCTCTGGGGAAGGTTGGGGACTGGAAAAGGACACAGGCGAGGAAAGAGTCACATTTCCTGACCTGGGTGGTGGTTACACAGCCGCTATCTTCGTAATTATTCTTATACTGCCCAATTCACGTCTATGTACTCTTCTGTACTTAGGTTGTATTTCAAACAAAAATGGGTAAAAAACAAGCTATTATACCTCACTTATGCATAATAAGAGAAATGCAAATTACAACTATATCGAAATACCACATCCATCTATCAGGGATATGAGAATCCAAATGTTTGATAATATACTGTATAAACCAGACTGTGAGAAGAATTCAATTTTTTATTTCCTTCTTCTTATTATTATTATCACATTATATAATAAGCTGGTTCAACATTCATGGAAGACAATTATGGTACATCTGTACAATGAAATTTTATACAACTATAAAAAAGGAATGTAGAATCTCTTTATGGACTGATATGAAAAAAAGAATGTACCTGGAATGTCACCTTTTGTGTTAAAAAGGGGGGGGGGCCAGGAGAATAAAGTATATATATTTATAAATGTTTATATGCAAAACTCCGAAAGGATACACAAGAACCCAATAAATAATTTTCTGAGGGGTGTGGGGAACAGGTAAAGAAGATTTTTCATAGTTTACTCCTTTATGGTCTTTGCTATTTGAATTTTTCAAAATGTATTAACTTTTCCAAACATTAATCTAAAAACAGTACATATATTTAATATATACTACATATGCTATATATATATAAATGTATGTATATTTAGTTTAAAATATAAACTAAGAGTATATATTTTAAAACATACAAAGATATACTGTATGATCCATTTTTTTGTTACTAGCTAATGTATATGAATAGGGAAACAGAAAGCTGGAAGAATTTACTTCAAAAACCTAAGAGGTATTTATTATGGGCAGTGAAATGGTAGATTACTTTCATTTTCTTATTGGTTACCTGTAGTTCCTGAATATTTTATAGTCGACATTCATGATTTTTACAAGTTTTTGTTTTAAAGAATACACTTACAGAGTTAAGTTTTACATTGGAATGAACTGTATCTCAATGCACCGTTTTTCTCATTTCTGAGAAGTTCATTCAAGTCAATGCTCTTTGCTCAACACGTGGAATCATTCATTCCACAGAGCTGAAGCCCTCCAGCAGTTTCCCATTCTTCTTCAAGGAGACAGACGGAAAAATTTACTTCCCCCATCACTCCTCTCACCCAAAACCAATGCTCAAGAAGATGCTCTTTCAGCCAATGGAAATCTCACGACAAAATGAGCTGCAGGTGACAAAACTGTGAGGTCCCACCTAGGTCAGCGGAATACTCCCATCCAGCCACAGCCCCACACACCACGAGGAGAGACACGAGCAGGGCCCACCCATCCTGGGGACAGAGTCGCTCACCTCGGGGATGCAGTCCTCGTGGGTCACCACGCGGACAATGTCATCCAGCGGGAGCAGGGAGTTGCACTTGATCTCCGTGTAGACGTTCTTGCCCTCTGTGCACACGGCCAAGAGCTCGACCAGGTGGATGTGGTACATGAGAGGGCTGTTCTCATCCATCCGGTCCCGTTCCGACCTCATCATCTGGATCAGAGTCTGGAAAGAGGCTCTGTCGTTGTAGAATACGAGGACATCCTCTCCTGAATTAACCAGCTATAATCAAAAGAACAAGACTTGTTTATAGCACAAGTTTGCAGGGATGGGGGAAGCATTAAAAAAAAAAAATCTATTCACAAAGAAAGAGATGTTCTGTTAGCATTTACCTTCCAAAACCAGTAGCACCTGTACTACTGAACTCACCTAGATTTCATTCATTTATATTACTAAACAACTATAAATCTTCAGCAGCATCATTTTCATTCACAGATATAAAAATATCACAACAGTCCTAAAAAACTATCAGGGGAAGAGGAAGTCTACATACCAGCATTCATGTATCTGGTAAAAATGTAGATTTCAACCTTGCACTTGTATTTCCAAACTAATAATTAGGCTATGATTTTTGTTTTTAAAAATGTTTCCATCTCCTTTTCATGCCTTGTAAGTATTCTTCTTACAACTCTTTCATATGCTGCCTTATTTCTTCACAATCACAAATTATCCAGTTCTAATTAAGATACGCCTTCCTTTCAACACTCAAAGAGTCAAGGCAATCCTATTCGTAACTTGTCTCTCGGGGACTGGGGCTTCTCACAACTCTACTTAAGAATTAATCAATTTCACCACTGCATGAAATACAAAAGATCCAAAAAGGGCCGGCACAGAAGTCAAAATAAATATGGTCAATATTATTTACTTAATAATAACTAACCTTTATGAACTCTGATTATGTGCCAGATACCATGATTACTTACAACAGCGACTAGAGTAGCACAGCAGACTTCCAATAAACAGTAGCTATTATTATCATCATTATCTGATTTAACCTGCCTACCAGCTCCTCAAGTGAATACCGCCATGCCTTCATTTACAGAAACCCACACTGAGGGTTTGAGAAGTCAAATAACACGTCCCGAATTACACGGCCAGGGACATGGTACAGCCAACATTCGCATCCCAGGTCGAGCCAACACTTGTAATGACACTACATCACCTTTCACTGAAATCATATATGTAGATAAGATTATTAATCCAAGTGTTAAGTGGATTTACTTGAGATTCCTTTTTTTTTTAAAGGTGGAAGGATGGATGAAACCAAGCATATGCGGACGCTGAAGTTGCGGGAGTGACAGAGGACCTTCCTGGCCAGACAGCATCCATGGGACACTGACGTCCCACAGAGAACCAAGGGGGACTTTGCCCCAATTCCACTGACCAGCTTCTCCTTGAGAATCATCAAGCAACAATTTTTCCAGCTAATTAATTTGGTGAATAATTTTTTTTTTAAAGTCATAGAATCTACAAGAAGGGATGCTCTGGCTCAAAGGGTTCTACCCACATTTAACCTCCATCCACTGTATTTTGGTTCAGTATTCCTGGGGGTGTTTTTCCCTCTCAGAAGAATCCAAGCCAATGATCCTTAAAATAAATAGATTTATTGCTACAAAAAACTAGATCAGACTCTTGCCTGTATCTATAGCTTAAGCTCACAAACACATGATTACACACACACACACACACACACACACAATTACTTTCTGTCCCTTCCTATGGCTCCTGGACAGGGTGCCAGTTCATACTGATAAAATTAAATAATTTTTAAGCTCCTACGGAACACCAGAGGAAGATATATACAAATCCATAGTTGTCACCTCAGCCATGACCATGTCTTGGCACTTTTTGATGAATTTCCCTTCGGCCTTGACAATCGTCTGCAAGAACTTGATATACTGGACGTTTCGACCGTGAGTCTCAATGCAGTGAACAAAGTGCTGGACGACTCTCTCGTTGATCTCACTACACAGCTGGAAATTGTTCATGAAGATGTGCTGCATCGTGACCGCCTCCAGGATCTGGCACAAGAGTGAGGGCAGGGGCACAGGGACATGGTCAAAGGAAGGCCAGAGCAGAGGACCAAGTGAGAAAAAGAAGAGTCCACGACAAACACAGAGAGGCGGGCATTTAACCCCGTGAAAGCATCTTTCTCCATTCTCGCTTCTGTACCCCCTTCCTTTTTACTCAACTTTTTCAATAAACACATAGGGCACTAAACTAATCATTAGTTTTCTGCTGAATGAATTCCAGAGGGACCATCAACACCCAGATCAAGAAATAAAACAGGTTGCCTTTATGGCCCACCCCCCAGTTTTACTACTATTTTGACTTGGACAACCATAGATTCGTTTTGCCTGTTCTTGAACCTCATGCATCCTCTTCTACCTGGCTTCTTTTGTTCCACGTTACTTTTGCATGTTGTCATCCGTGTTGTTGCATGTATTACTAGTTTGTTCCTTGTCACCGCTATGTACATCCCATTGCATGACTATACCACAATGCACTGATCTGTTCTATTGTTGATGGGTATCTGGGGGAGTATCCAATTTTAAGAGTAAGTAGTTACACAATTCTTATGACAAATACGATGAACAGTGTGAACAGTGCCGCTCTGAACATTCTTCTAAATGTCTTCTGATAAACACAATGTATGCATCTCTGTTGGCTTTATACCCAAGAGTCGAACTGTTGGGTTGCAGAGTTTAAATATGTTTGGCTTTGGAAGATACTTCCAAACAGCTTTGAAAGATGTTACCAATTTACATTCTATATTACAGGTACTCTGTATCCTTGTCAATACTTAGTAATGTCAGTCTTTTCATTTGAGTCACATTTTGTTGTACGCATCTTGCTTGATTTGCATTTCTCTGATGACTAACCATGTTGAGGGCCTTGTCATAGTTATTGGTCATTTGGATAACCTCTACTGTGGAGTGTCCCACTGTTAAATTTTTTGTCCATTTAAAAAAGTGGGCTGTGAATTTCCTTATGGACTCTCCTGAGTTTGATACCTATTCTGGGTATGCACTCGTTGCTGGACTCGTACGCTGTGTCTTCTCCCACTCTTTGGCTTGTCTTTGCTAACTTAATGGTGTCATTTGATGAATAGAAGTTCTTAATTTTAAAGAAGTCCAATTTATTGATATTTTCCTTGATGACTAGTGCTCTTTGCATACTGTGTGAAAAAACTTCCCTTTCCACAAGGTCATGAAGGTATTTTCATGTTCTCTTCTAGAAGCTTAATTTTCTACTTTTTACCCAGACTTACTGAGTTATTGGGTTTTATGACTAGTATGAGGTAGGGGGCTGTAACCTTTTCATTTTTTGCCTTTTCTTTTTCTTAACCTGACAAAGAGGGAACATTACCCTACAACGCAGTAGTCCTTTTCCTGGAAAGCTCCAGCAGTACGGATGAGTGAGTGTTTCTGTGTGTTTCTGTGTGTGTATGTGAGGGTGTGTTCATGTACAAAGATGTCCTTTGCAGTACTGTTCACAAGCCAAAATCAGACACTGCCTAATTGTCCATTAATACAGGAATGGTCTAAAAAAAGTTACAGCCATTCTACAGAATGCCATTTAGCCATGAAAAATGAATGAGAAAAGTTTATGTATTTTTCACTTGCGAAGAAAGCCAAGATGTGTTAAGTGAAAAAAGCAAAATGCAAAACAATGGGTGGAGTGTACCACCACCTTCTTTTAAAAAAAGCATATTACATATTTAATATCTTTTTAAAAACATATTTAACTAAAATGTAACATAATTATGTTTTACATGGATATATGATGTTTCGTATAAACACAGAAAACTTGATGCGTGACCTTAGGAGGTTGTGCCTGGGCTGTGAGAATCAGTACTTTGCTATGGCTGGAGTTTGATGTAATGAGGACTGTTATTAAGAAAAAATATCAATTTATCTTACCTTTGCATCTACCACCTCTTCCTCCCTCCTTCTACCTTTTTTCCCAAAAAGATGGGGAGTATTTACATCCTCCTGAGTGTTGATCAAAATGTTCTCCGTTGGAATGAATGTTGCCTCATAACAAGTCCCAGCGGCCACAACAGCAAAAGAACAAGGTGTTCTTCTCGCTTCCTGCTTCCCCACCCTCCTCCCCACACAGATTTCCAGACAGGCCTCCAGTCTTACCCCTGGGTTGAGAAACAGGTTTATGTGTTTGTGGAGCAAAGCCTGATTCTGTTGGTTGCCAGCACAGAAATTCTGCAGAAACTCGTGAGCCAGCCTCATTATCTCCTGCATCTTGGTGTCTTCGGCCTGTGTGGAGGGAGAGAGACAAAAAGCAGGTTGAAAACAGGGCTATGCCTTTGACTAGAGAAGGTCGACAGGAGAAAGCACTGATCTCTAGGCCAGGTTCGATGACGCCCCCATCCCCTCCGACTAATGTGGGGCTCTGGGGGTGTTTGCTGGGGGCGGGCTGTGTGAAAACATTGGGGGACTGCACTGCTGACCCTGCAAAGAAGCCAACAACTTGTCTATACTTCATGGAGAAAAGTGAATTCTCTCCCACTAGCTTTGGGCAGAAATGAAATGATTTTATTGGGGAAAAGGGCAATAGAAAGCTAAGAGGAAGTGTCTGGAATTCCACTGTCTAGCAACGGCTGAAATCTCTGAACCCCCTACTTCTGAAAAGACAGACGGACAGCAGATGGGAGCCAACTTCCTCACTGGCCATAAACCCACACCTCCCCAGCTCTCGGGCATACATTTTTAAGTTGCCTTAACCTGTGGACACACTAACTTTTGGCAGTAGCTAACGTGGCACAGTGGAAATCTCTTTAGATTCTAAGTTAGGGCACAGGTATCTGTCTTAACTCCTTTCCCTGTCACTTCAGGAACATTATTTAACCTAAGACTTAGTTTTCCTACCTATAAAATCAGGATAGTATGTGTCTCAAGCATTTCACATGGTTCATTACGATATTCTCATTTCATATATCAAAAACACACACTCGATAAGCAACAAGGATATACTGTACAGCACAGGGAAGTATAGCCATTATCTTATAATAACTTTTAATGGAGCAAAATCTATAAAGATACTAAATCCCTTTGCTGTACCCCTGAAACTAATATAATATTGTAAATCAACTATGCTTCAATTAAAAAAAATACACTCAGTATTTGTAAAGAGTTGGATGCCTATGACAAGACAATTATATAAAACCTCTTGCCACTCTGCCCAGTTCTAAACAAGCCACCATTTACAATAGTAAAAAGGCCCTAAATGGAAATCATCCCTCAGATTCATAGAGCCCGCGTCATCTTCCTAAGTCATCGCACATACTTTGCCTCATTTCAAGGGCCAGAAAGTGTAGTGTTTGGGAATGCAGGCCCTGAAACCAGGCTGCCTAGCCCTTATGCCAGGTCTACAACTTCCAAGCTGTGTGACCTTGGGCAGGTGACTTAACCTTTCAGTTTCCTCATCTGTAAAATGGAGCTAATAACGCACACACTTCCTACTGCGGTTACGACGATTAAATGAGAAAATTCATGTCAAGGGCTTAGACAGTAATGACTCAGTAAACGTTAGCTATTGGTACTGGTCTAGAATGAGTGTCAGCAAATTTTTTTCTTAGAGGTCCAGATACGTACTTTAAGGCTTTACGGGTCAAAAAGCAAAACGGAAGACATTACGCACAAACTTATATAACCCCTGAAAATTTAACCATTCAAAAACGTAGCAACCATTCTTATCTCATATGCTGTATAAAAACAGGTGGTGGGCTGGAAGTGATCCATGTCTGCAGTTCGCCCACCCTGGTCTAGACAACAACCCTGTGAGAAAACAGAAGACGTCTGCCGAGAATGCTGACGGAAGGAATCCGAGCTGTCAGTGTGACAATCGAACAAAGCAGGAGATTTAAAAGGACATTGTTAGCAAGTCTCAGAACAACAGAACGGGTATTACATTTGTCTCCCATTTACAGAGAGAGGGGCAAAGCTTCTAGCTCTAAGAAACCAGAGGGTTTGGGACAGACAGACACCGCAGCAACCTTGAACCACTCTGCATTCTTCCGCTTCTTCAGCTAAGAAAGGAATCTGCTGGTGCACAAGCTAACTAAAAAGCTTCTGGCCTTCGAAGCAGACTGTTACAGGGCAAGTAAGCTCATAAAGACGTAACAAGAGGTTACCTGTTAATAGGAATCCCTCCACTGTTCTCACACACTGGGATGACTGTACCCATCCAAAAACCAGACAAATTACACGCACACACACACACACAATCTTTTGCCTCTGAGCCACCAATTCCAACCGAATCTGGTTCCTATAGATCGATTCATCACTGCTCTGTAGATGAATGTCTCTCATTAGGGAAACGTTATTATGAGGCAAAGCCAAGGCCAGCAAACTCCCTCCTCACATTCTTTACACAGAGGGAGGTAAACCCACTTGCTCTTTCTAGTCCAAATGTCAGCCACGTTTGGATGACACCCACACCTGTCTACATTAATTCCAACGTAGTTAAGTACCTGACCTACTGGAGGGATTAAACTTGTGCTTTACTGGCGGCTGGTGAAAGGCCTGACTCATCTGATTCACACAGGCACCGTGACTGAGGAGGAGGCCTTGGCAGGGAACTTCCTAAAGTGCAGGGCAGCAGGTAAAGGTGTGTTACCTACAAAAGTGAGGTACAGGTAAGGTGGAAGGCACAGAGGTCCAAGGCCCGGGCTCCACAGGTGAGCGGAGCTGACTCTGCGAGGTGCAGCTGGGCCTTCCAGGCAAGTTACTAAACCTCTCTGGCCTCAGTTTTCTCATTTAAAATGGGGCTTCTAATAGTACCACCGATCTCATCTGGGTGTCCTGAGGATTAAATGAGCAAATGACGTAAAGGCCTCAGCACAGTGCCTGGCACCCTGCAAGCACTAGGCGGGGAACCTTCTTCAGGCGACTCTTCACTAGCGAGTGGGAGCCACTTCACTTCACTGGGAGCCACTGGCAAACTCAAGAGACCAGCGTCTATGCCTTTGGACTCTAAACTTCCCCAAGCCTCAGTCTCCTCATCTATCACGTGGCAACACCAAGATCGCCATACTGGGTTTTAGAAGCTTGAATGAATGCTTCTGAAAGTGCCCTGTCAGGCCACACGGATGCAAATGTTATCCTCCTTCCCTCAATCCCATCACTAGTAATGCCAAATGCTCACATGAAAAATGGGAGACGCAGTGTAACGGCTAGCAACAGACCAGAAGACTTAGGGCCAAGCAGTATCTGATAGATCCAACTCAACCAGTTGTCAACATATGAGTGAGGACCTTGAGTGGGTGAGTCCCATGTCCCCCCATGCATTTAATAATTTGTAGTGCTTACATGTCTGAGCAACACTGCAGATGAAACTGTACAGCACAAGCCCATGTGCAGAGACAGCTGTCATCAGACCTTTGTATTCAGACCAAGCTGTCCCCATCCAGCATGGTATGGGAGTAAGGAGAGAATACATAGGCTGCTCCTTCTTTATAGAATCTTCCAAGTGGAGGGAGGTTATGGGTGGTTCTGCTTCATTGTTAGGATGCTCTATTTGTTTCATATAAACTACCTGAGACTGCTTTATAGTGACAGTCGTCACATCAGCTTCATTTCTGCACCAACCGTTCCCAAGTGCGAAGGGTCTGGGGAGACCCAGGAACCCGCCCCCCATGCAGCGGCAGCCGCGGATGCGGGCGCCCACCTTCTCGTAGGGGATCTGCAGCAGCTCCAGCACCACGGCGTGGGCGCCCATGTTCCGGAGCAGGCGCTGCTGCTGCTTCCTGCTCTTCCGCACCGACGCGCTCTCTTGGACACAGAGTTTGCTGAGTCGAATCAAAATCTGGTACAAAGAAAGCATCAAAGATTCTCCTCTGACCCCCATCTCAGTTCCGAGGACCTAACATACAGCCTAGTGACTACAGCTCATGAGACCTCACTGTAGACTTGGAATTTGCTAAGGGAGTAGATCTCAAGCGCTCTTATCTCCCCCCACCGGCTCCCCCAAAAAAACCTAACTCTGTGAGTGATGGATGTTTAATTAACTTGACTGTGGTAATCATTTCACAATGCATATGTATATCAAATCATCACTTTGTCAAGTATATTATAATTTTGTCAATTATACCTCAAAGTTGGAAAAAAAATTTTTTAAGAAAAAAGAAATCAATCTCAGAAAACTAGGAAGTGTAGTTGGAAAAAAGATTGCAGGGGGTGGTGTGGACAGAAAGGCAAAAGGATCACAGTATATTAAGAACATAAGACGAGGGAAACTCCTCTAACTTGTAGTATCCCTACTGATTGTATTAAACCAAAGCCACATACGGCTAAGAACAAGTCTTCCAGAATAACCAATGGATTACGGCTCCATCAGCAAGTGGGATGGTTTCAGAGCTCCTAAAATGATATGACTCGGCATCATTGCCAAGGACTTGGGAAGAATTTGCTCCAGGGTAAAAAACACCAAGCTCCAACCTCCCAACTTTGAACTACCCTATGCAAAGATTCCTAAAGAACTATGGTTCTCATTGGTGGGTACTACGTGCCAGCCGCTGAGGTAAATCCTTGACAATTTCACCACTTAACTCTTCCTTCACCTGTAAACCTGCAGCAGTATAGGTGCTGGCGGCACCTATACAAGGTGAGGAGACTGAAGACACACAAATAGTAAGTGGCAGAGCTGGATCTGAACCAAGATCTGACATAAAACCCATGCACTTAACCTCAGAGGTTTACTTTCTCCCTGTTACACTTTCCATGAAGGGAAAAGCTCAAGAGGGGGCACTTACCTCTTTGACCACCCTGTAGTTATAGCTGCTGGTGCTTTCATGCTTCTGTGACTTGTTATTCCCCTCCTAGGAACCAAGATGAACATGGGTGGGGTTTGTACAACTCTTAGGTTCCTGTCTGTTTGTTAGGATTAGCATCACAATTTAGGAAAGAACAGGAGTTCTGCAGCGTTTTCCAGCTGCCATGCTGGGTTTGTGCCTGTCATTCACTTGCTCACAACTCAGCTCCCCTCCGATGGGAGAGGATGCACATTATTGCACCGATGGGGGAGAGGATGATGGTCCAGGCATGGCTGGAGAACAGGTTCTTTCCCAAGTGCGTCTGCAAGGGACACCTGGTGCTAGTTCACTCAAAGTCTGTTCTACATGGGCCAAGGTGGCACGAGAGATGACGCTGAACTTGGATTTGTAGCTCACTTCCTGGAAGAATGGCTGTCACCCTGTTAATAAGCAGACCTCTTGAGAATCAAGCCCATCCTATAATCTGCATTTTTATCTAAAACCGGAGGAGGACATTTACTTGTTCTGAGGACCCCATCCATCTCCTCCTGCAGCGTAACTTGTGTGTCACCCACCTCTGTTTTCTTATGCTCATTTTCACCAGATGCACCGTCCATGGCCTCGTCGGGGCCCTGCCCTTTGTACACCCAAAGCTCTGACTTCTCCACGATGGATCTCAGTTGGTCCAAGTCTTGTTTGATCTGTTTGTAGTTGTCGACATCTTGGCTGGTAACAAGCAGTTGAACCTGAACGAATGCAATTCATTAGTGACTCACAACAGCCTCTCAGACAGACAATGCCAACAACACACACAAACACACACACACACAGCAACCCGACCTACCTGTTTGAAGGCCTGCAGGACCTCCTGCCTCTGACTGAAGTGCCGAAAGAGGAGCTGCAGGGCCCCTGACACCAGGGGTGGGTAGTCGTGCATCGTCAAATGGAGCAGGACCCGGAGGAAGGTTCTGCCGCCGTGGTCGTCCAGGTCCAGTGGCGTGTTCTCCTCACTGAGGGGAAAGGCCAAATGAGCCAAAACGCCCTCTCCCATGCCCTTGGGCCCAGACATACCTCACCTAGTGAGATTCCTGACTCTGTGGCCCACCCCAGCCGACCTGGCTTTTCATTGCCTCATTTAACAACATACAATCTTATTTGCTCTTCAACTATACTCTGAGGTGAGGGGGCTGTTAAGCTGTCACAACTGGGGACCTCCCTGGTGGCACAGTGGTTAAGAATCCGCCTGCCAAGGCAGGGGACATGGGTTCGATCCTTGGACCGGGAAGATCCCACATGCCTCAGAGCAACTAAGCCCGTGCTCCACAACTACTGAGCCTGTGCTCTAGAGGCCATGAGCTACAACTACTGAGCCTGCATGCCACAACTACTGAAGCCAGCGCGCCTAGAGCCCGTGCTCTGCAACAAGAGAAGCCACCGTGATGAGAAGCCCGCGCACCGCAACGAAGAGTAGCCCCTGCTCGACGCAACTAGAGAAAGCCTGTGGGCGGCAACGAACACCCAATGCAGCCAAAAATAAATAAATTTAAAAAAATAAAAAGATGTCACAACTGTCAAATTTTTAACCAAAGTCCCCACCTTCCCACAGTGACAGGCCTGGCTTTGCAACCAGATTCCCAACTGGTGTTCTGCTGGGCTTCACCTGTGGTTTGAGAGCTGCACACAGCTGTGTTTCTCCCGAGTTACTAGTTTATTTTTTATTTAAGATGCTCTAATTCAGCCCCTAGCAAACCCTCTGTGGTGAAGGATGAGCTTTTTTTATGTCTAGTCTGTAGCCAACTGCTGTCTTGGTCTGTACCATGTCCACTGATGGTGCACTTGGATGCGGTCACAGTGTCCAACTGCCATCAAAGTGCCCAAAGGCTCACTTATCTAAACTGGTAGCAAGCGGTTCAGTCCCACAGACCCCACTTTGCGGAGTGTTGCCGTGAATCACCCCAACTCAGTGTTCCTCCAACTGGGGTTAATCAGTATATTATCAGGGGTTCTCTCAATATCTATGGTAACTTGATTGTGTGTTACTTATACAAGTCAAAATGTAATAAGCACGTGCTGGAGCAAATGGCAGGCCACCTCGCACCTGAGCGCTGCCACTCAATTTTTGTGTCGGTGCCCAATTTGTATTTCCAGTCAAATGAAGGCCGAATGCTGAGACCTCTGTGGCTGCAGACAAGCAAGAAAGCCACAGATGGGACTCAGTGCGTAAATCCTCTGCCCGTGCTATGTGCTCCAAAAAGGTGTGAAGAAGCTTTCATTGCTGTTCAATATCAGGAAAGCGGTGGGAGAGCTGAGACACCACCCAGCAGACCGAAATGACATCAGGTTAAACTCAAAGCCCCTGAGTTTCAGAACAGCAACCTCTTCCACAGAGTAAACGCTGCTGCTAATTCAAATTTCACAGGTTTTACATTAAGCACTGCGGTAGACTGTTAACATCGGTGGTCCCTCTCTGGTCTAAACACTTGTATACGCCCCTCCCACACTGATGCTGGGCTCGGCCGGGCGATCTGCTCTGACCAATAGGACATGAGCAACATGATGCAAGCAGAGGCTTGCTTAGTGCCTGCACACTGTTGGTCTCTGCACTTAGAGCCAGTCACCAAGCTATGCAGAAGCCCAAGATACTCGTGTGCAGAGAGAGACAAGTCCCAGCCTTACTGACACCTCCAGCAAGGAGCCAGAAATGCGAGGAGAGCAACATGGATGTGCCAGCCCCAGTCACCAGCTACCACAGCTGCACGACAGACCCAACAGTGACCAACAGAAGAACCACCCAGCTGAGCCCCCATCAACCCACAGAACTGTGAGAGGCAATAAAATGACTGTTGTTTCCATCCATTAAGTTTTGAGGGCAGGTTATTACATGGCAGTAGGTAACTCAACCAAGTGTGCATATTCTAAGAGTTATGCATAGAGGGTGTTTATACCAAGTTTGCCGGCGTTTGAGGCTTATAGGTATTTGAGTCTCGTAACAATGTTTTGAGTCAACACTGAGTAATCTCATCTTTTCGAAAGGGGTTCATACGTTAATCTCACGTTAGGGACAATGAAAGGACAGTATAAGTGTCTGTGTCCTTTTCATTATTGCTTGGTTTCTAAAGGGCTCGGGGGTGACTGCAGCCCGTTAGCAGCAATGATCTTGCTACACTCACTCTGTTTTGAGCCCCCCCCCTTTCTTTCAACTCTATTTCCTCACCATTTAAAAAAGTTTTGTAATGTGTGTACTTTGGGAAACCTCTGTCAATTCTTTCTGTCGTAAGCAGGAAACACAAACACACATGAACCCAACTAAGATCACTCTGACCTGAGTACCGAGAGCTATAAAGAGAGCAGTCAAACAACCTAAACCCAAAGACTAAACGTTTCCTAGAACAGTAAAAGGAGAAGCCTTTGAGAGCTAGAAAAGAGAAGCCTCCCCCATCTCAGAACCACCTACAAAACAGAAACTGAAAATATACTTTCCTTCCTCCGAAGATGCCCTCGGCTTGCTCCTCAATGTGTTCAAAGTCAAGAGCACCTGCAAAGTCGGACAACAGAACTTCAGGTGCAGGAAGGGGTGAAAACGTGCTGCTCGTGAACGTCCCCCAAAACAGGCTTGCCCCTGCCCCTCAGGCCTCGACAGGTGGGGTTATTTCTACCACCACCCTTCTCCTTATCCATCACCACTATTTCCTGGGCAGGGAAAAGCATCCACCATGAGTAAAAGTTGGTAGTGGACAGTACATTTTCTTGGAGAGTTTTGTTTTGGGTTTTTTGTTTTTCGTTTTTTTTGTATTTCACCGTAACACTAGAACCCTCAGCTGTCTTATGACTAAGACCCTCCATGATGGAAGGAAATAAGATCTATCCCAGAAGGGATCTGGGCCCTTTCAATTATTCCCCTGCCCCAAAAGGGTGACTCCCAGGATCTCATTCTAAAATGCAGTCATCTTCAAAAACGTTCACATATTACCCTTGTTCTAGAACATACTTTTTGGACTTCCAGTTTTCATTAGACCCAGGTCCCATTTTATGGCTGAAACCCCATTCTGGCATCACTAACCTGGTACATTACTTGGTCCCTCTTGGCTGCTGTTTCCGGAGGATGTTTCCGAAGTCTGGGAATTGCTTTCATCAAACTCCCGCTTAAATATACACAGGAGGCAGGAGATCCTATAATCCAACCTCACATTCAAAATAAACTAAAGAATCAAGTGGAAATGGAAACAGATTGGTTACATTAGCAGACCACCTGGAACATTCTGCCAAGCCACCGCACTCTGGCTGGGCCTGGTGTCTGCTGCATCAATTACCTTAAACACTACGTGAGTCAGATATTTGGCTTAGATTTCAACAGTCACTTTAACAAAAGACTTGTAGGAGTATGTCAAGTTTGCCCACAGCACCTTAGCTTCTAGTGTAAACTCCAGTGTCCCGGCAATTAATTTAATGCTCAGAACAATAAATCACTCACTCCCCACTCCATCCTCTATAAAACATTGCTTTAGTTCAGCAAGTATTGAATGCCAACTCTGGGCCTTAAGAAGGGTGAAGTTGGCTGCTTCTAAAAGAACTGACAGAGAAAAATTTTCAGTACTGAAAATTAGTTTGATTCTTATTTTCTATTACTGATTGTTTTCTTTGATGTAGATACAAGCCCTTGGGCTCCCTCTTCTTTCACTCCCTGTATCCCCTCCCTGTCCACGCCAACAGAAAGTCACTTTTTCCATGTTTGTGGCTGGAGCCAAAAAGAAAGATCAATCACTTGGCATTGTTTAAGGGCCTTACCGACATTCTCCCTTCCGTTCTCTCATCTCAGCCTGGCCCTCCTGGCGACCTTACCCAATGCCAGGGCTGTCACCTCTCCTGGATTGAAACAGATCCTTGGCTTATCTTCCAGGCTCTTGGTCCACGTTTCCTACTGACTGCTGGACATCCCCTTTGGTGTTTTCCCAGAGTCTCAAACTCAGTATTGTACCAAACTAACAGTGTCCATTCTGCCTGGGTTCTCCCGCCCTCAGTCAACCTCAGGACCATCAACTCTTCCTTCCTTGATACACACATCTCGTCAGTGACTAAGCCCTGCGGGTTCTACCTCTGCCACTCCTCACGGATCTCTCTCCCGCCGTCGTTTACCCCCGCTCACAGCCTCTATCTCCCTCCTCGGCCATTACAGAAACAAGTTTACCAGATCCACATCTCAAAGGTGCTTATTCTTAGGTTAGCCCCCTGCTTGAAAACGTTCAAAGGCTCCCCACAGAGTAAAGTCCTAATACTTCAGGCACCCAGAGCTCCCTAGAGCATGGCGCAGTCCGCCGTTCCAACCTCATTTCTGATAACTTCCCTTCAGCATGCTCCACGTCCCTGCCCAAGGAGAAGAGCTTACTGACCCATGCGCCATGATGCCCTGGTTCAACCCGCTCCATCCACCTGAGAACGTCCCCTTGTTTCTATACATATCCCGCCCAGGCCTAAAGGCTCAGAGAAAATCTTACCTCCTCTGGTCCTTACTAAATGGGATCACATGACCTACTCACATCTCAGGAGAACACTTTTCTCATGGTTTTATTTCCACGTACACACAGCTTCATCACACCTTATCTTCCTATTAGACTATAAACCCCCTGTAGACATAGCCTGTGTCCGAATCATCTGTGCCTTCCTCATACAGCCCAGCAAAGTGCCTTGCATATGGTAAGGGATCAGTAAGTATTTGCTGAAAGAATGAATCCATCAACCAAATGTTCTCAGATTACTACAGGGAGTAGACCTCAAGATGTGACCAAGTTTCACACCGCATCAATTCTGATAAACATGCACGATATTCGCATACTTAGGACCCGTAAGCCATGGCCTAAAAATCCTTGAGATCCTTCTCTACTTTTGGTCAGACATAAATTCAATGAGTTTTCTTCTTTATTTAAATCACTCTTTATTGCCTTTAGTAATTATTTTGAGGAGTCCCACTAATGTTTTCAAACCATTAGTTAACTGTGATTTCAGAATCAAAAAAAAATCCTCAAGTCTGTAAACATTTATAGTTCTCTACTCCATGTTCCGGGGTTGAGATTAGGCAGTGTGGGATGAAAGAGAAAGGTGATAACAGTATTCTCTTCATGAAGGAACAACTGATTCTGTTAATGAATAAGACATTACCAAGGAGCAGAAAGAGGAAAACGCACACTGTCGGCAGGCTGGGAGGGTCTCATATGGAAGATCACGGCCTCCATAAACCGGCTTCCACCCCCTCTTGCCTATGCCAGGACTTTGCTCCTACAATTATCCTCTCTCCCCTTCGTCAGTAAGTCTTCCCTCTCTACATGATCACTCCCATTCAGCATACAATCTTGCTGACATCTCCCAACTTAAATATTACCAATAATCACCCTGCAGCCACCTTCCCACTTTTCTCTGTTCATCTTTACAGCAAATCCACTCAAGAGGTTGTATGTACTGACTCCCCATTTCATCTTCTCCCATTCTCTCTTGAACCTGACCTGTTCCCAGACTTGTCAAGTATGCTCCCACCTCAGGTCTTTGCATTTATTGTTCCCTCTTGGAGTCCCGGAGACTGTTTTTCTAGATACCCACATACTAGCTCCCTCATTGCATTCAGGTCTCTGATCATGTAACCTTAATGGGGAGACCTTCTCTGACAACCCCATCAAAAACAGTATCCGTGGCCTTTACCCCCAATGGCCTCCAAACCATCTTGACTCTCTTTTACATTTTAACATCCTTAGTATATACATGTTTATATGTCTATGCCTCCTATCAAAATGTAAGCAGGAATGATTCTGTTCATTGCTGGATCTTCAGTGCTTAAAAGTACTCGGCATGCTCTGACAAGTACAGGTTTCTGGTAACTGACAATACTGCTGAACTGAATGAATAAGCATTTTCAGAACTCTAATGGAAAACTGATGAATTCATAAAAGTGCTGACAAAAGATCAAGATGAAAAAAAAAATTAGTTACATGGGACTGAGTGAACTGATGAGGATGATTATAATTTTTGTGACTTTCTGTTTGAATAAAAAAAAAAAAAATCCCACAAGGACTCAGAGGCAAAAAATATACAAATCAATTTTCACTGCAAAGTAAAGGAGCTGTTACAGTAGAGGATTACTGGACTGAATGTCAATATTATGACATAGTATGAGTGTGTTTCATGTTTGGTAATTGCAATAATTGTTGCTTTTGTTGTGGTCATCCACTTACAATGCTTGGTGTCAGTTTACTTATCTCTCGTAAAAATAAAATGCAGTGTGTGTGTGTGAAAAAAAGATTAAATGAGATAATGCATATGAAAAAAAAGCATTAGAAACAAATATGCTTTATTCTCATTGTTAACTGAAATGGTAGATGATGTTTAAATTGTATAATTATAATTAATTTGTAATGTGGTACTCAAAATTTAAACAAATATATCTCTCTCACAGTAACACTGTTAGAGGTAAAATAAAAAAACAAAACAAAAAGTACTTGGCATGGAATCAGTCTCTATAAATGGCTGTTGAATGAATGAATGAATGAATGAATAAGGGAGGGAGGAAGGGAAGGATTGAGGGAGGAGTTACAAACTTAACAGAACCTTGACTGAGTTATGAACAAAAAACAGGGAATTCAGCTATGTATAGAAGCATAAGTGAGTTAATTCTAAGTGGGTGAAGACAGAGACCAATGACTAGGGAAATCTAAGGTAACTGCAGAAAGTCTGGCATGGCTGGAGGAACAGGGCAGGCTGGGGAGGGGCAGGAGATGACAGCACAGGGTGCAGAGGGCCAGTTCAGAAACAGCACTTGAGGCTGAGCTAAGACTCTACCTCCACTCTCTTCCCAGAAAGCCTAGGGCTCCATCAAAGCAGGGACACCGGATGCAGATGGTCCCCTGGGAAGCACACTACCACCCACCCTGCCCCCGCCCCGGCCCATGGTTACCTGGAGTATTTCAATGATCTTCAACTTGGTGTCCATCACCATGATGTCCTCCTTCTCCGGCTCTGCTTGCTTCACGTTGCCCTCAGGGGCGGTGGCCGTGGGAGTCATGGGCAGGAAGCCTCCTCCCCGGAGCACCACCTGGGTCATCAGCTCTCCAACCCCATGGATGGACCGCATCACGTTACTACCTAGGAAGGGCCAGGACAAACCTTGGTCATGACAGATCCCTGGTGTGCGCTCTGGGCACCTGGCCAAGGGCAGAGGCTCTTCGGGACAAATCATTTAACACGTCTCTGTTCCAATACATTCTAAGACCCCGGGAAACTGAAACGGTTAACAACCATCAGAAATGCAGGGCTTCAAGGAGTAGGGGAAAGAGTATGGAGCATTTATGTATGTTAATTCACCTGCCAAATTTTATTGGTCACCTACTACATGCTTGTTGCTGTGCACAGAACTAGGGATGCAGGAGCTAACAAGACACACATCTGGTGCTGCTACCAACAGCCACTTGATCTTGAATACATTATGCTACCTCTGAGGGTCAGTTTCTTCCACTGTAAAATGAGAATAACGGAGCCCAACTGACAGAGATTAAGTGGCAAAATGTAAGCAAAATGACTGAGCACAGGCCCTAACAGATAGTAGGATGTAAGTAAACATACTTTTTCTATTCTAGCTGTAGAGACCAGTTAAACAATAATCCACCCATGAGTACCTAGTATGTGTCTACTACGACCCTAAAACAGAAGGGAAAAAAAACATATAAAGGCAGATTTTCCTATTTACAAATTGGAAATAGGATACCCAGACACAGTCTGGATTTCACTTACTCATATACTAATATAAACATTTGAGGACCTCATGACACATCAAGAACAATGACAGGACATGTATTTTTAAGACATAAGCATTAGGCAAGTGTTAGGCAACTTTCAAATGGTGCAGTGAAATGTACAGACTCATATATATAACTATAAAAAATACAATAAAGTGTTAATAATCATTGACTCTAAGTCATGGGTCTATAGGTGTCCACTGTACTATTCTTTCCCCCTTTATTTATATCTGAAAATGTTCATAATGAAAAGTTGAGAAGAAAAGGACAAAGAAAGGACGCGCCATCACACAGTAAGTATGAGGAGAGCAGGAGGAGGAGAGGCCGGGCAAGCGTGTCACGGCGTATGGGCGCCATGAGATCTCCCGCCTCAGCTTCTCCATGTTATTCTCACCTTTATTCTCCTCTCCCTTCGCCATCTTGCTGATGGGGAAGATTGTGGTCACGTGCACACAGTCCAATATGGCCAGAAGGATTTTGGTTAATCGTAGAAGGTCAGAGAAGTTGTAGAAACCAAAGTATATGAGATTCCTAGCTAAGTTTACAACCTATTGTATTTAAAAAAGAGAGAGAGGAGGAAGATGGTATTAAATAAACAGTATCCTTCACTTCCATTTTAGGTTGACTATTTTATAAATGACTGAGTCTGACCTTCTTTACAGTAAGAGAAGGCATTTATTTTACTTGCAGTTTCTAACCAAATTTCATTTTGTTTCATAAGGAGAAAAAATAAGAAACAAAACCCTGCAAAGCTACTGATCTGCTCTGATGACTGGTTAATAAAAAACTGACCTCATCATTGGCTCTGTAGAGCTTCCCAGAGATAATACAGGGCAAGCCAAGGTATACAAATCAAGGACACAGATAACATAGCAGTCCTTGGAAATCTAACTCCTCAAAAGGCAAAGTGATCTCAAAGAGAAATACTCAACTCAAAGGTAATAAGGATTTATGTCCCTCAAATGATTAATCTATGACAGATCCCAAGCACAGACTGTTTCTTTCCTGTCACTTTTAATATAATGTACAGATTATACATAATGTTCTATCCTTTCTACATGATTCAGTTCACCACATGTATTTCTTCCACGAGCATAACTACCTCAAGCCAAGTGATTGGTATTAGTTCTATTTTACTCGGCAACAAAACTGAGCTGAATTCCTTTTTATTACAAAACCAGAGTAGCATGGTAAAAAAAAAAAATCACCATCTATTTTCTATTTACCCCATAGGAAAATGATCAATAAAAAGCAGACAAAACACACAGATCACTTCACCATGAGTTACCTCAAATGTAAGTTTATTTTTCTCTTTATCAGAGAAAGGGAACCTCTGACACACCACATCTCTTAAATACTCCTCCACAAATTCCATGGTCTGAGCAAACCTCTCCTTAATTTCATCTTTGGAAGTGCCACTACTATCATAGCTAAAAGGAAAGGAGAAAGAAAAGGAAATCAAATTTCAAGTTCTAACCAGTGAGGCCTTCCCTGTTTGCTCAGCCCCCAAAGCTATCACCATCCACCCCAACACTTCCCATCCTCCTGCCCCTACTTTACTTTTCCCTCCTCAGCACCCATCACACCAAGGTATCTATTTTAGTCCTTTATCTTGGTTACTGTCTGTCTTTCCCCACTAGTGTACACACAGTTTTCTTGTTTGTTCCCAGATAGATTCCTTGAGCCTGGCGTGCGGGAGACACTTAAATATTTGTTGAATAAAAGAGATATAAAAGGACAATCATGCCATCTTTTACATTCTTCAGGAAACAAATAACATTTGCCACCCTTAATTATATTTTAAGCTTAAAGAAAAAATGACTTCGTCTTTCCTCTCTGATTTAACTAGACTTATTAACCTGACCGTAAGTGCTTTGTCTTCCGCTACGTAGAACACTGTAACTAAGAAGTTTTAAAGCAACATGAATGAGGTCTTAACAGGGTGAAGGAGCCAGGCTCACTCATCAATGGCGATCTCGGAGGGAATCTCGGACCAGAGGCGGGCGTATTTCACGGGAGTGACTTGCTCCTGTGGGTCTCGGTCCACATGCATGTGGAGCATGAGACGGCAGAAGGACGCCCGCAGGTCATAGGGCAGGTTCTCATCAGACATGCAGCGGAGAATGAGATCCACGTCCAGCTGGCCCGAGATTTCGTTGATGGCGAGGTACTGGCGGTCCAGGCACATCCTCGCAAAGAGGTTCAGCTGGTACCTGGAGAAAAGGAAAGTTACAGAGGGCTCACTCTCATGGAAACACACAGCAGGAGAGTCGCAGGGGGGCCCCAACTCTCATAGGAGTGACAGGTGGCCACGGGAACCTACACATCAACACTCTTCACTTGCTTGTGTATGCAAACTCTGGCTTCTGTACCCAGCGGAAAAAGGAACAGTTCAAGCCACGCCAACAGTCACATGTGCCTACCCTGCTGTGTGGGAGTAATTACATGGCTAGTTGATGCCATTTTGCCCTTGTTTATTTTATAAAATGGTGGTGGGGGGGGAAAGCATTAGGCTGAAAACGGTTGCCTGTTTCTTTAGTTCTGCTTTTATGCAGCACGTGAAAGACCGCATAGGAAATGGTAAAGGTTTCAGACCCTTACTGAGTCTGCTTAGAAATTTTATGATACTTTCAGGGTCTTATCCCATAGAGCTCTCCTCTTTGACTTTTACACACACGTGAAAAACATGGTAGAAAAAATAGGGGGCTCCTCAAAATGTTACGGTTTCTTCCTCACCTAATTACACATGATCTCTGTTAACTTCCAAATTTGACCACTGAACCACTCTTTCTCATTCACTGCCAGCAGAAGACATAGCAAACATTAAGAGTAACCACACCCATAATGTGAAATAAGAAAGCCATAAGGTTCCACGGTGGCCAATTCCAGCTTCTGACTTTAAAACCCTATTTATTACCAATAATCATGAGTTGGAAATATTCTCAACCGCACTAGATATCAGTGAAATGAGGATTAACCTATGTTCTATTTCATGCTCGTAAGATTAACAAAAATTTAAAAAGCATCACAGTATTCACAGATAGCAAAGACAAAGGGAAACAAAAGTTCTCTTTTGGTGGGAGTGTACACCAAAATAGCCAATTTAGGATTGGTTGCTCAGTTTAAGATATGCATACCCCCCAATCTCATAATTCCCTGGTGTGGAATGGAAACTCCTACACATATGCACAAATTTGAACAAGGATATTTCCCAACATGAAAAACTAAATTGTGGCATACACTGAATATCAAAGAGCAATGAAAATGTGGCACGGTAATAACATGGAATAGCATTCAGCAGTCAAGATGAAAGAAATGGACCTACCACCGTTAGCATGAATCCATTTCAGAAACAATATTGAAAAATAAGGCAGATTTCAGAACGGAACTCAGACTCTGGAACCATTTTTATAAAATTTTAAGAATCAACAAAATATTCCGTATTATTTATGAATGTACAGAAATGTAAAATATAAACACACAAAGAGTGTGGAAGGTCACACACCATCTGCATGAATGGAGAGAAAGAATACAGGAGGTAACAAAGGGCACTGTAATGGCAAAGTTTCATTTATTTCTATTAAAAAATGCTGTAAGCACTTCCTCATCTTTCCTTCCCTCTTCTTTTATTTTAAAAGTATTTATTGAGTCAGCAGATCTCAGAGCTGGGACTGAGGTGACACTGGGATGGATGAGGTGACTGGCAGCGATGGAGACTGAACAACACGGTGGGGACAGTGCCAGCCAGCTTCGCGCTGTCCGAGGAAGGAGTTATGAATACAGAAGGGTGAAGGCTAGAATAACGCTACAGTGTTGGAACAGAATTGGAAGTACTGATGTGAACTCATGATTTTTATTACATTTATATAGATCGCTATAGAAATAGATATGTGTGTGTCTACGTGGACAAACAGATGTGTGTACAGACACACACATTTCCTAGCTCTGTCTGCAAAAGTTCTATGACGTTGTAACTATCGTCTCTATTTTACAGATAAAGAAACTGGGACATAAAGAGGTGAATAACTTGACCAAAGTCAAAAAGCTACTATGTAGAGAGGTGACCCCGCAGCCTGACTCTTAACTACTACAAAATATATCCGTGTCATGTGCCATGCTATGTAGGGATCAACTGTAACTGGGGGCTGATGCAAACACTCAGCCTTCTTCTGACGGAGCCACACCCAGATGGCAACGTCCTATCTAAGCATCAATGAAACCTTACACTCTACAAACTCCTGAAGTACACAGCCGTCTTTCCGACAGACGGTCTCATCAGAGGACCCCCGTGCCGCCCTCGCACCTGTAGTAGCTGAGGACGTCCCGGTCTTCTTTCTGCCCCTCCTTAGCATCCTGCGCCAGCTCCCTCACGCTCTTACTGCGAACCTCTTTGTTGCCGTCCCTCCAAAACAGCCACACTTCTTCCTCATCCTCTCCTGCCTCCAGAGCGTTCTCTCCAGTAGAAACACCTTCAAATTCGAAACGAGAGAGTACCAACCTGGAAGATAAGAGGAGGGGGAAACTCATTACGTTTGAAATCCTTGCTCATCACTGATCAACTATATTAATGCGTTGAACTCTAGCTGCACAAAGACACACACAGAAAGCCACTTTACTTCTCCCATCGGCAGAACCACAAACAACCAAACATTAATGTCTTCATACACTTTAGCCCAGGGGTTCTCCACCAGGGTGACTGTGTCTCCCGGGGGACATTTAGCAATGTCTGGAGACATCTTTGGTTGTCCCAACCAAATGGGAGGGGTACTGTTGGCACCTAGCACGTAGAAGCAGGGAGGCTGCTACACATCCTACAATGCAGAGGACAGAACCCACAGCAAAGAACTACGTGGCCCCAAACATCAAAAGGCCAAGGTTGAGAAAGTCGGAATTAGCCCAAGCCCATAATTAAGTTATGCATGAGAAACAAAAAAATCACTAGTTTAGAGCATAATTTAGTGTTTTTTAAATAAACTTTTTTTAAACATTTTTTTTAACATTTAAATATTACTGGCACTATGCTTCTCAGGAAAACTGCTCCCCTGCTAAAAATGAATTGCTACTATTACCAAGACTTCTGTGGACCAATTAACACTTTTTGAACAGTGATGATTTAACAAGCTCTTCCCTACAATGACTTAATATCAATAATGAATTACCTCCTTTAAAATTTAAAACTGATGATCATAATTAGAGAATTTTAAACGCTTAAAATTAAACCAAGGGTATGTAAAACGTTCCCTGGTGAGCTCACATTACTGTCAAAGTATGTGACATCACCATGCAGAGGAGCCCACACCAAAAGCAAACTTGATAATTCCTCTGGTCAAGCAACCTTTGCAAGAGGACGATCAGTAGCCAGCCAACCTGACTTCAGAAATCAAGGAACTGGGTTTTATTATCTATGAGCACAGACATCCACTGAGCCACACATTCTCCATCTAAATCCCATTCTCATCTTTCTTTATCTTAAACCCGCAGACCCCACTCACTTGGTCTCAATCAGAATGTCAGCGTTGGTTGGATTCAGCACAGCTTTACATATCAGTTCCTGGGTCACTGGAATGGATTTGTTCATGGACACGCAGAGATCAGAGAGGTAATCTAAGAATCTATTGAGAAAGAGAAACCAAATAAAACTGTTTCTGTAGACAGAGCAGGGGTTGGGCTCTGGGAGCCTGGCTCTCCCTCAAGAGGGCTGACCCAGCCTACCTTTAACACAAGTCAGCGAGGCTTTGGGTTTTAGCGTCAGCATCCATGGAACCCCCAGAAACCCAGACACCAGAGGGAGGGAAGGAAAGAAAGCAAGGAAGGAAGGAAGGAAGGAAGGAAGGAGGCAGGGAGGGAGGAAGAGCAAAGAAAGAAAAAGCAAAAGAGGAAGGATGGCAGTGACGGTTGTGAGGAAGAGCTGACAAGGTAAAAATGAACAGAAGGAACCACCAAGTAAGAAGCTCACATAAGGAAGACATGGTTAGGATGCAGGGTACCCAGAGTGGTGAGGGGCAAGGCTCTGATGCTTGAGGCCCAAATCAGAACCCTGGTTCTGATCCACTACGTTCTGATATGTACTGTTATTTGGGGGGAATTACTTAACCTCACTGTGGTTCAGTTTTCTCATCGACAAAAAAGGCTAATATAGAACCTCAGAGAGTTCTTCTGAGGATTAAATGAGCTAATTCATGCAAAGTGCTTACTTAGTTCACTCCCTGGCACATGAGAATGGTCTATAAAATGTTATTTTATGGGTGGGGGCAGTCATTTTTATAAGAACACTTTCAGCTCTCCAGGGTCACCGTTCATGATACGCACATTGTAAACTATTTCCCACTTCACCTGAAATGGTGTGCATCTTAATTAATTAGAAGGAGAAAAAAAGAGGGAAGAGAGCGTAGGGGGAGGGGGAGATCTGTATGAATGCAATAGAATTGATAGAATTCACTAATGTAAATAAAAACACTCAAGTAACAACTATGTGTGCAAAAGACTAACTGATGATATTTGGGGGAGTTCTAACTGATCACCACGGGGTGCTACGAAGTGAATGAGTAGCCGATAGTTGTCATTTACTGTGCACCTACTAAGTGCCAGGCACTTCACATGCATTTATTCTCATTTAATTTTCACAGTGACCCATCTAGCGGATGAGGAAGTTAAAGCTCAAGGTCACCCAGCTGGTAAATGCTGCAGCTAGGATTCTACCCTGGTCTCATTCCCATACCAAGCTCTTTCCGTTACTCATCAAAGAGGCTGTCAAGACCTGCCCAATCAAAACCTGTCCCTAACAGCCCCAAACAAAGGAAACCCAGGAGAAAGCACCATGACCCGCTCAGTGCCTGCATCGGAAATGCAAAGACACCTTCTGCCTATCAACCCCGCCCCCGCCTCACCTGGGCTCCCTGTTCTTTCGCACCAGACTGACGAAGGTGTCGATCTCCGCCGCGGTGATGTGTTTTTCCAGGAGTTTCCGATTATTGTGGAGCAGGGCAGTGATGGTGTCTTCAGCCAGCACATCATAGCCAATCTGCTTCTGCATGAAGCCAAACTGCTTGGCTATGTACTCCTTCGAAGGAAGGAAAGCGAGGTGAGTGGGGAGGACTGGAGACAATGTGCTGAGGCTGGAAGTAAGGGAGGGGGCAGCAGCCCCCGAGGAGCACCACTGCCCATGAGGGAAATCACAGGGGAGCATCTTTCCACAACTTCCTAATCCAGGGCGACAGCTGCAATCTCCCTCGCATCCTTTATTTTTACGAAACCTGCCACACAGATGTAATTAAGTAAAATACCCTGTATTTACAGATAGGCATTTTTATTAAGTCCACTGGATAAATTTTAATGTAGTGACTTATTTTTCGAAAGGTCAAAAGTTGTTTTTCAGCTCTGATTTTATTACTAATTCAAGAGGATTTAACTGTGCCTCACTGCTCTGTGTGGCTGAATAAACACAGTCAAGCCTACCTGGATATTTAGAACAATGCTACCCCATTGCGTTTTCCTTATCTGGGGTGAAAATACATGTTTAAAGTCAGTGGGTAGCAGAAACAAGTTAGGAATACGTAAGCCAGTCAATTATATTCGTAGAACATATGAAAACACCTCTGGCTTCTTTTTTGGGGATCAGACATGACATTCCATAGAAATATTTAAGAACTCCAGGAAGCCTCTTATGAATATTTGTTTGTTGCTATTCAAAGACATTCTCCCTGCCCAAAACAGACTATTTGCTTGCTCAAAGTTCAAATGGCCCTTGAAACTTGGATTAATTTTTTTTCATTAATTCCAAAATTCTAAAAGTCACTCAGGATGAACATACCGGACATGGGCCACCTTTCAGCCCTCACTCAATAAGGATGCATGTTTGGGAATTCATCAGCCCCCAGGGATATACTACCGCCAGCTGGCACAGGGTCCATAAGCAACCAAGCAAAGACATCCAGAGTTGCAGCAAGAGGGACTGGTTTAGTCCCCTCGTGCACAAGCAAAATGTCCTGGCACACACTACAGACTCTGACGTATCCTCATTGGAAGAGAATAAAATCACTTTGGCACTAGTATGGTATGAGTATGGTATTCAGGCACCAGAGGCAGATTTATAGCAACCATAAAACTAACAAACATAGCATCACGGGCATGTGATGTTTTATATTTAAACAGTAGCAAAGGCAAAGTGAAAGGTTTAGAAATACTAGCTAACGAAGTTACATCTAACATTTTAGAGCACTGCTTAGGATCAACACTATCTTTATGATGACACACAAAAAACTTTAACTACAGAGAACAGTTTAAATTTAAAGGCCAGACGTAGGGGCATTCAAAGCTTAAAAACAAAGCCTTTTGTAACACAAGGCAGGGATTGGAGTTCCGGTTACAATAAGCATCACTCTGTGCACGTACAGTAGCTCGTGGAGCGCAGGGTTTCTCAACCTCAGCACTACCTACTGACTTCTTGGGCCGCAAAATTCTTTGTTGCAGGGGGCTGTGCGGTGCATGGCTGGATGTTAATGGCATCCGTGGCCTCTGCCCCCTAGATGCCAGTAGCATCCCCAACTCATGACACTCAATAGGGTCTCCAGACATTTCCATATGTCCCCCGGGGGAAAAATTACTCCCAGTTAAGAACTACTGATACAGTGATTCCTCAGCATCTCCAATTGTTAGGAACCCTCACAGAGGTTAAAACATCTAATTCACGGAGAGAATATATTGGTTGTGTGTGTGTTGACTGTCATCACACAGTTGATGACTTAGAATGTCATAAAACATGAGCCAGAACCAAAACAAAGAGAAAGTTACCAGCAGAGATGGAGGAAATGGATGGGACAGGAAGAAAAGATTTCACTCCATCTTCAATATAAGCACATGGAATCACTGTGCCCTTAAGTCTTACGGGAATGTGCCATAAGAAGTACTGTATATGTAATACCAATGTCAAGAAAAAGAAATCTCATTCAAAGGTGGCTGTAGAAGGGGAATTTTCAGGTATCCTTCTCAACTCTGTAATACATCTTCCCAGGCTTGCAAAAAAAATCTGTGTTTCCTTTCTAAGAGCACACTTAACAATGAACTACTACCTAGCCATTAAATAAATATACATGTGACACCTAAAACTCATTGAGGAAAGTTCATGAACTTCAGGGAGGAAGCTGCCCATCACTTCCCATCGGTCCTTAATCCCAACCTGGTTCTTTCTGTAGTCCTGCTGGGAGTGTCTCAGGACCCTGTAGCAGAGGCGGCAGATGTGTCTGAAGGGCGCGTGCCGCTGGTCGCCCAGCTCCTCCAGACGTAGCATCGGGCCGTCACCACAGTCTGTGAATGGGGCCTGTAACAACTTGAAGATCTGTGTGCAGAAAGAAGAGAATAAAAACTGCCATCACCTACTGTTTTAAGGGCTAACCTTCTCTCTGGAAGTAATAGAACCTCAAGGGTGGCTAAACTATATAGGAAAATCTCTCTATGCAAACAATCATGAACCTGAAAACTGCATTCATTCCATCAATTGGGACTGGCTCCTCCCTGAATTCAGTCCTCCTGGACCTAATTGGTCCTCAAATACTTGAAAATGTGGTGTTTCAAGCAGTGCCTGAGAGCACAGACTCTGGAATCAGCAGATTCTAGGTTGAAATTACACATCTTTACTACTTTCCTACAGGTACAGATCATGGTCAAGGTAACCTTCAGTTTTCTCAGCAGTAATATGGAGAGAACAATACCTAGCTCACGAGGGTGTTGTAAGGATTAAAGTACACAGTAAGTGTCAGGTCATAAGTGTAGCGCTCACACAAGTGCTCAACGAAGGCTCCTCCGCAGTTTCAGACCCTCTAGGAATCACTATTGTGGAAAAGAGCATGGGCATTAAGCCAGAGGTCTTATTTGGCAGTTATCACATCAAACGGCAGGGCATAATTTATTCTGGGACTTTAAACCCTTGTTGAAACAGGATGGAGTGTTAATAAATATTGTCTATCACAGTCCAAAAGGAGAAAGGATTCTCAAATCCAAGTTCCTACGGAGAACTATGGGACTTGTAACTAATGCGTTTTTCTTTTGGCTCTAGTGGCCCAGCCTCTGACGGCTTTAGAGAACTGTGTGGCATACATTTCCGTGTACTTCATCTACCCTGGACTTGTCACTTTCCTCCCTCTAATTTATTTCTACCCCAGTTTATTTAACTTTATACCAAATTACACCATCTATGTATTTTCTGTGAGTTCATTTTATTTTCTACTCATTCTTCATTTACAGGAAGATTTTTTGGTGACTTATAATGGTCCCCATAAGAGCCTCTACAGGCCTTCTGAGTTTATCATATACTCCAAATCTCCCAGATACATGAAATAACCTTAAGGATACACTGCACTTGATATTATTTGTGAGGAAAATAAAGTTGTCAACTGAATTCTTGTTGGGGTTCCTAACAGGTAAATTCTCACACAGCTGATATTCAACAAGCGTGTTAACAGTCAACTGAACTATCAAACCATGAAAAGATGCAGGAAACTTGAATGCATTTTACTAAGTGAAAGAAGTAAAATCTGAAAAAGGTACATACAGTATTATTCTAACTATATGACATTCTGGAAAAGGCAAAACTATGAAGATAATAAAAAGATCAATGGGCCATCATCAAAAGATCTACAAACAATAAATGCTGGAGAGGGTGTGGAGAAAAGGGAACCCTCTTGCACTGTTGGTGGGAATGTAAATTGATACAGCCACTATAGAGAACAGTATGGAGGTTCCTTAAAAAACTAAAAATAGAACTACCATATGACCCAGCAATCCCACTACTGGGCATATACCCTGAGAAAACCATAATGCAAAAAGAGGCATGTACCACAATGTTCACTGCAGCTCTATTTACAATAGCCAGGACATGGAAGCAACCTAAGTGTCCATCAAGAGATGAATGGATAAAGAAGATGTGGCACATATACGCAATGGAATATTACTCAGCCATAAAAAGAAACGAAATTGAGTTATTTGTAGTGAGGTGGATGGACCTAGAGTCTGTCATACAGAGTGAAGTTAAGTCAAAAAGAGAAAAACAAATACCGTATGCTAACACATATATATGGAATCTAAAAAAAAAAATGGTTCTGGAGAACCTAGGGGCAGGACAGGAATAAAGATGCAGATGTAGAGAATGGAACTGAGGACACGGGGAGGGGGAAGGGTAAGCTGGGACAAAGTGAGAGAGCGGCATGGACATATATACACTACCAAATGTAAAATAGATAGCTCGTGGGAAGCAGCCGCATAGCACAGGGAGATCAGCTCGGTGCTTTGTGTCCACCTAGAGGGGTGGGATAGGGAGGGTGGGAGGGAGACGCAAGAGGGAGGAGATATGGGGATATATGTATACGTATAGCTGATTCACTTTGTTATACAGCAGAAACTAACACACCACTGTAAAGCAATTATACTCCAATAAAGATGTTAAAAAAAAAAAAAAAAGATCAATGGTTGTTTGCCAAGGGTTGGGGGAAAGGGAGGGACAAATAGGCAGAGCACAGAGGATTTTTAGGGCAATGAAACTACTCTGTATGACGTGATAATAATGGATACATGTGATTATACATTTGTTCAAAGCCATAGCATATACAACACCAAGAGTGAAGCCTAATGTAAACTACAGACTTTGGACAATTATGATGTGTCAGTGTAGGTTCATCAGCTATAACAAATGTACCTCTCTGGTGGGGATGCTAATAACAGGGAAGGCTGTGGATGTGTGGAGGTATGAGCTACCCGGGGAATCTCTGTACTTTCCACTCACTTTTGCCGTGAACTTAAAACTGCTCTAAAAAATTAAGTCTATTTTTTTTTTAAAGTCAGTGGATCAAGCCTGCGAGGTAGAAATCATTCACATCCCTCTATAAGGGCAGTGATACCACTGATTTCTTATAAAGCCAACCCAATATGTCACCACTTACTGACCTGCTTGAGAATATTCTGTTCTCTCATCAGCTTCTGCCGTTCTCTGTTGGGCTTAGAGAAGACCACTTCAAGAACATCTTGACCGGAATTAGTTCCACCAGTGACAAAGTAAACCAAGTCTTCCAGGAGCTTGGTTACAGATCTTAGGAGGAAAAAAGCCATTAGATATGGGAAGTGTTCGATGTGCAACAGGCTGAAAGCTTCACCTTGGAAGCCTTCAGGCCAAAGGAACCAGTTAAGCAGAAGCAAACCCATTCTCCCAGTTTCCTTGAAATTGTCAGTTGAGGCCAATTACCAATAAGAGTGAAATAGAGACAATACCTCATTGTCCACAAAAACATTATCACCTTCACAAAATATTAGACATTACATTTTATCTCAGAGTAACCTCAACCCCTGACATTTAGTAAGATAGTTCCAGAGACCAAGTTGGAGACAGGGAAACAGAGAAAGAAGGAGACATTTACAAGTTTAGAGACTTTCAGAACAGTGAAAGCAAAAGTAACTATTTCTTGAAAACCACAAGTTGAAGCCACCCACAAATGCTAAGGCCTGCTGCTCTCACACAGAGCTCTTCCAAGCACCCTCTCTCTCTGCAAGGGATTTCAAAAATCCACAGTGGGTGAGGATGAGCGTGATCGGTTCTGGCAGGGAGCCCTCACCTTCTCTCATTCTGGGTGATGGTGCCCTTCTCCAGCTTCCCAGCTATGGAGCCCAGCACCTTGCTGGCATCATTGGCAAAGTCCAGGTCCCGAACCTCAGCAGGAGAGACTGGAACTATGGCAAATGCTTCTTTGTCCTCCTTCACGGGAGAGGTTCCAATCTGAAAAGCAAGATGGTCTTTGTAGAACAGCCTCTTAGACTGAAAGGGTAAGACATTAATCAAACACTGTATTTATGGGACATGGGGCAATCCAAAAAGCCTAGAGCTCTCTTGTGGTTCAAATAAACGGACATAGAGAAACACCTGGAAAGACGTACCCCAAATCATCAACAGCTGTTACCTCTAGAGGTTGGTATTGTGGAGAAAAGTAAGGCAGGAAATGGGGCAGTGCTATGATTTTACAGCTTCATTTGTTACAGGGAGCATCTGAGACTTTTGTAATTTAAAAACACATTTATAAATACATAGGGAAAAAATCAAATGTACAAAATGGTAATTCTTGTTTCTGAGAGTATTATAAGGGTAGACACTGCACCTATCTTTTGGCTTTTCTATATACCTGAAAATGTTCATTAAAGTAGAGGAAAAAATTCCAATAATCTTCCCCGTCACCAAAAAATATTATGTGAGAGTATAATTCCATTTTTTAAAAAGAAAAACCCTATGTCTGTGTATTTATGCTCTATGATCCTGAACAAGGTGAGAAAGGAGAGGTGGGCTTCAGGGAGAGAAATTAAAGAGGTTGGAAGAACTTTCAAGAAATAAAAGTACATATTTAAATACAAAGAGAAATAAAGAAATAATAAAGATTGTGGGAAATCAACTAGGTATGTGATGTATGTCAAGGCACAAGCAAACATTCCCCCAGCCAAAATCAGCCTTCAGACAGATATGAAATCCAGACAATTGCTCAACCTTTAGGGCAGAAGCTATGGAATAAAATAAAAGGTTCTAGTTATTTCAAAAGCCCTGGGCTTGCTTTAGCCAGGCCCCTTGGAAAGAATTCTTTCATCACATTCAAGTTTGTCCGCCACCACGCTCCTGCCGAAGCAACAACTTCAGACCTCCATACGCCTCCTCCATCTGCCCTCAAAGGAGCCCTTTCATCAGGGAGCATGAGACCGAGGGAGGCAGCCAAGTTTGGGGACTTACTTTTAGCATCACGGGTTTTTCTTCTTCCTTGTCAATGGGGATATTTGTGCTGTGAACCCAGGTATTAGTACACAGGTGTCTGAGCCGGACATAGGAGTTTCTAAAGGAAAAAAAAAAAAAGAAAAAGGATTTTAGGGACAGGGCTATTTAGGTTCTCTATAGCCACTGGCCTAGAATACATCCTATAAGAATAAAAAAAGGATACCAAAAAGGTTTTCCGCTACACACATTGGACAGCATAAACTTAAGAGCAAACGGTTCTGGTCCAAGATACACTTTGACAGATCTACAGTGGCAAACCATTCATAACCACTCTAAGGTGACTGTCTCGTGCTGTATTTCTAAATGCAGCCACACCGCATTCTATCATGTTTGGCTCTATTGCCCTTAACAGACACTGTTTTTTTGGTTTTTTTGTTTTTTTAACAAATCAAAGGTTTGTTCATCATGCAAGTCTATAGGTTCCATTTTGGCAATAAAGTATTTTTAAATTAAATATGTACATTGTTTTTTAAGACATAATGCTATTGCACACTTAATAGATAACAGTGTACTGTAAACGTGACTTTCATATGCACTGTGAAACCCCCAGATTTGTGTGACTTGCTTTATTGTGATATTCGCTTTATTGCGATAGTCTGGAACTGAACCCACAGTATTTCTGAGGTATGCATGTATAAAATTATACACTGTGAATGACTATCTCAGAACAAACTGAGCATGAGACAGAATAACAAAAAGTATTTACTGAGTACCTATTAGTGCTTATCATGAGAGATGATAAAGCAGTAATTGAAATTTTCATATGGATCAATAGAGCAAAAAATAAAACCATTAAATGCCTGGAAGAAAATGTGAGTAAAAATTTAATAATCTCGTGAGAGGGAAAGCCTTTTGAAGCACATAACAAAATACAAGATTTCCAAATTTCAGAAGCAAAAGATGGATACAGCTTATTACATAGTTTAAATTTTACATTTCCATACAACAAAAGTAGAAAAAAGTTTAAATTTTTAAAAACCATCATGAACAAAACTGAAAGAAAAATGACAACCTGGGAAAATAAAAGATTAATATATAGTATAAAAGGGTATTAATCCACATATATAGAGAGATCTTAAAAATCAGTAAGAAAAACATCATGAATATTGGAAATGAAAATGGAACATGTACACAAACCAGTAATCTAATAAAGAAACATAAATGAACAATAAACATCCAAGTACATATTCAACTTCCTCAATTTATACAAATTAAAACAATATATCATTTTATTGTATCATATTCCAAAGATCCTAGAAACTGATACAACCCAGTACTTAGAGCTTAGAGAGCTTAGAGAAATGAGTTCTACACACTCATGGTAAGAGTGTCAACAGGTTAAACTCTGGAAGAGAGTCTGGCACTTTGTATAACATGTAAAATGTATCTACCTTCTCATCTAGCAGTCTCATTTTTATATTTCTTAAGAGATGACAGCACAGGTGCAAAATGAGGCAGAAAGATGTTCAACAAAGCATTATTTATAATAGTTAAAATCTTGCAAACAACCCACTGTCTCAGTAATGGACTAGTTAATTATAGTATGTAAGACAGAATAGTACAGAGTTCTTTAAAAATGATTACAATCGATATTTATTTACTTGGAAGTATGTACAGGACATACTGTTCAGTGGAAAAAATGTTTAAAATAGCTTATGATTCATTTATGATAAACCACACACAGGTTATCTGTGTGCCCAGAGACGTGTCTGAAACTACAGAAAACCAAAATGTTTGTCGTAGTTACCTCTGAATGGTTAGATTTTATGTAATTTTTTACTTGTCTCTTTGTTCTCCATGAGATTTTAAAATATTTTTGTTGTTGTTCCTTTTTATGATGAGCATGGATCATTTTACAGTGTTTTTCAAATTTGCTTTTCTTTTAAAGAAGTAGTGACATAATACTCGCTCTTAAGGAATCCACCGTCACATTAGTGAGATGAAATGAACGCATGCCAAGCAAAAGTAACAGGAGACATGCGTTAGAAAGGCTTTAAGATGGGAGACAGTCCAGGTAAGTACTTTTAGAGCAGGAGATTAAGGAGGCTTCAGGGAGTCACGGAATGTTTTTGTTACAGAAAACTTGAGCTGGAACTTTAAACGCTGGTGGGACCAGAGCAGAAAGGACAGCATGGAAGTCATTTGCATTAAGAGGAATTCAAAACAATAGCATCCCAAGTTCATGGGAAAGGGGCACGGGGTAGGGCACATTAAACCAGGCACATCTCTTCAGCAGATCCTCTAACTTCCTTCATTTTAACTGTCTTGAAAATTACAAGTGGTATTTACTTTGAATAGCACGAATATAAATTAAACAACATGAACAAGAAATTTGACAGAGATTTGCATTTTTTCTTCTGAGGAACTTGGATTCATTTTCTTATTTTCAAAGTATAACTGAAAGCTTGGAGCTTAACTTTTACTTGGATGATTGACTACATTCTATAGAGTTCTATGTCAAAGTTCATTTAAAATACCAAGGGCGTTCTATCTATTCATCTGAAGTCTCATTCCCAATCCTTAGCTCAAAAGTCATGATAGCAGGACAACTGCAAAAGAGCCACAAAGCTGGATGCTCTCCCAATGTTCATTTATTGCATCTAATTTGCATAAATGGCAATTTTACTATCTTGCTTATTATACCCAGGACTTGTCACTATCCCTTTCAGTTTGTCTTGAAAGCATTCTTTCAACCAATGACTATTACAAAAAAGTTCTTTACTGGTAACATTTCAGGTACTTTCATGTATCTACCGCCAGACTTTCTGATCTTCAAAGACGCAAAATTTAGCACAGCTCTAACTAAGATGGAGGGAAATGTGTGTACTCCTCCTAAAATTTTTATGACTCCACCGAATCAATGAATAAGAGGCCCTGTTCACTTCTGGCTCTGAGGTTGGTGGCCAAGGGCAAGAACAGATAAAAATTTAGAAAGCAAAGACCAAGTCCAAGATCATAACTAATAATAAACACATTGGTAAACCATGCCAGACACTTTTTCCAGGGTGAACACAAGGCTTCCCTTGCTTATGAGTTTACAATCAGTCTGTCTATGGACAACTGCCCACAAAGAATGTTTTCCAACAGAGAAACAGTAATGAATCAAGGGGATACAGAAGCAGGGCTCTACAGCCAACCAAAGCTGTTTGGCAAGCTGACCTAGAAATTCAAACTTCCCCTTCCCACGGGATCATGGGGATTTCCAACCCACTGGGGAATATGGCCAACTGGCACCTCATTCCTCTTCACCAAGGGAATGCCATGAAATATCTTCTGACGGATATTTTACATCACACGGTTCTGTTCTTTCCTAACCCTTACAAACAAAAAACTTAGCAAATAAAACTAACGTCATTCCCTTGTCTTCTGGGAGCCTAAAAACAAAATCCATTAAAGAACTTCCAGAATAGAGGACACAACACATGGAAAAGTACTTAAACCAAAACGCAATTGGATTCTATAGTCCCTATGCCTATCTAGGTAGTCAGTGAGAAAGGATACTTTACAAAAGCAATCTACCCTACTTCAAACCGGATTTTTAAAAATGACCTCAAAATCGATCAAAGATCTAAGTGAAAAGAGCACAAACTACTAAAACTCTCAGAAGAAAACATTAGCATCAATCTTTGTGACCTCGGATTAGGCAACAGTTTTTTAAGAAAGCAAAAGCATAAGCAACCAAAAGCAAAAATAGATAAACTGGACTTCAACAAAATTAAAAACTTTTGTGGTTCACAAGACACCACCAAGAAAGTGAAGAAATCTACAGAATGGGAGAAAGTACTTGCAAATCATAACTGATAAGGGGTTTGTAATAAAGAACATTTAATACTCAATAATAAAAAGACAAATAACCCTTTTTTTAAGTGGCCAAAAAATAATGGGCAAAGGATCTGAATAGATGTGTCTCTACAAATGATATACAAATGACCAATAAACACATGAGAAGATCATCATCATTAGCCTTCAGAGAAATTCAAGTCAAAACTACAATGAGATACCACTGCACAGTTACTAGGATGGCTCAAATATAAAAAAGACAGATATACAAGCATTGGAGAGAAATTAGAACTCTCATATACAGCTGGTGGGAATATAAAACTATAAATGTAAAACTGGCAGTTCCTCAAATGTTAGACATACAGTTAGCACATAACCCACTAATTCCACTCCTAGGTAGAGACCCATGAGAAATGAAAATGTATGGCCACACAAAAATGTGTACACAAGTGTTCACGGAACAGCCAGAAAAAGGCAAATAACCCAAATGGCCATCAACTAGTAAGTGAATAAATAAAATGTGACATAACCATACAGTGGAATCTTATTCAGGAATAAAATGAAATGAAGAATACATGCTACAAAATGGATGAATCTTAAAAACAATGCTAAGTGAAAGAAGCCAGTCACAAAAAGCCATTCCATTTATATGAAATGTCCAGAATAGGCAGATCAATAGAGACAAAATGCAGATTAGCCTAAGGCTGAGGGTGGAGCCTGCGGAAATGAGAGCGACTGCCAATGGGTACGGTGTTCCTTCTTGAGGTGATGAAATTGTTCTAAAATCAATTGTGCTGATGGTTGCCCAACTCTGCTAATCTACTAAAAACCAATGAATTGAGCACTTCCAGTAGGTGAACTGCACGATACATGAATTATATCTCAATATATCTTTTTTTTTCCCTAAAAAAAAGCAATCTACATCAGGACAAACTTGGAGTACGTGAAGCTGTGCCCATACTTAGGATTTAATAGGAGAACATCTCCAGCTTTTCCCAGATTCTCAAGGGGTTAATGACCCAGCAGAGGGTAAGAACCAGCGATCGCTGTGCTGAATGGCAATGAACAGCATCCTTGTAAGGTTCTCTTCTTGTGGACACTGCCTTCTGTTTATCACTCTGAGAGGGATAGGAAGAGTATCCAGCACAAGAGAAGGTTCTCCTCTAATTCTTTTTTTTTTTAATTTCATGTTTTGGCATTTTTGTTAGCGTTAATCATTCCCTTCTCTGCCGTCTAATTTTATTAAGCACCTAAGTGTCTAGTGTATGCTAGACACTTGGATACGAACCTTTCCATAGCCATTACTTTCTTTACAATTCCTTTAATGTTCCCTATAATACAATATTTAAGAACATAGTCTTTTGCGTTACACAGACATTTCTGTGTTCTCCGGTTGTAACAGCACCCAAGCTGCAGTTGTCACTTTCACAGCCCAGCTCTGGCTGAGCAGGTAAACAGCAATGATATACAGGAATAATGAAACACAAAGGAATCCTCAGAGAGAGGGGCCCTGTGGTAAAACCTCCCAGTGCCAGGGAGACTTGCACTACCCAAGGCTGTGTCCAAGAGTCCGAATTGCCAGAACAGCCCTATCTGGCTCTGCAACGGTGCTCGCTGACTTGTGATAAGTTGTTTAAATTCTCTGAGCCTCATTTGTTTACCTCTAGGAAAGGTCAAATAATAATCCCTATCTCACAGGGGTTTTGGTGAAGGTGAAATTATACAACATGAGTATTTAGCATTATAGACGGCATGTAGTCAGCACTCAACAACTGTTAGCCACTATTAATACTTTTGTTGATTTTTTGTTTTTTCAAGATTTTTTTTTTTAATGTGGACCATTTTGAAAGTCTTTATTGAATTTGTTACAATACTGCTTCTGTTTTATGTTTTGGTTTTTTGGCCATGAGGCATGTGGGATCTTAGCTCCCCAACCAGGGATTGATCCTGCACCCCCTGCATTGGAAGGTGAAGCCTTAACCACTGGACTGCCAGGGGAATTCCCTGTTGATTTTAAGAGTGAGCTTTTGTTCCATTTACGGTCTAGTAAATGGAAATGCTTTTTTATGCAACAAAACTAAAAGTCAAATTTGATAAAATAACCAAAGAAGACTGGTCTGATTTCTCAATACCTTTAATAAAATTTACTATGCATTGAGTGAATTTCAAACGTTCCACTTTCTAGAATTTCTTTTCAATTGTTTATTCAATTGACCAGGAGATCTCTCAGATTTGGGAAGGAGGGAGAGAGTAAAGGAAACTAGAAATATTGAGCTACTTAAGCTTAACATTTGGTTTGTTCACCTAAACATAGCACGTCTTAGCTAACCACTGACTACTGAGAACTTACAACTGATAAGCCATTAAAAAAAAAAAAAGAAGAAAAAAGAAAACTCAGATGTCATTTCAATGGGCAACCAGAACAAATCCTTTACCAAATCCTGTGCAAAAGCTTCAAGAACGACGATGACGTTGTGGATTCCGAGAACCCCAGCCAGACCGCATATACCACCCTGACTCACTTGAGGTAAGCCGTTTTGGACTCATACCTTGGGACAAGGCTATCGCCTCCACGGAGGGTGGTGGGATCTAGCTCAAAGATGGACGAGATGTCATTGCCTTCGGGCACAGAGACCAGGGAGTACACCATCTTTTCTTGGGCGTTTCGCAACCTGCTTCGGGAGGCATCCTGATCAGGGTCCAGCTGAGGAGGAAAAGTCATCAAGTCAAGGATTGCACACGCCACGGCCTTCCCTCACTACAATCACTGCACAGTCCACAGGAACAGGGAAGAAACAACAGTGACCATCAGTAGTTGGCAGGAAGAGCATCACCGTTTCAGTGATGATGATAGTTGGCCACCCACGCCAAGAAGACTGACACTCTACCTCCTGGTGTTGCAATAAAAATGCTTAAGCAACGTGGGGTTGCATTACTAGCTCTCCACGGGCGGAGTGCTACAGGCGGTACACCCCTGCGCAGCGGTCGGGAGACAGGAGAAGCACTGTGAGAAAGCTTAGCCTGTGGATTTTGTCATGGGCGGTTGCGTTAACCGACAGTGAAACTGTCTAGCGAGAATATGATACAGCTACTTCCCAGGAGAAAAAAACAATGCAGTGAAATAAACCTGAATCCAAGTGTTTGCAAGCAGCTACCCCCGCGTGGTCAAGAAAAATATTTGAGAAGTCAGACTAGCCCTGAAAAAATGTTCCTAACTAATCAATTGCTGACGACAATTCAGGGGAAAAGGGGCCCCTCCTGCTACGTGAGGGATTTGGCTGAGACTGAAGAAAATCTCTGACAGTGAAGGCTGAAGAACAAGGATGAAAGCTTTCCCAAGAAACTGTAAAAACACGTCTAGTCTCCAAAGGCCATCTGCCTAAGAAGACTGAAGCAGCACGCTGGGCCTAGCGCCTGCTCTGACAGGCTTCACAAGGTGGCTCTCCGCCGTGCGACTCTATACGGGATCATTTTTCATGTTTAACATCCTTGCAAGATGACAATAGCCACCTGTATGTACTAGGAAAATCACATTTCCCTTGTCTCTGTCTTGCTTTGCTTAGGCTGAGGCCCTGCTTCCTTTCCAAATGGAATACAGAAAAGAAAAGGCAAAGGAGAGAGCATAAGACAGTTTCATTCCATGGGGCCTGAGCTCTAGGACCGTAGGCAACAGTTTGCTTTTTCAGTTCATCAGCAGCCCCAGCCTTTGTCTATAAAAAAAAAAAAAAAAAGGAAGGAAGGGAGGGAGGGACGGAAGAAAGAAAAGAAAATGCAAACAATTCTTCTAATACCCCCAACCTCTGTCTCCCCCCTCTCACACTCCCTCTTCTCACACGCTGTACCTCTGGCTAAACAAACCCCATTCGCTATTCCACCTACACTAACGTAAGAATCCACTGGAGAGGATCAGGGCATCTCCAAGAGCTCAGCTCAGGAGAAAGCACTCTGAACAGAATTTGTCCTCTTCTAACCACTGTTACCTGCAAAGGGTTGCACACACCACTTTCAAAATATAAACCCTGTCCCGGTTCTGGTGTGAGACACGGGGCTCAGCTACAGACTGGCAGCTAAATTTCAGACCTGCCACACGCCCGAAGAAAAATGCCAACTGCACTGAGTCCACTGCATCCGCACTGTGACTGAGCAAGGCGCCCTCATCTTCCCGAGTGCGGTCCGCGTCTGCCACCTAGTGGGAGGAAAGGCACGTGTGCAGAAGGCTGTCAGACCAGAGCCAGCTCGGGTTCTTCTTTCTATCCCTGTGGCATCAAGCCCGTGGCTCGAGGGGGCTGCTGAATTTAGAAAGAGGGGAGCAACAAAGCCGAATGGGGTCCCAGGCAAAACCACAGGCACTGGGTGCCAGTCTCAGGAAATACGCGACCAATAAGCAGAGCAGAAAGAGACGCTTCCTCTCCCACACTCCCGAGTCTCCCAGCCAAGAAGACGGTGAAGGGTGCAGGACCCTCCCAACGCTGACACCTTCCTCCCAGAGGCAGGAGCTGTGCTGATGGCCTTGTGGGTGCAGGGTGAGCCCCCCACACACACCCCTCCTCCATGCGAGGACCGCCACCCAAGCGACACCCCGAGTAGCCACAGCAACGCAGCCCAGATCTGCAGCCAGACCCACTGCCACATGGCACTGCCCAGGCACGGAGAAGCACGAAAGAGTAGAAAGATGACTGCACTTCCAGAGACCCTGAGGCATGTGGCCAGTGAGGACCACTCTCTGCTTCTTCACCCGTCAAACAAAGATGGAGAGACCTGTCCCAATTCCTTCGTGCAACTGCTGTGCAGCCCAGAGGAACTGGTGGATGGAAAGGCACTGAAAATGGTAATCATCCTTTGCAACTTACAAAAATGCCATTTATTAAGCGTTTACTATGGGCTAGGCACTTCATTTGCACAACATCTCACTTTGTCCTTACAACCAGCCCACTGTCCACAACTACAGATGAGGAAATTCAGTCTCAGAGAGGGCAAGTAACCTGTCCAGAGTCACACAGCTCATAAGCGGTGGGTCCGCTATTTAAACCCAAGTCTCTCTCTCTCACCCTACTTTTGATCACTGTGTCCTTCCCCCTGCGCTGCACATGCCTGTCTTTCCCGTGCACATGAACAGGCCAGGAGAGCAGTCCCGTTCCACACAGAGCTCAAGGTTCACTCGGACATCAGCTCTCCCTGAAAGAAGCCATGGTTCTCCTTCAAAGTCACCACTGAGGGGAGCCTTAGTCCCCCAGCAAGTCCAGCACCTAACTAACGGTGGGACACCCTCAGCTAGAACTCTGCGTTTCTTCCAAAGATAACATTCTGCCCAAACCTAATTAGAAGGTTCATGGCTGCTGCAGAATTCACAGCACTGTTGATGACCAGTACATTCTGTATTATCTCCACCCCAACTCCCTTCATTAATGTACCTATGTTAATGTCCAATTTTTTCAAAATTTTACGAAAAATAATACCCTCAATACCACCTAGCATATTCACCATCAAGATGATCACACGGACACACAGCGTCAAACAGAGCAGCAACCGTTTGGGTCTTTGTTTTGTTAATCCTAGACCAGAACGAAGCACTCCACAAGAGAACTGCATGACTTACACCCATCATTTCCCTGTAACACAACCACTTCCCTCTTCAACCTGTAACTGTGGACACCTGAAGCCCAACCCAAGTGCCTCCATATCAGCATTAATTGGCAACATGGCCTCCAAAGAAGGATCCAGCTGGCATTAAAATTCCAAACCACATAATAAGGTCTATTTCTGACTTTGCAGAAAGGACAGATGGTTAGACAACTGAGTGTCTAATCAGCGGTCATGCCTCACGTGCTACCTCCACACTCTAAACGACAGTGTCCACCTTATACACTCATTCCTTGAAGACATCTGAGTGAGTCATAGATTCATGTCAACAGCAATGAGACATTGGCATGTAAAAGGCTGGCTTCTACAGGGACCATCACTGTCTCCAACCTAGCAGTATTCCAAGAGATACCGTGAACTTCTGCAACTTAGAGATGGAGACTCCTTGACTAAGCACACAGAAAGAGCATCATGACCAACAGTCTCTTGGACCAACCAGGACACAAGGGGATATGACTGCCCTCAAGGGAAGCACAGAACAAGATCCTCTGTTAAGGCAGCGTAAGGTCTCCCCTTCCCCAGCACTCAGTGACCACAGGGGCAGTTTCTTACGTGGGGTTCCAGATCACATGTCCTCACCCTACCAGACGAAGACAAGAAGGCTCTTGTCCATACTTACTGAGGGCTGAAACTCCAGGCATTCTTCCTCAAAGTCAGGGTCTACCTGATGAAAAAGAATCATTAGGAAATTAAAACATCCATTGCTTTCTCAAGGACTTGGCCCCGCTAGCAGGAGACTTCAAGGCCTGCGAATATCTTTGGACAGCTAAGAACTTCTCCCTTCCCTCTGTTCACGAAACCAGCATGCCAAAATCACAACACACATCACACGAGTACAACACACATGGAACAATCTACCAATCACCGATAGATGGCTCTCAAATGTAGACAGAGGAACACAAAGAATCCACTAGCAAAGCAACAGTTAAAAGCCTGAAATAAATAAAAGATCAGTATCCAGTCATTGATAATCCTGCTTATTTCTAGTTAGAAATAAAAAAATGTCTGCCTTCCAGCAAGAACTACATTCGCCCCAGGACATAACAGATAATGCAACCACCATTGATCTCTGGCAAACCATGTAGTCAACATTTCTCACAGCTGGTTAGCTGGGTCCATAATTTCCTATGGCTCCATTTTAAATTTCAACTTAGTCTTGATCTTCGGCTCTTCAATATTTCAAAATCATCAGTTCACACAAGTGGCAGGCATCCCAGGGGGGATGGCACATTTATATGCAGCCTTCCTTGGGGTCAGCTGCAGAAGCAACCCTGACACCCAGGCATCAGCTTGAAAATCTCTGAGCAGTCTCACCAGTGGTACCAGACGACAGGAGGTGCGCCTTGATGTATGGCTAGAATCTGGTATGAATATGCATCGTACGTCTTCCAGCCGATCAGAGTAAAACTCAACATCTGTCACACAGTAACATGGCTCCTTAATTTAATACAAAAACTAAAAGGGAAATTCCTCCCATCTTTCAGTGTTGAGTCTTGCCTTTCCTCAAAAACCCTTCACGGTCATTTAAAATACATCGTCTTGATTTTTTACATTCCTGTAAGTAAAAGACCCTATCTATTCCACTAAAGCTCTGAGTAACCAGGCTTTATAAAATTACCTAATTCTTTATGGGCTTTAATGCTTCCACCTTTACATACCATGTTTCACTGCGGCCAAGTCTTGGTCATTCATGTTAGGATCAGGGTTGGTAAATAAGATGCGGTAAGAGTAGTAAACAAGAGCAAAATGGAAAGATAATCCTAAAACCCTGATTAGCATGATTTTTTTAAAGATCTATTCTCTTAGCCACTGTCAAATACAGCTGACCCTTGAACAATGCGGGAGTTCACACGTGTATAATTTATAGCTGGCCCTCCAAACCTGCGGTTCCCCGTCTGCAGTTCTTCTGCATTCTCGGATTCAACCAGCCACAGACCGCGTAGCACTGCAGTGTTTACTACTGAAAAATATCCACAGGTAACTGGACCCGTTCAGAGTTCAAACCCGCGTCGTTCAGAGTCAAATGTATACAACACAGTATTATTAAATAAAGTCACCAGGATGGTCATTACATTCCCACGACAGCATTATTTTCTAACTGACCTTCTCCCCACATCTTGATCAGAATCCCTGTCAAATACTAAAATGTGTTCACGACTTTTGCCTCTTCTTGTCTATAAGCAGGGAAATGAGGTGGAAGGAAACAGAAAAGCAGAAGGAAAAGCTAGGTAACTGAGCATTACCCTCGGCCCCTAACTACTCAACGGCTACAGGTAAGTGAGGAAAGAGGACTACATCATCCTTGAAAGAGAAAAACTATGGGGCTGCCACTTACCTCTGCTGCTAAGTAATGCCCTGTAGCAAGATGCTTGAAACGGAAGAGGCTGTTCCAATACCCTGCTCCACCCCGACACGGGTCATGCTGGACCACCTGCAAGAGAAGAAATGATCAACAGGAGTGGAAGAAATGTCAATCCAAATAAGGACAACACTGAATCTGAGACATCACACAGAAGTCATAGTTCAGGAGCGGTATTTAAGCTGAAAAAAATCATTATCTTCCAACAAACCCGTAACAAGTACCATATGTACTGTTAAGCAATGTTTCTCCAAAGAAAAAAGAGTCCCCTAATTAACATGAAATGGTTGTAAGACAAAGTTCAGTGGTTTTCGGATTATTTGCCTTAATCATAAGGAAGAAGTTAAGATCCTGGACTTCATCCACAAGAGGCAAAACAAACCAAAAAAAGAATCTCATGGAAAACTGTAACAGCAATTTATCCATGCACTCATGCACTATAACACATCCACACGCCTGTGCTTTGAAACTGGACACTCACAGTGCCTGGGCCAATTCAGCATACAAATAAATGTAACTGTAGCTTCTGCTCATGATGGAATAACTGGCACCGGTAGTTGGTGCCATGAATAGACACCTCACACAATACATGAACATGCCACAGACAACGAGAAAACTGAGTAAGATATACAAAACAACTGGGTTCAGATGCTGGATGACAGGGAGTGCACAACTGTGATCTCTGAGGACAGGGAAATAAGGTGATCTCCACGACTGCTCCAGCTTTCTGCTGGGAGGTCCCCTCTCTGGACAGTGGCATCGAGAAGAAGTATTCAAGCGGAGGAGACCAGTCTCACTGAGGTGAGGAGATACGTCAGAACTTAAGGAGGCTGAGGTGACTGGAATTTGTCAGGGCAGAATACAGAGCTCCCCAGAAAAAAAGTTCCAGAAATCTGCACAGGGGGCCTCCTTTAGTCTTTGGCTAAATACCAAGCTGCATATGTGTAAGGCGAGACGCCACAAGGCCAAATAAAAAATGAGAGGGTAGTCGTAAGCTCAACAATCCAGGAGTTCACACAGGACTAGAAGGTGTTCTGATTCTAACAAGCCAGAGGAGAGGCCGGTTGAACACCTGGGGCATTCAGTAGCGACGTCAAAAGGCTCACACCTTAGTAGCAGGGCTAGTCTAGCCCTAAAAGAATGCTACAGTACACTTGACCTAATGAAGCTTTAAAACAAACCTCCAAAGGATCAAAGTGATCTACAAGTAACTTTCTTTGTCTGGCAAAACAAAATTCAATACTCTTCAAAGGAAGGCAACAGGTCCAGATAGTCAACAAAGGAGCGTCACGACATTCAGCATACTGCCATAAAGCAGTGGACAGGCAAGAATCAGGAAAATGTAACCTGTCAGACAATATCGAATGACCCAGTATGTCCATGTGGGTTGCTGGAGGCTAGAGAAATGCGTAATATTGACCCCCAAATCTTCCCATTTTGATACATACCCACACATTTTAAGAAACTCAGTGGTTTCAAAGCAGGATAAATACACATACACACACTCACACATGCATCAAGACACATCATAACTAGGTTAATGTAAACCAGAAATAAAAAGAAAAAATTTTACAGTAGCTAGGGAAAAAAAAAGACACTATATGCAGGGAACAAAAGAAAAGAAAACCACTGAATTCACATCAGAAAATAATGCATGCAAGACAACAATGGATGAACGCCTTCAAGTACAAAAAGAAAAAACTGTCTATGTAAACTTCTACATTCAACAAAAATATCCTTCATGAATGAAGGCCATATGGAGAAATCAGAACCTTTAATACACTGCAGGTGGGAACATACAATAGTGCCTTCAAGACAGTCTGGCATTTCTTCAAAAGTTTAAACAAAGTAACCATATGACCCACAATTCCACTCCTGAGAGAACTGAAACTCCTCACAGAAACTTGTGCATGAATGTTCACAGCAGCATTATTCACAACAGCCAAAAAGCAGAAACAATCCAAACGCCCATGAATAGTAAATAAAATATGGTATATCCATACAGTGGAATAGTATTTGACTATAAAAAGAAATGAAATACAGATATGCATGGCGACATGGATAAACTTTGAAAACTTTATGCTGGGTAAGAGAAGTCAGATACAAAGGACCACATATTGTAGGATACCATTTATATGAAATGTTCAACCTGGGCAAATGTATAGAAATAGAAAGTGGACCAGTTACCAGAGGTGGGGAGGGGCAAACCGGAAGAGAAATGAGGTGTGACCTGCTATGGCTCAGGGATTCTTTTGGGTCAACTAAAAACCACTGAGAACTACACACTGTACATTTGTGAACTGTGTGATGTATGAATTGTATCTCAATGAAACTGTTATTTTCAAAAACGAAAAATAAACCGATTTTTTTAAATGAAGGTGAAATAAAGATATTCACGGACAAATATAAAGCTGTTTTCTTGTCTTCAAATGAGAGCTGAGAGAATTGGCCAGTGGAGACCTGCACTACAGAAATGATAAGGGGGTTCTTTAGGCTGAAGGAAAATGATTCCAGATGAAAACTCAAATCTACACCAAAAAATGAACAGCTGGAGATGATAACTATGTGGGTAAAAGACTCCTGTCCTCTCGTTTTTCCATGTTTTTAAAATGCAAGTGACTCCTTAAACAAGGCAAAAAAAATAAAAATGCACTATGGAGTTTATAGCACATATAGAATAAAATGCAAGAGAATATCACCACAAAGGACAGGAAGGGAGAAACAGAAGTGCAGCTGACCCTTGAATAACACGAGTTTGAACTGCAAGGGTCCACTTACACGTGGATTTTTTTCAATATTAAATACTACAGTGCTACATGGTTGGATGAATCCACGAATACAGAGGAACCACGAACACAGAGGGCTATTAGTTATACGTGGATTTTTAACCATGTGGAGGGTCGGTGCCCCTAACACCCGTGTTGTTCAAGATTCAACTGTATACTATTGTAAGCTTCTTACATCACGTGTAGAAAGATAAGACAATATGTAAAACTGATTGGCAATAAGGTGAAGATGTATAATGAAAACCCTAAATCATGACCAGAAATATAAAACACATGGTGCTGTCTTCCTTCTTTTATTTGGAAGGGGAACTTAAGTTTCTAAAATCCTCAAGAAGAAAATAAAAAAGGAAGACGCTCAGTGTTTCCCTAGAGTATTCAGAGGGAAAATTGGCAGGGAACAGTTTTGGGGGGAGTAAAAATTAGACAGCTGTTGCTTCTCAGACGAAAAAAAACAGAAGATGTTCTACAGTGGACTTCTGGGTTAAGTTAGTCCATACTGCAAAAACTCTCCCCAAAAGGTTGACATGTTTAATTCATTTCAATCAGTTTGTGAGTGAAGAAGACATGGTACTTGCTTTTAAGGTTCTAAAGTCAGTCACAGTGACTTCTGTAGGGTTCTGACATTTCTAATACTTTTTTAGTTTATGAATTAAATCCCAAGTCCCTACAGCCTGGATATATTGCCCTTCAGGATCTGGTATCCTAAAACAGTTTCTGTCTTATTTCGCATGACTATCCTCTGCTCCTCATCAAATGAGGTTACTGAGTTCTAACCCAAGGTTGCCTCACATTTCCAATTCCACATTAGTATTTTATATGAAGTGACCTACTCCATTCATCCCTTCCTTCTGAAATACAGGTCATCCTGTCAGCACCAGCTCAGATGCTAGCTCCTTCAGGAAGTCTTCCTTAATCCCTTGCCCTCCCTCATCTACACCTCCAGAGTACAGGGAATGTGGCTCTTTGTGCTCTGGAGGTGTAGATACTTCACCACCCAGTATCTTCCCATCCTATCACCAATGTGCAGTCACCTACAAATCGTGATGGGTTAGGCACTTGATTACATATTGCTGTGAGAGATAACTGAGCAAGGGAAAGAAAAAAAAACAGAAGGAAGAGATGATCAGATGATCCAGAGAAAGAAATTTCTAACTTCAGTTGGGAGTTGGCTGCCAAGGTAGCTATTATTTTCCTCCACAGGAACATCCGGCATCTTTCTAATATGGCGTGATGTGTTTGTTTCTCTAAGTCATCCCAAGTCATCCATTGTTTTTGGAACAAGGTGGGTTTAAGCACCTGGATGTGACTTATTCCTATAAATCCATGAATCCTTTCCCCCTGCCCGCCCCACCCCATCCCTTACCTCCACCTCCCACAGGGCTTTGGAGCTAGTGGCAGACGTGGCTGACTGCCGGCCGGTAGTTCTCAGGAAGACGTGCTGCTTCTTCCTGTGCTCGTCACAGGTGAGGAACTTCTCCTGCTCGGCGTGGAACAGCCTCACGACGTCACCCTAAAAGTCAACACACGGAGGAATTAAGGAAAACGCATTTAAAAAGAGAACCAAAGAGGAGCCAAGTGCTGCCCAGCCTGTAACGTATCAAACTTACCCCCTTTAATATGTCATCTTTGTTATCACTCCATTTCATGAAAAGGACTATTTTCCAGCTTGTATTGCAGTTGACGGAATTGACCTAGAAAACAAATTAGAGTTATTTTTTCACATACCCCTCAACAACTGTGGTCTCCTGCGCCCAAATGCCTCATTTCTGCCCAAGAAGCAAGGATGTGCTTCAGCCCTCCAAGCCTAAAGATTGACACCATTAAGATCATAGAACCTGCAAATTCAATTGGCCTGACAGAAGTTTTCGGTAATAAATGGTTCATTTGTACCAGTCAGTACGTATGTTGCAACTCTGGCTAACAGAACCAAGCTTCCTGCCCTCCTGGAAAGATATCTTCTTCTTCTTCTTTTTTTTTCCCCCAAGTCTCTTGTACCATAGCCAAAAAGTAAAGGCCCAGTGAAAACAAGTATGTATGAAATGAGATGAGCTACAAAGGCAAAAAAAAAAAAAAGTCCAATGTATACATTCTAAAATGTTAATGATACAGCCATTGTTTGTACACGAAATATATGCCAGGCACTGGGCTAACATTCACTAATACATTTTATCCTCAGCAACACCCTAAAAAATAGCAATAACCATCATGCCCATTTCAGAGGTAGGAAAACTGATGCCCAGGGAGACTGGGTAATGAACCTACAGTCACAGAGGTAGGGAAGGGCAGATTCAGGATTTGAATCCGTATCTGTCTGTTTCCAGAGCTTGTGTCCTCCAAACAAACATTAGGTAAACATTTATGTCACAATCAAGTTATTGCCCTTGTGTCCTGTAATTGCCAATTAAGTTAAGTAGATGTATTGCCAAAAGTAAGATATCACTCTCACAGGGCTGCCGATGGCCGGCAGTGTCCCCTTCTTATGAATTAGCAAAAGACACACTCTTTAGGGAGACCAATTAGAAAAGGGTACCCCTCTGGCCAAAAACACTTGGTAAAGGGGGCCCTTCTCTCGTTAAAGAAATTAGAAAATAATCCCCCAGGGATACAAAGCTTAGCAAACTGAGCCCTCAGGTGACTATCAGCTCCTCCCCAATGAACAGGCTTATATAACCTCATGTGGCAGGCCTGGCTCTCGGTTTGTTCACCTGCAGAATGGGTACACTGCCCTGAGTCACTACTCAAGTCACTGTGAGCACGCACATGCTCTGGCCCCAGGAAGGTCTGCTCCTGCAGCGTATGCCTGCCCACAAGCCATAACTTGATTTCCCTTACCTCGTTGCAGCCTGGGTTATCCACCAGCTGATGACTGCTGGCATGTAAGGGCTGGCCAGCATTCACGGGGTTCAGAACAACCTTGTCACCTATGACCACCTGGAAAGGAAAGGACCAATAGAGCATTTCACAAAACAGGTCAGGACTGCAGACTGACCAGTGGCTAGTTCTGGCAGGAGCTGTAAGAGCCTGCATAGAAGAAGGCCCAGCTTCCAGCAAGTAGAATGATACAGCACAAATGCACAATTAACTCGGCTCAATATTCTATCATAACCTAAACGGGAAAAGAATTTGAGAAAGAATGGGTACTTGTATGGGTATAACTAAATCACTTTGCTATATTCCTGTAACTAACACATCATTGTTAATCAACTATACTCCAATATAAAATAAAAATTTTTAAATATATAAAGAATGGAATTTCAAAAAAATAAAAAATTTAAAAAAGATTTTAAAACCCCAAAGCCTGACCCTGACCAGGAAGTGGTGACGTTCACAAGCCTAAGGGTAAATTTTTGCCCACAATTGTCAATGGTTATCCAAAGGCGATCTCAAAGTCAGTCCAGAGCAGGAAGAAAAAAATCGTATCTTCGCTAGCTTCAGTTAAGGCAGTTGTACAAATAAGCTCTAACTAAATTTTAGGAGTAGAAGCAGATTACTGCCTGAAGTAAGTCTTTATCTTTGAAAGAATAAAGCTATAAATTTATATTTCTAAAGCAACGACTTGTATACTTTTTTGAAAAGTCGTATTAAGAAATACGTTTCCTATTATGACTCAGTCATACATACAGACTTATGTGGCTATATGTGTATATGTATGTATGTGTATATACATATATGCATGTATATATAGATATAGAGATCTCTATTTATCTAAAAAAAAAAGTCACCCCCCCAAACAATCTTATCCCCATTATGTTTAACACAGCTTGATACTGCCTATTCTATTCCACTTTCTAAAATAAGAGTCACAAGCTACTAAATTGATCTCTTGGCCCATGAGTAGATGAATACCTGTCCTTTGAAAGACACTATTCTAGAAGTATTCAAGTCCATCTTACTTTCTCAACTAAGGCACAGCTAAACAGGTAAGCTTAAAGGACAGGAAAGCAAGGGACTTGCTACAAATGCAGTTCAGAGCAAAGCACCCCTGTCTTTTATTATGGGAGTGGAAGGAAGAAGAATAGAAAGGATGGTTTCCTAAGATGTGAAACACACCTATTCTCAGTTTGATACATTTGGGGAACACATACAACTAAATTTTCTCTAACTCAAAATATATGCAAGTTAAATATGTCAAAAAACTCAACCCTTTAGGTGAAACCTAAGCTTTACTGGACTCGTTCTTCTACACTCAGTTGATGATCACTATGCACTGTACACCAGCTGCGAGGGGGCCGCTCAGGTACTAGACGCTTCAGGTATATTGTATATACTTTAATACGCACACAAACATATAAACTAAAACATATTTAAATGACCCAAAGCTTGTATACTTAAATATTAAAAAATGGGAAAACCCAGTTTCAGGTGAAGGCAAGTTAAGCCTTTTGACAAGATTTCACACTGTTTAAATACGTATTTCTTTTTGGTAGAAAACAACTATTTCAGAATCTTAACAAGGTTGGAAATATAGCTGATAGCATTTAAACACAGTCACTGTTAAGTATATGCCCACATAATGACTTACTAAGGTAGCTAATAAGTATCAGAACTGTTCTAAGTCACCCTGGAAAGGATTTCTGGGGCTTTATAGCTTAATGACCCCTCAGGAGAAGAGCCAGCTCGGGACCAACCACAGTCACTGAAATGGAATCAGGAGCCTGCAGAGTTATCAACAAAGAGTAACTGAGGATAATCCTAAAATCCACTCTCCTTCCCTGATCTCTCTACTTCTTTTCCATCCTTCTGCCCTAACTTTATTTCCGCAATAGAGAAGCATTTCTTTTCCACTACTGATCTACAAGGACAGGGACACTCCCCAGGACACTCATACATGATAGCTGCTTTTGTGGTAAAGTTACTCAAGTAATGGGCTGCTCACATGATTTTTTTCAGAAGCCCAGTAGGAAAAAAACAGAGCTACTGTATTTAGGTCACATTGCTCTCCAAATTTCCCTGTTTGCCAAACACTGGTTTCCATAGTGATTTCCTTCTCCTCATACAGGATAAGCCTCTGGCTCCAACTTTAAATTTCTCTTAGTTGACTCTAGTGTACAGTTATGGTTGGAAGGCCTGGCACGGAGCACACCCTGGGCTGGGCGAGTGCACTTACACTGTCTCCGATGGATCGCAGCTTGTAGAACGGCTGAATGTAAAACCAGGACCCTTCGTTGCCAGCCTCGTCCAACGTTACTCTCATGGCATTCTTCTCCAGCAGAGCTGGAAGCCTCTTATTCACTGTTAGGTATTTATTACTTTTCAAATGCAAGAGCTGAAAACCACCAAGAGAATAAGGTGAGTGTCAGCACGTCTCCGAAGCTCTACATTTCTCTCTCAGTCATATAAGATATGTATCACACACTCCTCCCACCACTGAGCCACCTGTGGAGTTAGAGAACCACAGAAGTGGCTAAGGCAGGGAATGATTAGAAAAGAAGGAAGAACAAAGGGAGCAGAAGTAGAAGAGGAGAAGAAGACATTTTTCTTCCCCCAACATAGCCCTGGACACGATGCATGCCGCTCAGGTCAAGTGCACCGTCAGCTAGGACAGCACTCTGCCATTGGCTAGCAGGAAGGGGTCTAACCCCAGGTAAAGGGACTAAAGAACTGCAGTCTGAATATGCCCTGACATGAAGGTGGAGCTAAGGAAGGGCACTTCTGAACAAGAGAAACAGTTCAATTTAATAAGTGACCCCATTAGGGGACTGTCAATTCATTTGGAAAAAACATGGCTGCTATGGATTTCCACCTTGAATTTCTAAGCACTCCATTCTTAATTCTTGTGTAACGGTTACAAGAAGGGGATGGAAAGATGGAAGATCTAGATGGGAAACGTCTCATAGTAAGTCTAGACCAGGAAGAGCTGACCAAGGCTTCCCAACTCAACAGGCTGTAAGAGAAGATGGAAGGGAATATGAAAGACCGTCCAATCCCTGGAGAAATGATAAGACTAGCATGGGACACCACTTCCAACTGCCAGTATCTCCCTTTTCAGGTTAACAGATACAGTTTCTAGAACACTCCTAGGAGGCCCACAAATCTTCTTGTCTGATCCGTGACCCCTGACATCCCCTGGCCATGATACATAAGGCAATGCCTTCCGAAGCTTCCGTGGTACTCTGATGAGTAGCCCCTGATTCTCCATGCACCTCTCCAAGTGCTGGACTTAGCTGGTTTATAACCTGGCATTACCTACAGGTGATCCTCAAGATCTAGGCTGGGAAAATAAGAAATATTAGGTAGTAAGTATTCACAGCATACTCTGTGACAGGTACCTCTCAATCATCCTAGGCAGCAGATACCATTATTATTCCCATTCTGCTAGTGAGCCAGCTGAGGCATGGCAAGAATTCTTGCCCAATACCTAACAGGAAAAAAAGTGGGAAGGAACTCCTTTGTCATTTGTAAAGTTAATATTAGTATTAGTAAAGAGAGATAAATTAGGAGTTTGGGATTAACATATACACACTATTCTATATATAAAATAAACAACAAGGACCTACAGTATAGCACAGGGAACTATATTCAATATCTTGTAATAACCTATAATGCAAAAAATCTGGAAAAGAATAGATATATGCACATATGTATAACTGAACTACTTTGCTATATACCTGAAACTAACACAACATTGTAAGTTAACTATACTTCAATTTTTAAAAATGGTTAAAAAAAAAAAAAGCCGCATTTGGCACTGGACTTCTTCACACAGTTTCCTGCAAGGATAGACCTAGGTGGATTTTTTTTTTTTTAGCAAAACCTGTTGTAGCTGTTTCTTAAATTGTGTTTTATCCCGTCAAATTTGAAGGTACCAGATATAAACAAGTAAACCTCACAACCCGTGAGCTAAGACATGAGACCTATCATCAAATATTCTACCTGAAGGTACAGAATTGCTCTTATGACTTCTGGCGACCAGCTCGTGAACCAATTTTTACCAAATATGAAGAACTTTCAAGCAATGCAAGTGAGGCAAAAGTGCCACAGCCAGGCTCCTCTTCAGATAGGGGGCCCGCCATCTAAAAAATGTGGACAGATTTTAAATTATCAGTACAGAGGAGAGAAGTGGACTCTTGCACTGAGAAAGAACCAACTAAAAGCCCAAGAGTCCAGCCCACATCACAAGAAATGCTAGACCTTTTGCAATAAACTGGCTGTCTCCATGGAGTCCTATCTGTTCACACCAGGTTTCGTGTGCTTGTTTGTCATTTCACTCTTTGTAAAGCTTCAGCTCCACGACAGAACAGCGGCTTTGGCCCACCTGGATCACATTGCCGTACTGGATCACGGTCCCCAGCAATTTCCTGTTTTCCGTCTCATTCTGCTTCTTTTCCAAGTCTGCAGCATGCTGTACACAGAGGAGGAAGGTTGGTCACAAAGAGGAAACAATGGGTTATATATTTCTCTGCCGCAAGGCGAAAGCAATATAGCCAGTTCATACAAGAACCACAGAAATAAGCAAATACCTAAGTACACCCTGAGGCGAAGTGCAATGAGCAAGGGGTTCAAGAATCCAACCCACTATGCCTTGTTTGTTGGTCTTCTTGGCTTTTCAAAAATGTATTCTTTTTTTTTTTTTTTTTTTTTTTTTTATTTTTGGCTGTGTTGGGTCTTCGTTTCTGTGCGAGGGCCCTCTCTAATTGTGTCAAGTGGGGGCCACTCTTCATCGCGGTGCGCGGGCCTCTCACTATCGCGGCCTCTCCTGTTGCGGAGCACAGGCTCCAGACGCGCAGGCTCAGTAGTTGTGGCTCACGGGCCTAGTTGCTCCGCGGCATGTGGGGTCCTCCCAGACCAGGGCTCGAACCCGTGTCCCCTGCATTGGCAGGCAGATTCTCAACCACTGCGCCACCAAGGAAGCCCCCCAAAAATGTATTCATTTTTTAAGGAATTCATGGACATCTGGTTAGGGTAAGACTAAGTCACAAGCTTATGTATTTTTAAAGAAAATAGGGTAGGGTTGGAAGGGAATTTGCATAGCCCTTTTATGATTTGTAAAGGTCTTCTTTATAGCTTTGGAGTAAAATAAAACAGGATTTAAATACTGGTTTTGTGACCTGGAATGTGTTATTTAACATCTTTGCAAGCCTCAGTTTCCTCTTTTGTAAAATGAAAATAAAAATAGTACCTTCACCTCACAGGAATCACACAGCACGGTATCTCATCATTGCGGCATTCATGGAGTGTTAGTTATTATTGCTACATACCAATTATAATTTATTTAATTTTCACGGTAGCTCCCTGAGGAGAAGATCATTATCCCAATTTAATAAAGAAGAAACAGAGTCAGAGAGATGAAAAAGTTTGGTCGACACTGCATTGCTAGTTGAATAGGTACAAAAGGAGTACTATTTTCTCTACTACTGTGTATATTTGAAATTTTGCTTAATAATGTCATTTTTTTTTAAAATTACACATCTATTAAGTAAGTAAGAGATAATCCTCAAACCCACATTTGGGTTAACTCCAGATTTACACATTCACAAATGAGGCTGAAGATATCACTAGTGCAGCTCTGGCAGGCCAGGGAACATGGTAAAGCCAAATAGAGGGTTCCCATAACAGTTTGCCAAGGCCACCAACCCACACAGTCATTTTTCCTTCGTTCACCTGTGTAACTCTGCAAGTCTCTTAGCATATTATAACCACACTCAAGGGGAACTAGTTTCATCCTAGGCAATTAAACTGACGTTCCAATCTCTGATTTCCAAACCCAGACTAAGTAAAACAAAAGAAAAATAATGGAAGAAATACGGTAGCTAATCTGATGGGTGATAGAAGCATGATGGTGACCAATGATGTACTTCAGAATCGTTTCCAATGTTCTCTTTGTAGAGTCTCCCCTTGCCTTGAGGCAAGATGCTACCAGATGCCAGTGGGTTAATGGGCTTCTTTCCCAGGGAACACATCCACATATCCACACGACCCTTCTGGACTTGGTCTTGGTTCCACCACAGACCAGCTTTATCATATTGGCCAGGTCGTTTAATCTCACCAAGCCTCACTCAGCATTCTCATCCACAAAATGAGGACAACACAAGCCTTTTTTCTCCCTAATCACAGAGATTACAGAAAATGCATACCAGACACAAAATAGGCATTCAATAAATTTTAACCATTGTTATACACAAGTTTCTGTAACTAAGAAATGCTCTAATGAGAATTTCAAAAGGTGAACTAAGGTGGGTGGGTGAAGAATCTTTCAGTTTCCTTCAAATTCAGCATTCGCTCCACCTCTACCTGGAATATAGGTATTTTTAGGAAGGAACACCTTTTGAGAAAAATAAGCTGCAGGAAGCAATCCTAAACCAAAAAGAAACCACATTTACAGGAGGGTAAGGATTTGCCTACGTTTGTGTGGATGACTGCAAGTTTGCAACATGTCTCAACCCTTTAAAACAATGGTCTATTCAGAGGCTTCCCTCTTTCTCTTTCGGAATTAGTTGCCAGTCTGCTGTTCTCAGTTACAAAAAGGTAATATCCACTGGGTTCAAGACACATCCAGAAATAATACCAGCGCAGACACCATGGCAATCCTTGGCATCCAAACCGCCCTAGGCACGGCTCTCCCCCACTCTCTCTTCCCCTCCATAAACACCTTCGCATCCCTTCCTCCCATCTCCGTTCTCCCTATTTTCATGCCTGAGCTGTACCCTATCCAAAGAGCTCTACAGTACCCACAGGTTCTGCAGGTAGTTTTAAAAAAAAAAAATACACTGGACTGAATCCACTTGGAAGGCAGGTTTATACTTTGCAGAGAGCCATTTATTCTTTCTGCTAAGCAGTTCTCAGCTAATAAGGACAGGGAAGTTGAGAAAGCAAAAAAATGTCAAAGGGGGGGGGAAAAAAACCAAGGAATTCAGTAAAATAAAACAACATTTTCCAACAAACAAATACAAATTTTCTCTGCTTGAAACACCACACCAAAAGGATTCACCTTGAGAAAATTATAAAGTAGTGTTTCTTGAACTTAAATGATACAAGGGCTCCTGTTTAAGAGGGAAAATTCTCATGGATATTCCTCTTACTCTCAAGAATTTCCAGTGGCTTCAATCTAAGAAATATTAATCTAAAATATTAAGTTCCTACCTACGCTCAGACTAAGTACACAAGTGGTAATCCAGTGGTCACTGGCATATCTAAAAGGAAATGTCAGATTAGTCACCAAGAAGGCACATATTTCATATTTAAGACTAATTAAACACCAGCAGCTCTAAAGATTAAAGGTCATTCGTCTACAAACATACAAAAGATAAAATTAGGACAGAAAATACACAACTGGAGAATAAATATCTAAGAATATCAAATATCACATCTGAAAACTCCATTAAAAGGTTTAATGATGACCAAGCCTACATATAACTACTAAACAAACATTCCATGCATTAAGCTTACGGACCATTCTAAGAATTCACTTTTCCTATAAGCACTCTTTGTTTAAGGAGAAAACTCTCCCATTCACTTCACCTTTTACTAAGTGTACAAATACTATACATGTGTTCATTTGAGTTCACAAATCAGTCTTTAGATAACTCCTCCACAAAACCAAATTTGTTCCTTTCCCCCAGTTTTACTGATATAACTGACATATAATTTGGCTTTCAGAAAAAAAAATCATCATGATTTTTAGTTGAAAAGGTTGATAAAAAAGGAAGTAAAACTAACACAACATTTTAAATCAACTATACTCCAATAAAAATTAATTTAAAAAAATAAAATTTTAAAAAAGGAAGTACAGTACAGACAATACCTGGGCCCACTGATCAAGGCTGCTTTCACCCTTGAAAAAATGAGATCTGGTCTATTAAATCCCTCAAGTATATTCTAAAGAGGAGCCCACACTGTAAGACAGTGAATTTGTATAAACTTTCTGAAGAATAATCCAGCAATATCTACCAAAAAGTTTTTCAACGGGCATAACTTTGATTTAGCAATCCCATTTCTAGGAGTTTCTCTAAGAAGATATCTGGCATGTGCACAAGGCCATAACCATCATTTATTTTTGGGGGGAAGGGCAAAAACTGTCAGAATCCTGAATACCTCCTCCCCCCAATAGGGATTGGCTGTCTAAAATTACAATACTGCTGTACCATGGAGTAATCAAGTAGTCATTAAAAATACAGAGCTACCTATTTATTCATGACATATTAAGTGGGAAAAAAAGCAGGTGAAAGAAAGAGAAGTGAGGGACTTCCCTGGCGGCCCAGTGGTTAAGACTCCATGCTTCCAGTGCAAGGGGCATGGGTTCAATCCCTGGCCAGGGAACTAAGATCTCACATGCCATGTGGCACCGCCAAAAAAAAAAAAAAAAAAAGGAAGAAAGTGAGATGGCATGCCCCCATTAATACTTTAAAATATAGACATAAAGGAATAAAATAGGGGATGGGAGACTGGGGCACACACCAAGATTATCTTTGAGGATTAAGGTTTAGAGATATCTTTTTTTTCCTTTTCTTACTCATGTATACTTTGGAGTTCACTTCCTACAATACTCACGTCAGAAACACCTTCATCGTACCTTTGTGGCAAGAAGCCTAGATTTTTAAAAAGCCATCTTAAATGTGTTATCTCTTCAATATTTAAAAATCCCAATAATTTAAGTACCTTTTGCTCTTTTCCCTTACACAATGGGTTGCGGACAGTTCTGAATTTCTAAGGGAGAAATCACGCTCTATGCTATGGTCTCTACCACCATGAATCACCACAGACATTACGATGCTCCCTAAGCAACACAAGGTCAACCCCATCACAGTCACCTGTTATTTTATCTCAGAAATGGAGAAACCATTATTAAATTACTACAGAGACGTCACTGGAACAGTGGGGAACCTTATTTATTTAAGGTCAACAAGTTCTGAAGTATCTAACATAAATATTAAGGCTTCTGAAAACAAGCAAGGCAGGACCCAGGCTTCAGATGACAATAAAGACTCCTCACTACTCTGGTTCCTCCTAGCTTGTAGAAGCTACGGCTGAAGGTAATGGACCATTTCTCAGAACCAAAACAATGTAGGTGCTGTTTCAAGGTAACAGGTAAAAATGCTGTCAGGAAACGGCAGTCGAGGGCTGTAGAACAAATTATGTGATTTACAGATGGGGGAACCTCATTCTGCCAAGAGTCTTGGGAAATCACGAGCAGGAGAGTTAGAATCCAGTTATTCTCTCAGAACGAACAGACACACATAGCAACCAGCCACTAGATGTCATTGTCCTTCAGGGAGTTGGTGGCATGTTGCTTATCCTAGTCAAAAGGAAGTCAAGTGGTCTAGACGACTAATTCCTTAAATGGCATTAATTTAAAATAATCTGACCTTTGACTGGGGTGCTCCACAGTAGCTGACAAAAATAAAAATGAAAACCCACTGGAGACTGGCCGTCCGCCCCCAGAGGCAAGTGGCTGCCCAAAATACAACATTTTAATGACGGCACTAGAACATGTAGATGACTTTCAGACACAAGAGGGGGGAAAAAAAGGTCCAGCCAAGCAGGAAAGCAGGAACTGCACAAAGTTAACAGCCAAGACCTGCAAGTCATGTCACTGATCCTGAATCAGGAGACTGTGCTGGTTTCCTTTTAAAATTTATTTAAAACAAAAACAGCATGAGAGAGAGAATTTATTGTTTATTTTAGTAAGGAGTTCAAAGTTCTTGGTCACCTTTAGGATCGCCTTTTTCAACTCTGTGGTTTTTTCACGGTTCATTTGTGGGAAGGGGGGAAAAGGAACTGCTGATGAAACAACACGTGCATCACAGGCTGCGGATAGTTGGCCAGAGAACGCCATCCTGCCGAGCCGTTCCTGTGTTGGTGCTGAGTGTTGTTTTAAACTTTAAGGGAAGTAGCTGCCAACATTTTTTAAAAATTGAGAGATGACACATCAAAGCATGGATTTTAGCTTCTCTTGAAGAAGCAGAAGATATGGCGGCAGTTCCTGGCCCACCTTCCCACGCAGCAATGGCAGGGGAGCGGAGCTGCCCCCCAGACCCGCACACAGGCACACGCCCCTTAGCAACCCAGCCCACCAAGGCCCCTTGCTTCCAACTGGCTTCCTGCTTGGCCACGAGGAATCTGAATTTACAGCTCCAGCTGTAAAAAGCGTAGGAGAAGAAAGGGTTTGAGATGGACTAAGGATACCTCAGTGGACAGAATCAATTTCATCCGAGAAAAGGGGTCGCAGGACTGCTAAGGCCGCACTCCTTCCACCAAGATAACCCCACAGGCTACGTGCTAAATGGCTCTCCCAAGAGACGTGCAGAATTGAGCAACCTTTCCTACCCATTCAACTCGATTCCCATGCTCCCTGTACAGACTTCGGGGGCAACCTGGATCCTCACAATGACTGGGGAAGGAGGGGATCGCTACTCATACGCCATGGACAAGAGCCAGGGATGCTGGATGCCCTGAAATGTATAGCACAGTCCTGTGCAAGGAAGAAGCATCGTTCCTCCCACACAATTTGGTATTCCAGTGGACAGTCACGTGGCTTAAAAAGCTCCAATTTCTGAGCCAAACCCCTAACTCCACTTTACACATGAACACAAAGCATGGACTTGCATGGTTCAATGAATAATATTATGAACACCTTTTCCAAAAATGGGAGTGTTATTTAATAAAGAGAAGAGTGTACCTTGCATTCTTAGTAACATTACCAAGAGCAGCTGACCATTTTGGAACACCACATTATGGAAAACATGCTTTTTGGGTCACCAGTACTATAGACCTACATCGGCCACAGCCTTCAGCTGCCTCATTCATGGGGTCTATACAAATAGGTAAAAGCATTTATTTCCTTATGTCCTCTATGGTGACTGTGCCTGAGCATTAATTTAATAAAGTATACAATTATAAAATTTATTACTTTCCCTTTATTTTGCCTTTATAATTCAGTTTCAAAACTTTGGTATCTTGGGAGATTATATTATTTACAGATTTTATTTCCTGTTTATACAGTTACATAATATTTGCTATTCAGAGGGAGCAATGGGTCTGCTGAGGTTGAGAATATCTGCCCTAAAACCATTAAAATAATGATGCAATCCCAGAAGCTTTCAAAGCAATCTCTTTGCTTCTGTTGTTTTCATTTTCTCTCCTACCCTCTTACTCCCACAGATGCCTCACTCTGAGGCTTACCTGTCACCTCCTCTTCCTCCAGAAAGCCCTCCCTGACTACCATATCACCCATCCTTATACTCAAAAGTGGATTTGACTGCCCCTTCTAGGTGCTCCCACAGCCTCGGTGGTTTGCCCTATAACAGAACTTGCTACAGTCGTGTCACTACCTCTTTATTCTTAATTAGCTATTAAGCTCCCAGAGGGTTACAATGCTGTCACAGTTTTATCACCATCACCTAGCACAGTGCTCACGCATTCATTCAAGAACTATTTCTTGAGCACCTACTATGTGCCAGACACTATTACAATGCACTGGGGATACAGTGGTGAACAAGACAGGCGCTGCTCCTCATCTTGTGGTGTCGTCATTCTACTGAGTGGCAGATGATAATTAAGGGAACTTTTAAATATAACTGCAGACTTTGATCAGTGCAGAGAAAGATATAAACAGGGTGCTATGACGGAGGAAAGCAAGCAAGACATGGCTTAGATAAGGAGATGGGGAGAGACCTCACTGAGATGACTTAAACTGAGAGATGAAGGAGGCAGAGGTCTTAGCTTAGGCAAAGTCAGGAGAAGACTGTTTTCAACAGGACAAACTGCAAGCGCTAAGGTCGTGAGACTGTTAGGAGTCTGTGGTGCTCAAAAAAATAAAACGAAAGGACACAGAGCAAGTCTAGCTGGTTCAGAAGCCTCAGAGGGAAAGCAGGGTCCAGCAGGCACAAAGTCTGCATTTCCTTTTAAGGGCCATGTGTGCTTGTGTGTCTTCACACTGGAGGATCAGCTCATGGAGGTTAGGAACCCGGTCTTCTCATCATGCCTGGAGCCCCTCACCCCTGTCTAATACAGTATGTGCTGAATAAAGGAGTCCCTTCCATGGGCCCTACCTTACCCAGTGCAGCTGGCTGTGACTTTGCCATTTATTAGTCACAAAGAGAGCAGGCGTGAGCCCCACGTGCTCACAGATACCCTACATCCTCGGCTATCATCACTAAGTCTCAAGAAAGAGCTTTTTTTTAATTAAGTTAGTAAATATTTGAGTGCCTACCATATGTTGTAGGCAAGAGGGATACAGCAACGAGCAAACCTGACACACATTTCTGCCTGTGAGTAGTTTACATTCTAGTGGGGGTAGAGAGCTGATAAATAAATTAGAAAGATCATGATAAGTGATGTGGAGAAAAATAAAGCAGAACAGGGGGATGGGGAATGGATTGCAATTTCAATACCACACTGGATATATGTCATGTCTTTCTTCTCCACATCTCAAAGAAGTTCCACACAGATTAGCCTCACAGAAGAATTAGATCATCTCGACACGAGAAGAATTATATCATCATTTGACAGATGGAAAAACAGGCTCAGAGAGGCTCAAAAATTTGCGTATGGTCACAAAGCACATCAGCAGTAGAATGAGCGTCTCTCTTATATGCCAACTAATAGACAAGATAAATACAACGATAAAAGCTAAAATTTTCTGAGCACTTATCACGTGCCAGGCATTGTTCACGTGCTTTTTATGTTTCATTTCATGCAATCCTCACAACAACCTCTTGATGTGGATATTATTATCATTCCCATTTTACAGATGAGGTAACAGAGGCACAAAATAGCTAAGTAACTCACCCAAGATGTCCAGTTAGTGAGGGTGAAGCTAGCATTCTAAGCTAGGCAGTTCGCTTCCTGAGCTTGTGCTCATAACCAGTACTGTACCTAAAGCCATCCCAGAAAGGGAATGGCTGAGAAAAAAGTAACTCTCAAGACATCTCAGGATGACTACGACCCACCTTTCCTTAGGGTCAGCTCCCTTTTAGCCCTTTACCAAAGACTATATGAAAGCTGGTGTCCAGAGCTAGAGGACTGCAAAACTCATCTTCCCGACCCATTCCACTCAGACACAACCCACGTGGCCACTCATGAGACCTCACCATGGAGCTCCATCCCAATACGTACGTGTAGTTTGTTAAGCAGTACTGCGTCTGTCGTGCTGTTGGCTCCTGGCTTAGCAGCTTTCCAGAACTGCTTCTGGGCAGAGTAGCGATTCATGGGACATAGTTTAAAGAGGCAATCTAGAAGTGAAACAAATGGTAAGTTACAAGGCCCTTTTACAAACCTCTCCTTTGACCTTTAATTCTCACCACCATTATGTGAGGTTAGAAATGAGGAAAATGAAACTTCTAGAAAGTAAGTCAAATGTCCATTGTCACACAGCCAGTTAGGGGCAGAGCTGGGACTCAGAGTCCAAATCCAGAGCTCTCAGTGCTGCCCCAGAGTTACCTCCTTTCCTTTATGATGGTCAAATTTAAGGGCAGTAGTCTCACTGTATGCAATAATACACACAAACATTTCTAGATATAAATCCAACTCACTTCAATTCGACTACATTTAAAAAAAAAACAAAAACAGAAGCTTATTTGGAGGCACCTCCTTGGGCAATGGTCTCTTGGTGTTGTTTACCAGACAATTCTCTGGGGAGCAGGAAGAAAATAAATGAACTTGCAGAGACATTCTGTGTCTTCTCCCTCTCTCAGTGCATGGTGATGTGCTTCTGTTTAGGAATGCCTGGGGTCATGACTTTTTACATTGTTTTATGTAGTAGAACTAACTCACAAAATGGACTAGTGGCTTCAAAAGATGTCTGCAATGAAATCAAAACACCGAAGAGAGGAGTAATGCAAACCCCACAAACAAGAAAAAGGAAAAATAATGATGATCTAACTAGATGTGAAAAAAAGTCACCCAGATATTAGAAACTGTTTTAAAAAAACACTTAAAATGTTGTCTCTAATGATAAACGTTGCCCTTAAAGCACCCATGTGCCTTAAGATATTCATGATAATATGCTAATCATGATTGAGAGGACACCACATTATTGTTTAATCTTAATCTTTTTCATCAACATATATTTTCCTGCTTGCTTTTATAATGTATACAATCTATTAGTACAGTGACACATGTATATAACTTTTAAACACACACACACACACACAGTTTAGGGGTATTTTTGTCAAAAATTTTTGATAGGGATATGCCATGGAAAAAGTTTACAAATAACCACTCTAAAAAACTAACATTATAATTGATACTCACTCTCTGAAAATTTTACCTTTTGACATACAGGATTTTCAAATGGTATTTGTAGAGTAAAATTAATAAATTTGGAATGAACACCCAGATTTGGAAAAACTGCACCCTGAAAGTAGATCAGAGCAAGCTTTTTTAAAAAACTTAATCTACTAACTGTACACTTATTCTTATCTGTTCACTGAGACATTCCCTGAAAGGACACTGAACAGGTAAATACTGTTTTTGTCTTAGCCAAATAATGACCTCAAAGTAAAAAATATTCATTTACTGTCAAGGACACAGATACTAAGTCTTTCCTCTAATTCAGATCTCCCTTTCTTCTAGTTGGAATCAATGAACTTTTACTAAGTACAGTGCACACAAATACTTGACATTGTTCAGAAAATAATTTTTAATCAATTAACTGTAGAAATAAAAGGTACTTTCCCATTTCTATAACCTCCTTCTTCACTAAATATTTCTACCTAGTCACAATCAGCTACCAGACAAATATAAGATCACTGATATCCATCTTTATCAAGAATATAATCTATCTACTGAAAGTAATTGTTAGTGGACATGAAAGACGCTATCCAGGTCTTTAGAGAACAAAGGACATGGCAGGAAACTGGTTTAAAAGATAGGGCTGCTCTCTCCATCTCTAATGAAACTCACAGGTCATTGTTATGTACTGTATCAGTGGCAACTTCATGACATCACTGAAAGACACAGTTTTTCTACCACTTTGATATATGTGAACTCTCCATTCACCCTGAGAACAACCACACACAACCATGACACTACCAGCCAGTGTTAACTGTCCTATCTTTGACACAAGACAGAAGGTGGCACTTGCGCAGGACCAGGGTGACTTCCTTGATAATCACAAGACTTAATACCAAAAAACCATTCAAAACACTTAAGTCACTGGTATTAACATCTGATACACAACTTTTTACGGATTAAATGAGGTTAATAATTTCAATTTTCATCAATAAGAAGACATTGAGAAAAACTATTATTTTTCCCTCCAACACAATTCATATGATGATGGCCAACTGGTATGCATTACCATCCCACCCCACCCCAGCCATAATTTGACTTAAGTTGATTTGAGGATCCGGCTGGATCTGTAACGCCAAGGGATTAACATGCAATGGAAAGTACCAGTTTACAACTGTTGATGGTATTGTCAGTGGGTATAACCCACTTAACAAACCAATGGACTACAGACAGGCTCGAATTTCAGATAGCTTTCCATTCACCTAAGATGAGAGTGTGAACTGAAGCACTGTCAATCCAACCACAGCCTTGCTGTAACTTCCACACCAACTATTTTTCTTGCGCAAAACAGAGCATTGTACTGGATTAAGCATTTTTACAACCAACTGTCTATGTAAATAAGAGATGCTAACATACTAGTAACAGAACCAAATTAGCCTTGCTGATTTTGTCCTGTCTTCCCAGTTGCTTAGCAACTGATTCAAAGTGAAAATTAGATTAAGCAATTCAAATATGATGTTAAAGTAACCTTCTGAAATTTTGCACTTCAGCGGCTCTATACTGCCCTTTGCTATTTGGATGGCACAGCAGGACAAGTTAAGTTCTGCTGGATCCCTATACTGTGCTAAGTATAGAGGTGCACAAATATAGGGAATCCGGTGGAAGAATTGTACCTATTTGGGGGAAGTATATGTATGTGTGTATATATATGTGCATGTACACACACACACTGTGCTTTGAGTTTGCCCCAAAGAAATGCCACAAAGATCTCTTAGGTGACAAGTGACTTTTCAAGGCTTTTAAAAAATAAACTAAATTAAGCTTTCAAAAACTTACTTTGGAATATTCCTAAGCTTTAGCGGATGCCCCGCTGGGCTAGCAAAGAAGCGAGCGGAATGGAGGGGCTGGGTTAAGTGTTAAAGGGCACGTGGGCTGGAAACAGGCCACAGCTGATCTTCCATGGTTTAAAGAGCATTTCCAGGGGCTTCCCTGGTGGTGCACTGGTTAAAAATCCACCTGCCAATGCAGGGGACACGGGTTCGAGTTCTGGTCCAGGAAGATCCCACATGCCATGGAGCAACTAAGCCCGTGCACCACAACTACCGAGCCTGCGTGCTGCAACTACTGAAGCCCGCGAGCCTAGAGTCCGTGCTCCGCAACAAGAGAAGCCACCGCAGTGAGAAGCCTGCGCACCGCAACGAAGAGTAGCCCCCGGACGCTGCAAACAGAGAAAGCCCGTGCGCAGCAACAAAGGCCCAATGCAGCCGAAAATAAAATAAATAAATAAATTTATAATAAATAAATAAATAAATAAATAAAGAGCATTCCAGAACTTGGTTGAAGGGAGAACACTCAACCGCTTAGCAGCTGCGTTAACCATGACCTTAAGACTTGTGGTGCTTGGTTAAGAAAAGACAGGAGGGGACTTACCTGGTGGCGCAGTGGTTAAGAATCAGCCTGCCAATGCAGGGGACACAGGTGCGTGCCCTGGTCCGGGATGATCCCACATGCCGCAGAGCAACTAAGCCCGTGCGCCACAACTACTGAGCCTGTGCTCTAGAGCCCGCGAAATACAACTACTGAGCCCACGTGCCACAACTACTAAAGCCTGTGTGCCTAGAGCCCTGCCCTGCAACAAGAGAAGCCACTGCAGTGAGAAGCCTGCGCACCGCAACAAAGAGTAGCCCCCGCTCACCTCAACTAGAGAAAGCTGGCGCACAGCAACGAAGACCCAACACAGCCAAAAATAAATTAATTAATCTTTTAAAAAAAAGAAAAGACAGGAGCAAGAGGAGCCACAGGTGTGCTTGGAGCCCACCTTAATGGGGTCCCCAGCGGGGTGAGAAAGCAATGAAGCCGACCTCAGAGGGAGCCACACCTCAGGGACTCAGTGAGAGAATAAAGTCTGCCAGAAGAACAGCCGAAGCCCCCCATCTCCTTGCTGTCCTCCACACCCTTAGAACTTTGAACTCTAGAATGTGAAGTGCCTGACGGCAGGGACTTGCGTCTGTTCTGTACACTCTGGTAACCCAGGGGCTAGGAGTAGTGGAGCGGCACAAAGATGGTGGTTGTATTAAGGATTTAAACGTGCTGAAATCCCCAGGTCTCCAGAAGCGACATCAGGTTTGTCCTCCTAAGTCACTTCCAGCTTTGAGCCCCCAGCAGTCTATTCGTGAATCCAGTGACTACTTATTAAAGTGCCTACTATGTGCTGGGCACAGTACAGGGGGCTGACACTGTAACAGTGAACCCAATGCACACGTTTCTTAGTATAACCCTAGTGACAGCGAAAAGCTAGTCAAATACACAAGTTGAAGTACACAGCAAGTTAAAGGACTATGGAGATGAGAATCATCTATCAGCCCAATACGGCTGGTGTGGAGGAGTAGCACTTCATACGGGGTCATCAACGAAAGGCACGTCCACGGCTTCTGAGCGGACAGCTGCAGGGTGAGAAGGAGCCTGGCTTTGATAACAATGTAGAGGCAACGCCTTCCAGGCAGAGGGAACATCAAGTGCGAAGGCTTCGAGTTGGAAGGAAATCTTCAGGAGGTTAAAAATGAGCAAAGAAGGGCTGGAGGGTAGCGGACGAAGGGAGAGTTGCGGGAGTCGTGTCTGGAGAAGCAAGCAGGGGCCACGTGGCACAGGGTTGTGTGGGTCACGGGGAGGGATTGCTTGTCCTTGTGGGAAGCTACCAAAGGGCTTTAAACAAAGAAGAACCTGGTTTTTGTTTCTACAGGAGCTTTCTTCTTGGTGATGGTACCTCCTAGGAAAGGGAAGGCTGGGAGGGGGTGGATTTAGAGGAGGAGAGGAGAAATCAAGAATCTTATTTTGGCTTTGCTTGGTTTGAGATGCCTATGAAACAACCAAGCTGAAATGTTCAGTGGGCCATTGGTCAACTAGCAGGTTGAAAATACAGGACAGTCAGTAATTTAAGGGGTTAGAGGCAGAAGAAGAGGAAGGATGGGGGTACTGGAGAAGAGAGTTGAGGAAATCAGTACGACAAATGCAATGTAGCGACTCATCTTGGCTAGGGAGATCTAACCAAACCTAGGGAATATGTTAATTGAGCCTTACAAAAGCTTGAACTTGATTCATAGTTTTCAGAGGGCAGAATAAAGACCTTTCCTCTCCTTTCCCCCTCCCCCAACAAAAAACTCCAACACAATGAAAATTAAAAACAAAAAAATGTAACTTCATCTTCTGAGAAACTCAAATCCTTCTTTTGGAATAAATGAAGATGGAAAGAGGATGGAGAGGTGGAACTTGAGAGATGGAGGGAGGTATCTACAGTGAGGGTACCAGTGAGAAGCAAGCTTATTTGCCCTGCGGAACCCTGGAAAGGCTCAGGACCCCATGATGACACTGTGCAGGGCATCACTGCCCAACCTGGAGCAGGGACAAAGGGCCCACGGGCTGAGGCCCAGGAGTGATGGGTCATCCCCTCCGCCTGCCACATGGAAGCGTGATGAGGCTTGCAGAGGGAGAGAACACTAGTAAATGTTACAAAAGAGCTAGGCAAATAAGGACAAATGAGACTATTAAGAACTCCAGGGAAAAGCTGTGTACTATTGATAAAATGTAGTATGTGTTTAGCTCAACGGTGAACAATAATTATACAGTCATAAAAATCTAAGACTAACTATTAATTTAGCCAAAAAAAGTAATACAACTTTAATGGGAGGATGGAGGGGGAGCAGGAAAGTGTCGGAAGCCACCGTCACGTATAATAACAGGAAGTGAACAGGTGATATTTAAGATAAATTCATCTACAGATATGAAGAGACACACATCGTCTAGAAATACAGTGGCAAATACCAGAATAAAATGTTAAAATGTTTTCAATTGTTGCCTCAAAAAAGTGGGAAAGCGTGAGGTGTCAGACATAAGACCGTTATTTTTATTCTGCATTTTATCAATATTTGACTTTTTAAAGTTCAATGCACATAACATAAAATTAACCATTTTCAAATGAACAATTCTGTGGCATTTAGTACATTCCCAATGTTGTATAACCACCACCTCTATCTAGTTCCAAAACATCTTCTTCACTCCCAAGAGTAAACCCTGTATCTATGAAGCAGTTCCCCCTCCAACCCATGTATCAATGAAAATCTTTAACTTTTAAAAATGATCTTTTTATACTAAATTACTGTTCAATATCATAGTGAGATATCACTTTACACTACAGGGTGACAAAAGGCAACAAGCTGCATAATAACAAGGATCAGAGGGGGTATAGAAACCTTTCTGCACTGTTGTTCAGTGTGGCTACAAAGGAATGCACACATAACCTCTAACACATAATTTAGCAATTCTCTGCTGGGCGAACATTCCAAAGAAATCTCTCCCAGGTCGCCAGATCTCGCACTTCCACATGTAGAAGGATGCTCTAGGAAAAAGGGCGATGAGAAGGCACATCTGCTCTTGAGCGCACTGGCCTGGAAGCAACACTAAACTTGTGCTCACAGACCATCAGTGATAACCACTCACATGATCCCCCCACCCCCATGATGCCAGGAGCTAAGAAATGCCCTTCAGTCAAGTGCCCAGGAAGAAGAAATGAGTTTGCTGTGGACCTAAGCAACCCCTGCTGCAGTCTGTCCTCCAGGTTGCCAAGCACCCATTTCACTGTCTCTTACCCCATCCACTGGCTGATGTGGTGGCAGTTAACTAGGCAAACACAGTCCCTCATCGCACAGAGTTTGAGCTCTTCCAACCCACCTTACTGACCAAAGACACGAACAGTCAACAAGCTATCATTTTTTTAAAATTCTTCACTCAGTGAGTATATATAAATGCAATTTTATATAGGGAGAAATCAAGGGTAGATTTACATGAGCTCAAATATGAAAAATTTAAGTAACTGTTGATCGTACATATCTTGGCTTCTTTTTGAAAAAGGTAAGAGGCAACAGAATAAAAATTTCATAAGGAGCAGACAATATGATTAACAAAGAGAAGGGGGAATGTTAATTCCCCACCAAGGGAGTTAAGATTTCAAAGAAGCAATGAAAGGGGAAAACAAAATTGTTGGATTTTAAGGACTTTCCCAACTCAAACTTACTGGACAAACAACTGCACGAGGGTACAGCTTATCTGCCTTGTGTATCATCCTGTCCCTGGTGCTTTCAGTAAATATGGGATCAATGAATGAGTACTCAATCAATGAGTGGGTACTCAAGGTGGAAGAATGCTCTTCAACGGCAGTTCACAAAAGGAAAACCTACTCCTATTTCCAACAAAAGCCTTCCACAAACAAGTAATTAAGTCCAGTTCAGTAAGAGGAAACCAGTACATCACATTGTTGTGTCTGTTGCATGCGAATCACATTTCCCAAGCCAGGACAGAAGAAGCCCTTTGAAGTCCAGTGACATTTTCCAATAGGGACTGCCAAATCAACCTTCCATTACCTGTCTACAGAAAACACAGACATTGTTCCTGAGAGACAAAGGACAACGAGGTAATTTTTTTCCCATTAAGGTGACCAGATGCTTCTTCTGAGTAGAAAACTCAGACTGAGGACTCCCAAGGTTGCTCTCCTGTACCTTTATCATCTTACCTGGCTGCAGGACCATCATTCACAAACACATTAAAAACTAGAAATGTAGGGAGAAACTTCCCTTTTTGACCTCCTTTAGCTTGGCCAATTAAATTTTTATTTGGGAAGGCAAGGACTCTGCCCATCGTGGAAGACAAAAGGGACCAGGAGTTCCTTCTAGAGGCAGCCCCAACACAGGTATCTGCCTTCGCTTGGACAGTTGAAGCCTCTGCCCTGGACTCCGCACCTGGACAGATGGATACAAAGTCCCAGGGCCAGTTCAAGACTGCTCATGGGAGCGAGGCCGGATGTGTCCACGGGAAATGTCCAGAGCCCGCCTCCCCCGGCACCTGAGTCTGGTTCCCTGCTGACTCTGCGAGTGACTGATAGTCTTTCAACAGTTTCCTCTTGGCTTAGGTCAGTCACTTTCTGCCATTTGCAACCAAAAGTCCGAGCTGACCCGTAGAGTAATAAAAATGCCAAAAACAGTAAGAGACAAGGAATCTGGAAACCCGGGTTCCAGCCCTGACTCCACCACTCAACAGCCAAGAAGCCACAGCCAGGTTACTAAAGCTCTCTGTGCCCACACATCTTACCTGGAAAACAGATGATCCCCAAGGCACCCCAGAGCCCTAAGACATGATGATGTCTGTGGAAGCTTATAGACCACGTCAGAGAAGTCACAGAAAACCCAAATGTGGAAGCGCTGAGGTGTACACTGATCTGCCATCTGGACGAATTGGTTTAAACCTCAGCTCTATCCTATGTTGTATGATCTTGGGGAAAATTATCTCATCTCTGTAGGTTTTCATTTCTTGCCTATAAAAGGGCAATAACCACAATGGGTAACTCACAAACTAACCTAAAAGATTAACTACTTCACTTGAAGCACTTAGTACGGATTCTGGCACAGAGTAAACGAATGCTAGCCGCTAGGACAGAATGGATAAACAAACTGCATCTTCATGCTCCACTCTGATGCTGGACACCTACAGACTATTGTTACACATAACAACACGGATGCATTCCACAAACATTTTTTTTTTTTAATTTATTTTATTTATTTATTTTTGGCTGCGTTGGGTCTTCATTGCTGCGCGCGGGCTTTCTCTAGTTGCGCCAAGCGGGGGCTACTCTTCGTTGCGGTGCACGGGCTTCTCATTGCAGTGGTTTCTCTTGCAGAGCATGGGCTCTAGGCACGTGGGCTTCAGTAGTTGTGGCTCGCAGGCTCAGTAGTTGTGGCTCGTGGACTAAGTAGTTGTGGCACACAGGCTCAGTAATTGTGGTTCGCGGGCTCTAGAGCGCAGGCTCAGTAGTTGTGGTGCACGGGCTTAGTTGCTCCGCGGCATGCGGGATCCTCCCGGACCAGGGCTCAGACCCGTGTCCCCTGCATTGGCAGGCGGATTCTTAACCACTGTGCAACCAGGGAAGTCCCCACAAACACTATTTTGAGTGAAAGAAACCAAGGCAAAAAGAGTCCATTTATACTGAACGAATCCATTCACGTGACATTCAAGAACAGGCAAAACTTTGCTAGAGCCACAGTCAGAATAGCAGTTACCTCTGAGGGCGGTATTTCCTGAGAAGGGGCACTTTCTGGGGTGCTGGAAATGTTCTCCTAGCTCAATCTGGGTGGGAGTCATGTGGGTATAAGTGTATTTAAAACATCATCAAGCGGTGCTCAAATTTAAGGTTTGTGCATCTTTGTGTGCATGCATGCGTGTGTGTGTGTGTGTAATACCTTAAGGAAAGAAAAAACTGAAATAGTACTTGTTCTCACAAAAAGGAGGACGATCTTGCTGATAACAGAAAAACAAATTTCCCCTTCATGTAAAAGGTTAACAATAGTGTCTGACTTCTGTGGCTGCGAAAACACACCTTGTTTTGTCAGTGTTTGGGTTGGGCGCTTGCTGGTTCATAATGGAGAGGAGGAGGGGCGGAAGAGAGATGACATCACTGTCTCCCCAAAGGGCAGCTGTTATTTGTTCACCGCAGGACACTCTGGGCAATGAGCATTCCCTGGCACCAAGCCCGATGCCCGGAGGGATTCTGACCGAGTCCCTTTCCCCCACTGATACCCTGTTCTATCCAAACACTTTTAAACCACTAACAGGCAGTGGTTTTAAATCTGTAATGAAATGCCATGTTGTCTGACATTTGCTTCAAAATAACTGGGGAGAGAGAGATGGGAGGATATAGATGACTTGAGATTGGCCATGAGTTGCTAACAGTCAAGGTGCGTATTGGGTACATGGAGGTTCACTATACTATTATTCTCTCAATTTGTATATGTGCTTAAATTTTTGTATAATAAAAGGTATTTCAATATCTTCAAAATCATCTATGAATTTATTTTCAAATGCGAAATTTTTATAAAAATCAATCAAATGTTCACCAAGTTCAAAAAAAGACTATTTTTAAAAGAGGAAGAAAGGAAAAAAGGAAGAAAGGGAGAGAGGGAAGGAGGGGGGAAAAGGAAGAAAGGAAGGAAGAAAGGAAGGAAGAAGGAAGGAAGGGAGGGAGGGACAGAGGGAGAGAAGGAAGGAAAAAGGAGGAGGAAAGAGGAGGGAGAAAGGGAGGGAGAAAAGCATGTTATTTATATCATCTGGTCCAATTTGCCAATCTACCTGAAAACCAATATATTCTAGAAAGGAGTAAATAGCTGGATGGACTTGTCAAATAAATACAACAGTCACAAAAAATTGAGATAGGATGCCCAGCTCTGTGTTAGATATACGAAGAGTAAACAAAATCGTGGACTTCAGGTTAAAAATCTTACTGTGTAGAACTCTACATGCTCAGCATCTCTCAAGGCAAATCAAATCTCACAGTGCATAGCCCTGGCTATTTCAAACACTACAGCTCATGTGAACCTCTGAGGATATGTCACATCTTCTACAAAAGGGCATTCAGAAGGTCTGGAACATGTGGTCTGAAAAGACTTACATGAGCTATTGGGTTGGTTACCCCAAGATCCTCCTGGAAAAATACTTTTGCCATCAGAAACGCCCATTACACGAAGGAAACATACACAGTTTCTCCTGAATTTGATTTCTCCTTCATTCAACAAACATTTCTTAAGCACATGTGTGCTGGAGACACAGTGTCAGTAGAACCTGGTCCCTGAGAGTCCTCGGGGAGACAGAGGAGCCAACAGGTAGCTCCAAGGTGTTTGGAGCAGAACATCTAACCCAGCCCAGGGAGACATGGGAGAGACAGTGTCAGAGGCCTTCTCAGCTGAGCTTAACAGCATCTACTGCTCAAGCCAGTGGGCGGGGCAGGAAGAGGGGTGGACGGACGATATGGAAAGAATGAGAAGCTGGAGAAACCTTTTGCATTATATGTTGCACATCCTGCTTTTCTGTGAAGTGGACCAGACCTCCTGATACGGCCCATGGTCTAGAAGAGAAAGGCTAATACTGCCAGCCTGCTGGCCCTCCTCTCACCCCTACCTAGGCAGGGTGGGGGCAGGGGCAGGGAGGAGGGCATCACCCTTTGACCCCATGAGTGCCCTTCCCTCCCACGTTCTCCACGTGGTATTCAAGGCAACCTTGGCCGAGTGGGCAAAGCTGTCATTGCTGGTTTGTATTCACATCTCCATGGAGAGTCAAGAAGGCAAGTGAACAACAACGACCAAAGGAAGATGCAGCCCCATCTGTCTTGCTCTGTTCGTTTGTTTCCTGGTCTCCACTGAAGACCTAGTGACCCAACTCTGGGTCCTTCAGTGCTTCCAACCCAGGATTCCCCAACCAGCCCCTCTCATACGTGATGTGGGCCACTCCCTATACATATTTTTGATTTTTTTTTTGCATACTAAGCATACCCACAATGAACAGATTACTTCCAAAGGGACCCTTTCACCAACCCTAACTCAGCGAAAAGGCACTAAGTAAACAAATAGGAGTCACTCAAAGATGTCATATATTTATCCTAAATGAAAAGTCATTTTCTTAATTTATTTCATGACTTACGTTTCCTTTACTTACATTTGATTTTTAATCCTAGCAAACACAGTCTACCATCAAACAGCCTTTACAAGTCAAAATATCTCTCAAGAAAAATCACTGTCAAGATTTTTCTCTCCTCCAGAACACCTATCTGAAAGACACGATACATTCCCACCCAAAACAGTGGCTCATTAGAGTAGCAACTTTCCAGGAAGGCACCTCAAGAATGACCCCTTGCTTCAAAATTATTATACCAGGGTTTCTCAGCACAGGCCCGACACTGTGGGCATCATCTATAATTCTTTGTTGGGGGGGTGGGTGCTGTCCTGTGCATTGTAGGAAGTCTGGCGGCATCCGTGGCCTCTACATCTCAGGGGTCAGTAGCACCCAGGTATTACCATCAAAAATGCCCCCCACTGAGAACCTCAGGATTAAGCCTTCCTTCCCATTCTTCTTAAGAATCAATGCCCTAAAGTTACCGAAATTGACAAAATGGACTGATAAAGACAATGGTGGGGGTGTGAAGAGGGAAGCATTCCAGACCCTTCTGTACTACATCTCAAAACCACATTCTTTGTTTGCTGTATTTGCAGCTCTACTTTATGGCTACAGCTCTCGTTCTGAAACTGACTCCCCTGCCTAAAACCCTTTAGGGTTGAGATTCTCAGCCCTGGCTACTCCTCACAGTCACACAGGGAGTGTTTAAAATACTACTATGCTCTGGCCCCTCCCCAGGAGATTCTAACTCATTGGAGGTGGGGTGTGAGATTTCAACTGAGAACCACTCCTTCAGGAGTTCACACCACAGCAGTTGAGCTCAAATTCAGAAGTACAAATTTCACAGTTGCCAGGGGATTTTATCAATAAATTAATACAAATGCCTGAGTGGAGGGTCAGAGCCCAGGAATTGCCTTTTTTTTTTAATAAATAAATTTATTTGTTTGTTTGTTTATTTATTTTTGGCTGCGTTGGGTCTTCGTTGCTGTGCACAGGCTTTCTCTAGTTGCGGCGAGCGGGGGCTACCCTTCGTTGCGGTGCACAGGCTTCTCATTGCGGTGGCTTCTCTTGTTGCGGAGCACAGGCTCTAGGTGCACGGGCTTCAGTAGTTGTGGCTTGCGGGCTGTAGAGTGCAGGCTCAGTAGCTGTGGCACACGGGCTTAGTTGCTCCGCGGCATGTGGGATCTTCCCAGACCAGGGCTCAAACCCATGTCCCCTGCATTGGCAGGCGGATTCTTAACCACTGCGCCACCAGGGAAGTCCAGAGTTGCCATTTTTAACAGGTTCTCCAGGTGACGTTTCTTTTTCTTTTTTTTTAATTGCAGTATTGTTAATTTACAATGTGTGTTAGTTTCAAGTGTACAGCATAGTGCTTCACTTATACATATATACATATTCTTTTCCAGAGTCTTTTCCTTTATAGGTTATTACAAGATGTTCCCTGTGCTCTACAGTAGGTCCTTGTTGTTTATCTATTTTATATATAGTAGTGTGCATCTGCTAATCCCAAACTCCTAATTTATCCCTCCTCCTCCCTTCCCCTTTGGTAACCATAAGTTTGTTTTCTATGTTTGTGAGTCTATTTCTGTTTTGTAAATAAGTTCATTTGTCTCATTTTTTTAGACTCCACATATAAGTGATATCATATGATATTTGTCTTTCTCTGTCTGACTTACTTCCATAAAAAAGAATGAAATACTGCCATAGGCAGCAACATGGATGGACCTAGAGATGATCATAGTAAGTGAAGCAAGTCAGGTGATTCTAATGTGAATTGTCCCCAACCGCACTCAGAGAAACACTAACCTGCAGAATAAATGAATTCTAAGAACGGTACTTCTCAAACTTGAATATGTAGACCAATCATCTGAGGATCTTGTCAACAGGAAGGCACTGATTCAGCAGGTCTGGAGACAGGTCTGAGAAGCTGCATTCCTAACAAACTCTCAGGTCATCTGGAAGTTGCTGGCCTGGGGAACCACTCTGAGTAGCAACGTTCTAAGAAACTGAAGTCACTGCCAGCCACTTGGATTCCCCAGTCCTGTCGGACATACCTCGAAGAGCTTAGCAAGCAAAGCGTTCAGATGCCTCAGATGACAGCGTGGTGCACAGAACATCAGCTGGGGATGCGTGGGCTTCCCACCTTCCCACCCACCTCTCCAGTTTCATTTCTTTAAAATGCTCCTCCACCAACACCCCGCTCCCACCATTCCAAAACACTTACAGTTCTCACAAACATGTGCCATATGTCACTCTTCTGTAATTTTACCAAGTTGTTCTCTCCGCCTGAAATTGTATTCCCAGGTCCCCACCTTGACCAGCACCACGGCTATTTTCTGCTAGGCCACTCTTCATCTCTCACATGCTTTCAGCTCACCTCAAAGGCCAGCTCCCTGGAGAAGACCTCCCTGTTCCCCATCCTACCTGACGCTGCTACGATGCAGAGTCATCACTCCCTCCTCCAGGATGCCAAACAGTGCCTTTCTCCCTTATGATCTATGTAACAGGTACGTGGACCATGAAGGACTCATCTATTCAGTGGGAAAAATTACTTCCTCTGCCCCGGATTTAAAAAAAACAACAACAACAAAACAGCAAGACATTGACTACCCTAAGTTGCAAACAGTGCCAATTCAGAAATTTAAATTATCTAAACCCTTATAATTATCAAAGCTGCCAATATTATTTCAAGCCAGGTTTCCACTCCCCCACTCCCTTCTGACTTACACCTCCATCCTCCCCACCGTACCCCCATCCTGCCTACTTCACTTTCAGATCCAGGGATACGGGAAGAGACGAGGGACAGGAGAACAGCAGAGTCCTTCCTTGGCTAGCTTCACACTCTAGCCCGGCATGACAGATACTTAGAGCTGCTTCATTCACGAGCACTTTTTCTTAGATTTTTACTTGTAAATAATTGGAAACTTACAGAAAAGTTGCAAGAGTAATAATACGAAGACCACTCTTTACCCAAAGTCACCTATTGTTAACATTTTGCCCATTGGCTTTATCATTCATGCTCTCTCTCTGTATGTACGCATATAATATATAACACTTCATATGCATGATATATACATATGACGTAATTTCCTGAACCACTTGGGAGTAAGTTGCATCCATTATTGCCCTTTATATTTACTTCAGTGCCCATTTCCTAAGAACAAGGATATTCTCTAACGTGACGATGGTGCAGTTATCAACTTCAGTAAATTTAACATTGATCCTACATTTTTATCTCAACTTTCATGGTCCAGATTTTCATTTTGTCATTTGACCCAATAATGTCCCGTCTAGCACTTGCTGACCCAGTCCGGGATCCAGTTTAGGATCAGGGATTGCATTTAGTTGTGACATGACTACAGCTGTTACTCATCTTTTATGATCATGACATTTTTTAAGAACACAGTCCATTTTTAAAAAACAGAACACTCCTCATTAGGGGTTTGTCTGTGTTTCCTCCAGGTTTGCCTCCAGCTGGAGTACTACGTCAGGGATGCTGTGTGCTTCTCGGGGCATCACATCTGGAGGTATACGGCATCCATCTGCTCTGGCTGGCACTTTAATGGGCATCTTGGAGGTAAGCCTGCCATTGCTAGATGTCCCTCCTCTGCATTCCCTCTTCAGGGGGAAAAGCATCTGTTCTGGCAGTCACAACCCCTCCTCAGCCAATGAAGGTCCGATCCATCAACCCTAGGTTCTTCTCCATGGGGCGCCCTTCCTGGCTAAGAAAAGCCCCACACCAGCTCACCCACACACATGGCCCTTATGAGCCCAGTGGAAAAATCACACATTCTTTGCCTGAGGAAATGGACGCCAATGTAGCAGAAATGCTCTTTTACTTTGCTGTCAACAGAGCTAGACAGCCTCTTTCATCCCCATATATTCCCTGGTTGGAATCAGACACCCTCATCCCTCCCCCAGCAGAGGAGATACATACCCAGCTCTCCAAGTAATCCAGTAACTTTTTTCAGTTAATGCTTTTATAAAAACTCTGATCCCTCAATAGGAATACATCATCCTTTGTGTCCTGGTGCCTCAGCAGAGACTTCTGACTTCATCCTACCTGACCTCCCTCTCACCTTCCACCTCCACAACTCTGCCAATGCCTGCAAACAGAAGTCTACGGTCTTATTCATCCCTGTGTTCGAAACAGCCTAGCAAACACATAAGCCTTCCCTAACTGTTGTTGAGCTATAATGCACCTCCCACCTAGAACACATCCTCAGACACATTCGAAAACTGTCATCTGAAAAATGGGTCTTGCCTTATTTCCGTCTCCTTTACTTCCTTTTTTCACTTGTTTAGTCAAAAGTTGATGCTTTATTATTTTATTTAATATTTCTATTTTCTTTTCATATGTTTTGTTACCTGTAAGCTTGAAATTTTTAATATGTACCCATTTTTTATTGATCTATCATTTACATCCAACAAAATTCACACTTTTAAAGTATACAGTTCAACAGTTTTTTTTAAAAAATTCAGAGTTGGTATAACTATCACCACTATCTAATTCCAGAACACCTGCATCTTCCCCAAAAGAAACCCTGTACCTAGTAGCAGTCACTGCCTGTTCTCCTCTCCCCTCAGGACCTAGCGGCTTCTAATCTACTTTCTGTCTCTATGAATTCTGGACGTTTCACATAAATGGAATCATAAAATACATGGCCTTTTGTGACTGGCTTCTTTCACTTAGCATGTTTGGAAGGGTGATCCATGTTGTGGCAGGTATCAGTACTTCATTCCTTTTTATGGTTGAATAATAGTCCATTTTGTGGATATACCACATTTTGTTTATCCATTAATCAGTTGATGGATATTTGAGCTATTCCTACTTTTTAGCTATTATGAATAATACTGCTAGAAACATTCACATACAAGTTTTTATGCAGATCTGTTTTTACTTCTCTTGGGCATGTACCTAGGAGTGGAATTGCTGGTGATATGGTAACTATATTCAACCTTTTGAGGAATTACCAAACTATTTTACAAAATGGTTGTGTGATTTTACAATCTCAGACGTATGAGGGTCCCAATTTCTCCACATCCTCACCAACACTTATTACTGTCCACCTTTTTGACTCTAGTCATATTAGTGGTTTCTCATTGTGGTTTCCATTTGCATTTCTCTAACGACTGGTGATAATGAGCATCTTTTCATGTGCCAATTGGCCATTTTTATATTTCCTTTAGAGAAATGTCTATTCAAATCCTTTACCCATTTTCAAACTGGAATTGTTGTTGTGTAGTTTTAAGAGTTTGTGTGTGTGTGTGTGTGGAATTCTACAAGTTCCTAGATACTAGTCCTTAAAAGAAAAATGATTTGCAAATATTTTCTCCCTTGCTGTGAGTTGTCTCTTTACTTTCTTATTGAAGAGAAAGATATTGTCCTTTGAAGGTTTTAAGTTTCATGAAGTCCAATTTATCTATTTTTTGTTTTGTTGCTTATGCTTTTGGTGTCATATCAAGTAACTACTGCCTAATCCAAGTTCATGAAGATTTACACCTATGTTTTCTTCTAGAAGATTTATATTTTAGCTCTTATATTTAGATCTTTGATCCACTTTGTGCTAACTTTTGTGTATGGTGTGAGGTAGGGGTCCAACTTCGTTCTTGTGCATCTGGGAATCCAGTTGTCCCAGCACCAGTTGCTGAAAAGACCATTTTCCCTTTTTAATTGTCTTGGTACCTATGTTGAAAATCAATTGACTATAAATCATGGGTTTCCTTCCCCTTTACTTCTAAAAGGGAATTAATTGTCTACCCAACACTTCCCACACTCAACTATCAGCAACAAAAGGAAAAAAAAGTCTATTTATTAAAAAAAAAAAAAAGTTCTAGAAACTCACCAAGAAAGCCTACAAATATAATTAAAGACATTTGAAAATGTAAAATTAGTATTATTTCTCTCAAAGTTAAACAAACATATATACAAGAACAAAAAACACCGTCTATACTGCACTCGAGTATGTAAGAATGTGTGGTGATGCAACTGGGTCTGAAAACCCAACTTTTCAAATACAGGAGGAAGACAGAAGGTCTTCAGAATGGGTCCTGTTGACATATAAGGCAGTGTGAGATTACATTCCAAGGCTACTTTTCTTTACTGTCAATAACTTTTTAAACAATGGATATGACAACATACTTGGCAAAGTTAGCTTTGACGAAGTTCTCTTCCAAGAATAAATTCAACTTGTAATACTGAATGAATTTCTCTAAAGACCACAAAATTATGATGTGGTTTCATGAGCTGTACCACCCAACCAAGAAATTAAGTGGGACTCTTATTTCTCCATTCCTGTGTTGTGATGGCTACTGAGGTTCTGTTGAACTCACATTTGGAAAGCAAATCAGTCTTAGAGGGACAGCCATAGAAATTAGCTTTTATGACACAATCTTGACCTTCTTCCAAGGAATGTGTCTACCACCATTAACTTTAAATTCTCAGAATACCAACCTTCACACCATAATCTCCACATTACAATTTCTAACCAGCCCACAGACTATCATTTTACGTAGAAGACACATAAACATTCACATATATTTGACAAATGCCAGGAAAGTGTTCTCAATTTAGAAGCCAAAAATTAAAGCTATTTAAACCCTTCTCAAAAAAACACAAAACAGGAAGGTCGGTAGAGACAGCCTTCTTTCTGAGCTCCAGCCTGTCAAAGAGCCCATCTGCATGTTCCCCAGCAAGGCCACCCACAAGACCCAAGGTTGCCTTCTCCTTAGGATCCCAGAATCATTTAAGACCTTAGAAATCCTGGATGCCAATGCCAATGCCAATCCCAATCCCTGGGGGAGCTTGAGAGAACATGATGAGTGGCCAGAAACCGGGGCCGTAATGTCCAAAAATCTGCCTTGAATGGATAAACAAACTGAGTTATGCAATGGAACTGTGCTCAGCAGTAAAAAAAAAGACCAGACTTCTGACAGAACCACAACATGAATGAATCTTAACATAAGTATGGTGCATGGAAAGAGGTCGGACAAAAGAGAGTGCATGCTGTATGATGCCATTTAAATATACAATTCTGGGAAACGCACACTAATCTATAATGATGAAGCAGATCAGGGTTCCCCTGGGTAGGGGTGGCAGTGGGGTAAAGGAGGAGGGAATAGGGATTAAAAGGGGGCAGGATGAGACTTTTCGGGTGGTGAATATCTTAATTATGGTGATGATTTCACAGGTATATACATGTGTTAAAACTTACCGAATTGTACATTTTTTAAATGTGGAGGTTACTGTATGCCAATTATATTCAATACCTCAATAAAACTATTTAAAACAACAGTAACACAAAACTACATCCACCACCTTACAACAGGGCATACTGACGTGCGAACCGGACACTGTCAAGCCCAAGACCAATTCAGTGCAGAGGAGATCCGACTTGCGCTAGTGCCAGGGAAGTAAAGCCATGACCCCAAGGACCCCAACTGTACAAATGCCATCACTGGGTGGGTGAGGGCTTCAGCCAATTACCTTCATTCAACGATTTTCATTTTTAGAGTTCATTACTTCTCCTGACCCCAGTTTTATGAATCAAGTACAGCATCACAAATCCAACTGGCTGCAGCAGCCACTCAAGAATTTTTAAGAAGGTGAGGACCACAGGATATGGAGGGATGTTAGCAAACCGTAGAGCGCTTGCCCCTTGAAAAATTGTCAGTTTCTGACCATTTTGCCACCTAAGAACACTAATCCAAAGTGGCTGGATCTTCTGAATTTTCCCCAAAAGCCAGGATTTTGTGTTTTTATGTAAAGTATACAATTTTAAAGGGTGAACCAACTAACTCAATTTTTAAAACATCGTGCAGGTTAAACAAAAACTAGTGAGAGCAGGAGTCAGCCCATGGGTTGATGATCTGCAAATGTGGACAGAGAGGCTATGAACACAGGCTCTGGGTTCAAGACCAGCTCTATCCCTCCCTGCTCTGCAACCTCAGGTAACTTAACCTAAGATCCCATATCCTCACCAGTAAAATGGGGCTATTCATAAAGGATCTACATCTGAGGGTTGCAGTCAAGATGAAATGTTTAACACCTAGAAAATCCCCAGTACATTTCACCAATATTATTCTCCAAATGAGAGCATGCCTCACTTCAACAGACTTCTCCAAAAATAGATTTGTCTTTTGTATTGAAGCTGCAGATGGCATGAAGCTTGGAGTGATCTTAAGAACACTGGTGAAGCAAACAGGCTTCAACAGGCCAGAGAAAGGAGACAAAACAAACCACATCACACAGGTTCAAGAGTAAACTTCTGCGTGCTGGGGAGCAAATCCTAACTCACTGAGTAAGATACAAGCAATATGCAACTCGGAAGGACTTGGAGGGATGCGAACAGAACGTGTCAGTGTTTTATGGCAAGAAAACATGGTGGGGAGGAGGGAAACGCATTACTAATGATCCTGTGCACTAATTAGGCCACAAGTGAATACGACATCTAGTTTTGGAAGCCACGCTGTAGGAGACACAGTGAACGGGATACAGCCAGAGAGAGGCACCAGGACAGCCAGAGAGAGGCCCCAGGACACCCAGTGGACTTGACAATGTTTCTGGAGGAAAGTAAGGCTCGGTGAAGTTAAGTACCTTACGTGAGATCATACCTGAACTGAGACGCTCCAAATCCAGAGCCACACTTCTAGACATACTTTTGGAAAACTTCATTTGGAAAAAGTTAAAACGATTTACTGTAAGACTTGATAGAGCCTTTACTATACTCCCATGCTTTATGAGCATCTTAAAACATGGACCACAACTGTGTGTCCTAAAACTTCTCTACCTTTATTTTATTTATTTTTCACCTTGTTATTATTTTTTAATCCTCTGGTCAAACTAGGGTTTCCCAAAACAGACCCAGAAAACCAAGTAGAGAGAAGACCTCCTTGCTGCCCTCAAGAATCACAGGACCCTGTTATAAAGGGATTGGACTGCCATAGGCAGCGTGCAGAACAAGGCCAATGACAGGTCATAGTCAGGAGAGCTTGCTTCCTTTCAACCAGGGGTGATGAGGGCAGTGACACACCTTAACCGGGAGGAGGACTGAAGCTTAGCACTCCTCGCTATCCAGAGCCACGCAAGGCTGTGTAGACCTAGGACAGGCGCTGAAAGCTTGTGCCATTTGATAAGAAGATTCAGCGGGAAACAGTCACAGAAGCACACGGCAGGCAAGTTCCAGGATGGTTTATAGAAACAGCTCTCTGAATCTGAAAGTCAACTAACACTATCAGCCTCCCAAGGCGCAGGTCTCTGCAGATGTTTGCAAAACCAAGCACAGGGATTAACACAAGGGAGATGACCACTGTGACTTTGTGTACTTTAGAGTCTGACCACACAGCCGGGAATGGCCCAGCAAGTGAGGAGGGGCAGCCTGCAATGAGCACAGCTAAATAGGATCCCATATCATGCTAGGTCAGAATCCCCAGATAAAAATTAATCAGGACTTGACCTCTAGCCAAACCCAGTTATGGACCTGAACATAGCTTGCTCTCACTTCTACAACTTCCCTTGGGCTCCTCGGTACCTAGAATGACCCCTTGATCCATCATCTTCCCAACAGAACGCAAATGCCCCCCTTCCTTGGTGATGCCAGCCAGAAGTCATCTCTCCAGCCTGGAAACCCTGCGGCACTTCTGCCCTCCTCCTCTTACAATGCTTCTCAGGTACGGCCCTGGATTACTGCCTCATTTATCTACGGCACTGTGAGCTCCACGGGGGCTCAAGTGACATCCTCATCACCTACATAGACCCCCAGCCCCAGAAAACCTTGCTCACTGCTCTGACATAAAGACACATTCAATGAACCAATAGTAGCTTCACTTAAGAGCATTATCCTAAGCCAAGGTTGCCAGCTGGTGGACTTCAGGCCAAATCCAGCTCACAGACAATGTTCTATCTGGCCAGCTCACTGTTTCAAACACTCATATTAATTGCCACTATTTAAAAAGCAGGCAATTTCACATTAAAATCCTCCTCTCCAGCTTCTTATTAAAAGACAAACAAAAACAGGAATTGGCAATGCTGGGCTCCTGTCTCTGCATGGCAGCAAGTTGCCGGAGGTGAGTGAGAGGACCCCTGGCGACAGGACATACACTTACTTCCTCATCTGCCCTCATCGTCTCTGAGCTCATTTACTCACTTACTGCTCTGCAGGCCTCACTCATGCTTGCTGAATACAGTAAGTAAGGGCAAACCCCTGTTGACATATCAACACACTGAGAAAATCAGCCTCTAAAAGTTACATCCTTTTACTGACCCAGAGAAACACTGTGAAGTCAAGTTGCTTTAAAGTGAATTACAATCACGTTCCCATTTCCCCATAGGGTGACTTCTGTTTTGTCCTGTGTAGTAAGCATGGAGTAGTTGCTGGGTTTAAACACTGCCAGGTACACAAATGAAAGGTGACTGTGGAAAGACCCAGCAGCTAATGAGGAGTTCTGATCATAAGAAGCTGTCTAAGACTGTAGGGAGGAGAGAGATTTCTAATTATCAAAATTAAAAGGATTGGGCTTCCGTGGTGGCGCAGTGGTTGAGAATCTGTCTGCTAATGCAGGGGACACGGGTTCGAGCCCTGGTCTGGGAAGATCCCACATGCCGCGGAGCAACTAAGCCCGCGTGCCGCAACTACTGAAGCCCGTGCTCCGCAACAAAGAGAAGCCACTGCAATGAAAAGCCCGTGCACCACAACAAAGAGTAGGCCCCGCTCGCCGCAACTAGCGAAAGCCCGCGTGCAGCAACAAAGACCCAACGCAGCCAAAAATAAATAAATAAATAAAGTAGTTATTAATTAAAAAAAAAAAAAATTAAAAGGATTCTAGCAAAGAGGCAGCCATTTAACCCACATAACCCAAAACCGGAAAGGTGACATTTCACACCTTCATTAGGGTAACAACCTGCTTTGGAGAACGGCAAACCCATCGGTGACCAATTACTAAACCCTTCTGAACATAAATAAACCCCATGTTCCACTTCTGCCGTCTATAAACAAGGGATCAGCAGAGTACAAACACCACTTAACACGAATAGTAGATTATTATTTCACTTGACTACTAAGTCTGAGATTTGGAATCAAAGACGATGAAATATAGGGCAGTTATAAATATTATTAAAATCAATATTTTAAAAGCAGGAATGAAAACTCACGCAAAGATTTTATCTCTTTGTTTATGAACCTGGTTTTCAACCACAAAGGTAGACTCTTCATAACAAACCCTAAAGAGCGTCGTTCTCAATTCTTGGCTCATCAGGGAACTTTACTGTAGAGACTCACCTACAAGCAAGATACAGACACCAGTGCCAATTTAAGGGATTAAACTGGCATTCTAGTGAGGCTCTCATAAGCAGGGGATCTGGATTTAATTTCTGGTTTCACCATAATCATTGTGGGGTGCAGAGGCTTGGGGGGGCAGGGCAGGGTGTGCTTAAGCAAATCCCAAAGAAAAACACACAAAGACCATAGTTCTTCATCTATGAAATGAGGGCCATACCTGGCCGCCTTTCTGATTTCATGAGAACATTCTTCCCCAGGCATGTTTCTAAAATTCTCCCAAAGGTCATCAATGACCTAGATGCTATAAAGTCAACAGACCTGGGACTTCCCTGGTGGCGCAGTGGTTAAGAGTCCGCCTGCCAATGCAGGGGACATGGGTTCGAGCCCTGGTCCAGGAAGATCTCACAGGCCGCGGAGCACCTAAGCCCGTGTGCCACAACTACTGAGCCTGCGCTCTACAGCCCGCGAGCCACAACTACTGAGCCCACGTGCCACAACTACTGAAGCCCACGTGCCTAGAGCCCGTGCTCCACAACAAGAGAAGCCACCGCAATGAGAAGCCCGTGCTTCACAACGAAGAGTAGCCCCACTTGCCCCAACTAGGGAAAGCCGGCACGCAGCAACGAAGACCCAAGGCAGCCAAAAATAAAAATAAAGAAATAAATTTATTTTTAAAATAAATAAATAACTAAAGTCAACTGACTTTTCAGATCTCATCCTCCCCAATCTCGGCGCCATCTGACACTCTTCATCACCCTCCCCTGCAATTTCCAAGTTCCCTCCCTCCGTCTCGTTGCTCCTCTTCAGGCCTCTCTTCACTAACAACTCCTTTTCTGCTCTTAAAAACATCCCTAAGCCCAGGCGCCTGCTCCTCGCATATACTGGCCCCAAATAACTAATATATACCAGGTACTATGTGAAGAGCTTCATATACAGTATCTAACAAATTCTCACAACTGCCTTTTTAGCTAGATTCCATTATTATCACCCTCCTCATTTTTCAGAAGAGGAAACAGAGGCTTAGCAATTGGCCCAAGTTATACATCATGTAAACATGAGAGCAAGGGAGGGGTTTATAAACCAGGTCTAAATCCAGAGCCCAAATCCTTAACCTCCCTGCTCTATTTCCTCCTCCTCAGCCAGGCTTCCAAAAGCAACACTGTCTGCATGCTCAGTTATGAATTTAATTTCTGCAGCAGAGACTGTTTGCTGCTTACTCAGTACCCATTCCCCCTTCTTCTCACTAATAGAACGCTTTATCATTGGGGTGGCAATGGGCCCAGATTCAAATAAACACACAAAGCCACACACAGACATTTCCCAGCCTCCCAGTGAGATGGTCCTGCGGAGGGCCTTTTGGCTGAGGGTTTTAAACAAGGCTCAATCAGCGGGTAGGTGCATCCTTTTGCCCTTTCCTCTTTCCCATTTCCTGGAATGTGAATGTGATGGCTGGAGCAAGAGTAGCCATCTTATGATAAAGAGACAACCTGAGGACAGGCACGCACGAGGGATGGGAGAGCAGAAAGACACAAGGGGCCTGCCTCTCAATAACCACACAGCTGCCACAGCAGACCTGGAACACCTCTACCTGGATTTCATTTACCTGAGATAAAGATGAACCCCTATCTTGGGCTGACTGGGACTAGGATTCATATACAAATGATTTATTAAGGAAGCGCGGGCTTCCCTGGTGGCACAGTGGTTAAGAATCCGCCTACCAATGCAGGGGACACGGGTTCGACCCCTGGTCTGGGAAGATCCCACATGCCGCGGAGCAACTAAGCCCGTGCACCACAACTACTGAGCCTGTGCTCTACAGCCCACGTGCCACAACTACTGAAGCCCGCGTGCCTAGAGCCTGTGCTCCGCAGTAAGAGAAGCCACTGCAATGAGAAGCCCGCGCACCACAACGAAGAGTAGCCCCCGTTCGCCGCAACTAGACAAAGCCTGCTTGCAGCAAAGACCCAACGCGGCCAAATAAATAAATAAATAAATAAATTTTTTTAAAAAAGGAAGTGCTCCCAAAATAAACCCATAAGGAAGTGGGGGAAGCAAGACAGGGAAGAGAGAAAAGCTCATCAGAGTGGACTGTTAGGTACAGTTCTACAGAGGATGACTTCAGCCTGATGCAACGAGGAGCCCCGGGGTATAAACAACGCCTCCTGTTTTCCCGTCCTGAGGCTGAGTTTTCATTCTTCTGTATCAGTCAGTCCCTGGTGAAGGTGGGAAACTTCAGAGGCTCCCAGATACCCTGGGCTCTCCATGTTTTATGGCAAGGTGGGTCCTGCAGCCTGAGGGCTATCTTCCCATGATGAGCTCTGTGCTCTTGGGCTGCAGGACGCAAATGCCCCAAAACCGAGGAGGAACACATAGGGATCCCAGGGGACCCAGGCCAAGCACTGACTGCTGCCACTACAGCATCCATTCGGTTGAAAGCTCTGCGATTTATATTTCTGTTCTGTAACAGCCAGACCTAATCCTGAGTGATGCAGATTCTTGGCTGAAGACGTCCACATTTGCATCTCCAGCTCTAACGGCTCTCCTGAACTCCAGACAAGAAGGTAAGTGCCAGGTATCTCTCTCCACATTGGTTCATACATACCGCATCTGGCTCCTTCAAGGATACAGGCAGCTGACACCTGCCTCATGGCCATGGTGACATGAACCAGTGTCAAACCATTCTCTGCCCCTCTCACCACCCGAAATCCGTTCCTTCTCCTAACCATCTGCAGTGGTTCATGGCACCACTACCTTCCTGGTAAATCAGGAAAGAACACTTAAATGATCTCAACGTATCTCTCTCCCTCACATCTCCCAAAGCCTGTGAGCAGGTCCTAGTGAATCTACCTTCTACGTACGGCCACCGCACCTTTAGTGCTGCCTCTGCCTTGGTTTTTAATCCTGTCATTTGCCACAGGGACTCTCCTGGTAGCCTCTCTGGCTCCAGTCTCCCACTTCTCCACAAGGAGTGACCTTCTGCAACACTTGTTGACCATAGCCTTCCCTACCCAGCAGTCTTCAGAGGCCAAGAATAAAGATCTGAGCACCTGAAACCAGCACCCAAGTGATGGGGCCTCCAGCCACACTTCCGGTTTCATCTCCCACCTTATCCTGTGCATCTTTAACAACACATCTCACACTTTCTGTCACTCTGGGCTCCCCTGGAATATTACACAAGTCTGTTTATATAAATACAAAGGTGTATGTATTTTCTCATGACTTATAATAGAACTATGATAGAATACAGTTGCCCTCTCTCTCCTACAGTGTTCTCTATGCCCGCACGGAAGCATGGCCATCCCATTCACTTTTATATTCCCCCAAGGAACTAGCATCAGAACTTTAAACAGAATTATTCGATTTATAATGCTGAATCAAATTCAAGGCTATAAGGCAAAAACTCTGTCATCAGCCCCGCCCCTGCCCACTGTTGTGTTCACTTCTTTCTAATCTCAGCTCTTAAAGTATTAAATGTAACCCAGACTCTGCCAGTAGCTCCAGTCACTCACCTGGACTCTCACATTCCTTCTCTTAAAATGGAGGGAGGGGCCTATACAACATCATAAAGCTTGAGAGTGAAGAGTGACCTTGTTTAAGCCTCCGTTTACAAATAACGGTAACGCTTACTCAAAGGAGGGAAATGACATGTCTCGGTTCACAAACATGCAAACAAAATCCACACGTGGAAGCTATGGGTAAAGCATCAACGACAGATACTGTTAGACGGGGTACCAAGTGCCAAAGCAAGGGTGACAAGAGCTGAGGTCGCCTGGCTTTGAGCAAGTTCTTGCCCCAGCACACAGCATGTTCTGCGCTATCAGACCATGGGTCGCTTTCCAATGATGACACCAGAGAAGCCAGTGGTTCGTAGGGTGCCCAGCTAAGCCCAATCCCCTACTCTTCCAATGACATGACTCATTTCTACAGGGAACCGACCTCCAGCCACACCCAAGTGCAGTGTTTGGGTGTAGCTCACTCAAACTCCCCGCTCCGCAGGTGGGCCCGTGACCCACCCTGGTCAAACAGGGGATTGCCTCCCCAGGCCACAGTGCTAGGAGCCCGGGGCCTCTGAGTCGGTGGGATTCAACTGGCTGGAGAAAATAGGCGGAGACATCTTCCTTCCCCTAGCCTGGCTAACAAGAGCGTGCAAATCCAGAGCTGCACACCACAGTCTGGATACCACAAAGGGAAAGGCTGCCTGAGAAAGGAGCCCAGCCACAGAGAAGCAGAGACAAAACACGGAGAAAGCGGCAAGCACAGCCCCTGAAGACACATCATTTCAGTCCCTGGGCTCCAGCCGGTAACATCAGCCAACAAATCCCTGCATGAGTGAGGCTTCCAGCTGTCTGTACCCTAAGGGATCGTGATTCATATAAAAGCCACGAAGGGAAAGCAAGAGGAACTGCTTCACTTAAACAGCCAGAAATGTATCTCACAGTAGACAAATGGCTTTATGCTTTACAAGTAATGAGCAAAATATGATGCAAACACTTAATGTACAATGAGTATCACCAATGTGTTGAGACTAAGAGACAAAATGCATAACAGAGGCCAACAGTGATTAGATATGTAACACAAGACAGTCAACCTAAGTACACAGAATGACTCTTGCACATTCCCGGCGTTCCCAGGTATGACAGGTAAGGCACCAGCCACACTTACACAAGAGCGACACAGTCCCCTGCCTTCAACTCAAATTTTGTCGTTACTACACACAGACATTCTCACTGCCCTCTGTTTTCAGTTGAAGAACTCTTCAGAACCCCAGCTCTGAATTAACCTACTGAAGGAGGGATCAAGGGTAAAAGACCAAAAGCAGGAAGACCAATCCTTAACGTGTGTAACATAAAAGAAGTTCTAAACCTTAACTGCAATGCCTTTTCAATTTGCATCTTTAAAAAGTCTGATTATATAAGACAGTTATATCAGATCTGACTAGTATACTGACACTGCTCCAAATGAGGACTTAAAAAAATCAAGTCGAGGAAAGCCATCATTTAAATAAATACCTCACAACCAAACCCAAGCCAGAGTAACCACTGACATTTAATACTCTGGTATCAGTCCTAAGTGCTGAAGGTTTCTGTAATTCCATCATAAGCTTCTCTTCAAAAAAATTTTTAAATGCCCAGGTTAAATGAAAAGCTCTTTCAAACACTCCCCCCAAACTGGAACCAGTTCAAGGCAAAGATCTAGTGATCTGAACACAGTCAAGTCACTTGAGGAAAATAATCAGGTTATCCTGCCATTCTTTCTTTTTCTCCTTTACATTCTTCCCTTAGGAGGAATCGAGGAACCACCATCCTGAATCAAAATACATGGAGAGGACCAGAGTTACAGGGATGAGGCATTCCTCCTGCCTCGTGGTCTTGAAATAGCGAGGGCAGATTCAGTGGTAAAAAGCTACAAAAACCATAATACGGTCATCCAGTTACCCTGCTGACTCCCATTCATTCATAAATGCTGATTTGGCATCTCCTTTGGGCCAGACACTGTTCTAGGTACTAGGGATACCTAGTGTCTTGGTGACCAAGACAGAGAGGACCTCTATCCTCACATAGCTTAAATTTTAGAGAGGGAGACAAAGAGTGAATAAGTAAGAAAACAATTTAAAAAAAAACAACAACATAGTATTGGGAATAATAACTGCTATGAAGAAGAATGAAGCATGGTGGAGGGACAAAAAGGGATGAAGCAGCTAAAGGGATCAAGGTGATAAGGCAGGAAGGTCAGGGGAGGTCTCTCTGAGGTGGTGACATCTGTGCAGACACACGAGGGAAGTGAGGGTACGAGTCCTGTGGGGTGGGGGGATGCAAATTCCAGGCCAGACAACGGCTCTGGGGCAGAAATTAGCTACATGCACAGAATTGTAAAGCAGCCCATATGGTTAGAGCTAAGCCAGCCCGGAGAGCCACACGTAGGCAGGAGCCAGGTCACGTTAAACAGCAGTTCTCAATCCCGGTCGCATGTGCACATATTCTGATCCAACTCCTCTGTGATGTATCCTGGGCACTATGGTTTTTTGTTGTTGTTTAATTCCTCCAGGTGATCTTAACGTGCAGCCAGCCAAGGTTGAGAACCTGGTTTGATAGAACGTCCTATAGGATTTTATTATAAGTGAGCTGGGAATTAGTGGTCAGCATATTTAACCTCGCAGGACTGGGCGAGATCATCTAGAGAATGAACATAGGTAGAGAGGAGATGAGGGCTGAGAACAAGGCCCGGGACCAGACGAAGGTAGTAAGAAAGAGGGAGAGATAGGGAGACCCAGAAGGTGCAGCCAGGGAGGTTCTGGAGAACCAGCAGGGTAGGGTGTGTGCAAAGCCAGGCGAAAAAGGGACTTCATTGCTGCTTTGAATAGAGGTTAAAAAAAACCCACTGTAATGTTAAAATACACACTCAATAATAGCCTTCTTTTTTAAAAAGGTATACACATAGGTGAATAAATGCAGAGGAAAAAACCTGCAAGATTACTGCACCATAAATAATAGTAGTCAACTAGGGTCAGGAAGGGAATAGAAGGAGACAAGCCTTTGCATCAATGTCTTACATGTTTATGGAGAGATTGTAGTTATCTATTTCTTATAGAATGGAAAGCTCTTAAATGATTCTGCTGGCAGCCAGGGCTAGGGATCCCGGGGTGGGGACACTCAAGGGGACATACTCCAGCATTAAATACCATATTGAACCAAATGTCTTGGAGGGCTTTGAGATTTCCTATGACTGATTTCATATCAAGGAAAAAATCAATACAGAGCATGCTTGGCAGCTGAGGTATGCTTAGGGACTCTCCCTACACAGCTTCTATTTTGGATTCCAGCAGGCTATTTAACAAAGTCAGATGAGAGGTGTTAAAAACCTCTGCAGCTAGAAGCTGTCTTCAAGAAGACTCCAGGCAGCTTGATTTGCAGCCTTCAGTGACAAAGATTAGATTCTAAGCTACTAATTAAAAATATCTGCCTTTTTAACAAGTCCTTTCCAAACTGAGGCAGCTTCTTTCTTTCTTTCTTTCTTTCTTTCTTTCTTTCTTTCTTTTGGCTGTGCCACACGGCTTGCAGGATCTTGGTTCTCCAACCAGGGATTGAACGCAGGCCCCAGCAGTGAAAGTGCCGAGTCCTAACCACTGGACCACCAGGGAATTCCCCAGTTTCTCTTTCAATACCCTTCCATTTTGCTCCTTTTTCTCACTTTATCCCAGAAGCAATTACATCCAGTAGGTTGTTGGAAGCCACCAATTCCAGCCACTATGAGATACAACTCACTTAACTGATTTGAAAAGGAAAGGAAGCACAGTCAAGATGCACCATCTCAGCACCATTTACTTAAAATAAAAACTGTGAACCAGTAGCTACGGCGTCACCTGTGCTCTTGTTAGAAATGCAGGATCTTGGGTAGAGAGACAGCAATCAGAGGCCAGACTGATTCCGAATCTGCATTTTAACAAGATCACCACGCACTTCAGCAGTAAAGTTTGAGAAACTGCCTGAAAGCCAAGTTAGCTGATCATCATAATCTCCAGGTAAATGTTAAAAGTATATATATATACATGTATTGCCAAGTCCTATCCCAACAGCAGGGATGGAGCCTGCCAATCTCATATTTTCATTCTCCTAGGTGATTCCAAGGCACAGTCAAGGTTGGGAACCAACGCCTTTAGAGGACCCACAGGTCTGAGACCTACCTAAGTAGCAAATGAACCAAAGTCAGAGACAAATGGAACAGGGTAAGAAGGGAGATGAAGTTTAAGAGAGAACATGGCAGCAAAGCAGGGCAGAGGGCTGAGTGTGTTAAAGACCCAGTAATCTCGACAACTTACTGATGTGCATTTAGCCTAGACAGTCCTTGCACCATGATCTCCAGAAACTACTTAAAGAAAGAAGCACTCAAGGCTCTGGGCAGCGGGACAATGACGTAAACAGTGTTAGGAGGCAACAGAGCAAAGCAGTTGGCAAGACAGTGCTTTCCAGTTAACTGGACCGCTTTGGGCATGTTCATTCTGTAAGCCTCAGTTCCCTCAACAGTCAAACAAAGAGTTAATCAGCACCAGCCTCTCAGTGTCGCTGTGAGGAAGAAATGGGGAAATGGGGGTAAAGCTTTCGGTAGAGACCACTACCTACCGTTAAGCCTTCGTGTCAGTAGTAATCATTATTGTTAGTGTGACAAAGAGTTATGTGCCCCAGGACAGATAAGAATGAATAAGGAGGATCAAAGAACTAATCCAGCCAAGAGACATTAATCTCTAGTGTAGAAGGACTAGCGGTAGTGAGATCAAAATATTCCTGTGGATCCTGTACGGGCACATGATTGGCTAGGTTTACACGCTTAACCCAGCGTGAGGCAAACTTGTTCATTTACACACCTAGCACATTGCTTCCAACCTTCTCAAACTTGCTTGTTATTTTCTAAAGGGGAAACAGAAATACTCAGACCTGATAGGACTGAACTGAGTATTCAAAACAAGTGGCTGGTCAGAGAACAGCCCAGAATTCATACCCGAGGAGAGTGGGGGACACTCGTGTGCCTCTAACAGGTTTGGGTAGGAGAGCAATACACTGTCAGAGGTCAAGTCAGGTTTATTTAACTCTGGTGTCTAACTTTCAGAGGCTGCCCTTCTGTTTTCCTCCTTCTGGCTTTCCGTCCCAATAAATGTCTAGATGGCACATACGTGCCTGTCCATGAGTTTTCTGGGGATGCCTGGTGATGTTAAGCATCCCTTAACTTCACACACACCCCCAAAATGAACTGCAGGGTAAGGAAGAAGAAGAGGGAGCCTTTCTTTCTGCAGCAAAGATGAAAAAAATGCTCCACAACAGGCCCCTGAAAATGAAAGTGAGTTCAGTTCAGGAGTTTCGCTGCTTCTCCTACTGAGGGGCAGCCTCTGTGTTCTGGGAGGTTAAAAAGAAAAAACGTTTCCTTTGCCCCCTCCCTCCAAACTCTTAATGAAATCAACTTCCTTGTACTTTATAAAACAACAACAACCGACTCTTTTGGCAAAGAGTGAAGGATCAGCTTATATCAACCTCACTTCCTCTCCTACCCCCTCTCCATCCTCATCTTCTATCAGAAAGAATATAACTATCTTTTTGAGGACGAGGGGTCTACAAACTTCCCTTTTACGCTAAAGCAGAAAACAAATTTAAGCTCCAAGAAATAAGGCCCACCTTCTCATCTCTCTAAAAGTTATGTTAATTATTTTTAAAAGCAATGCTCTTTAGAAACAAGAGAAGGGTGTGTAGTCAGAAAGGTGGTGTGGGTGTGCTAAGAACATGACTTCATATACCACAAACATGATAAGAATACGTTTTCCTATAAATAACATCAAAAGAGGTACTTACCGAATATTAAACCGTGAGCTCTACTAAAATCTGGGATGTGGAGCTCTCATATGAGCAAAATTATCTGTTCCTTAAAAGGGATAGGAAAAAGCCCCCAAAGTAGTAGGGAGAAAGTAGAACCGGAAATAATAATTGGGGGAAAGGTAATCTAGATAACAAGATACAGGGAAAAGGGAGAAGGGCATGCCCATTCCAGGCCCTGGACAAAGCAAAAAAGCCGGCATCTTTCATGAGTCCCAGTTTCAAAAGGAAGTTTACACTGCGCTATATATATTACGTGCCAACCTCTCACTACGGAGGGATATATCACCGTCAGCCCTGTATACATTGAGGATTCTTAAGGATACTCCAACCCTGCAATTGCCCCAGCTCGGAACAGACACCACAGAGCGACCAGCAAGCTCTGGTTCCCAGCTCCGAACTAGATCCAAGTGGGAAATAGTCCTTGAACCTAGTGAAACAGCCCTTTCCAGGAACAACGAAGCCCACAGCTTTACCAAATAAGGCAAGTGAAAGCGAAAAGCCAAGGAAGAACAGGCTCAAGCTGTATCTTTCCTAAAACTAGCCAGCTGGATGACAGAAATGTGAGTATCCCGATTCTACCGGCATGGATTGCAAATGCAAAGAGAAAATGTGAAGAAACCACAAAGGAAAGAATATTTTGCCAAAGAGAGGCCCGTAATGCACGGTTCCCAGCCCATGCAACTTTCAGGAAGTTTCAAACCCACTGGGCTGCCCAAACGTTCTCTTGTGAAACACGTAACTCAAACTGGAACAAGGCTTTGCTATGATTCAAATCCTAACTCTTTCTCAATGTCATACATGAACAGCTTCAGAGCAAACAGTTCAGATATAACATATAGTTAGACATTATTATATCAATAGATAAGGTTATCCAATGAATTTTCCTTTTTTTTCCAACAAAAATATTTATGAGACTACCTGCGTTTAAATATTTTTTAAAAAAACACAATAAAAACCCATTTATTTAACTCTATTTTCTTCTCTTCCAAAGAAGTTCCACATCCAATTTCCTGTTTTAGCACATCTCCTTTATAGGAAAAATGGGTTGATTTTTATAAATCAACTTTTCTTTCCCCCCTTATGCCATGAGTCTTTTACATGCCGGAGATGAATTTTAAATAGATATTGGAGACAAAGGTTGCTAAAATAAAGGCTGGGGGTAAAAAAAAAAAAAAAAAAAATTCTCTCTAGGGTTGTGATTTAGACTTTGACACTGTCTTCTGCAGCTTTTGAGACAAACCACCAGCCCAAAGAGTACGGACTTCTTACAGCAAAGGAGGCATTTTCGCTAAAGCACGCACAACGCTGGGAGAAGAACGACACATTCCATAAATTTTTCCAGCAAGTCTAGTATTGCTTTCAGTTTCCTTGAGTCATTTAGGTTTCTGAAAGTTAATCATCTCACAGGAAAATCGAACAGATGGTAAGAAACTTTCAGAGCCATGAAGAGATGCACTGAAAAGGTTAAGAGGCTCAGAGAAAACGCAATGTCCAGTCAAATGCAGAAAGTGACTCCTCTGCGTCCATGTCCTCTTAATGCAACCTGGACAGTCACTTACCATCCTGGATCTTTTTTTTTTTTCTTTCTTGAAGTTTGGAGATGATAACATAAATCACAATGCTACAGAGAAACGCTCAAGTCTACGTCTGTCTCTAAATGCACCTCTGCTGGCGGGTGGGACATTGAGTTGGTGACTATCCATTCTCCACAGCGCACAGGAGAAGTGGGTCAACTGGGCTCCCCTTGGACATAGTCAGACTGTGCGGCTGGGGCGTTGGGTGGGGGGAGCATTGTCCTATACACGCAGCAGAAACAGCCTTGAGGCATTACAATAACCAGCTGTTGCTTTGGCAAGCTCCAACGTTTCTGGATCAGAAAGCTTGTGTATTTGCTAGGGGGAGAGGGAACTTGCCTATCTGATAAAAATCAGAAGCGTCTATCTTCTGAATGCAGAGCTTGATTTCTGATGCTGGTTTGAGAACACTGGCAAACGCACTCCTTGGGAGTACAACTCAGGCCAGTACGGGCGCTCCGGAGTCTGCAAGCCTCGTGCGTGGCACAGCTTAAGAAACAGCGTCATCTACATCTGTCACTCTATTGAAACTAACACAACATTGTGAATCTACTATACTCCAATAAAAATTAAAAGAAAAAAGAAAAGAAACAGCATCAGCATTAGGAAACGTGGTGAAGATCTGAAAAGGTGTTAACAATCCTGTCTTTTGATTACTCTAACGTGTGGTCTGTTTATTTCCATTTCTCTTTCTTTAAGCCCTTAAAAAAAACCCAAAAAGTCTTCAATACTCAAATACTAGACCATTTCTTTTAGGCAATCAAAAAAAAAGCCTGCCTCTCTAAATTATTTTCAGTTTCCTTCACAGTTTGTGTGGACAAGATGACATTTCAGGTCCACAGGAAAAACTGCAGGTCCCTCCAATACCAGAAAAAACCTTGGAATGACCTAGGAAAACTGGTCCTAGGGCACAATTTATGACCTATACTAGGTTAGTCATAACCAGGGCAGCGAAAAACACGGTTCCCCCTACGGTCATTTTTTTGCATTACAAATGGTGTCTGAGCATTTGGTTATTTTCAGCCCTTCCTATAGTAGAGTCTGCACAAAGCAAAAATAGATGTTTGCTTCATAAAAAACTTGTAATGGGGTGGGCGTTGCCCGTTGTCCCAGACTCATTTAATACTGAGAAGGGATGGTTCCCAATATAGACTCCCACTACCAAGCTAAATTTTCCTAAACGAGGTTTATATAGAATATGGCAAGCAACCTAAAATTATGTAAAAATGACCAATGTATACAACACTAGTCTGGGAACAACAAAGGAATCTTTCCTGGGAGTTCTGAACCCCCCAAAACAGAGCTAACCTCACGACGTAAGACCACAGCGCCACACTCCATGTGTCTCACCCGTGCAGACAGCCCCCTTAGGCAGGAATCTCACGGCCTCTCGGCAGCTCAGAAGGGCCTGACGCTTGACACTCCTCCTCCACCTTACTCGTGCTGCCTCGGCAAAAACACTCTGCAAGGGCTTCCCTGGTGGCGCAGTGGTTGAGAATCTGCCTGCCAATGCAGGGGACACGGGTTCGAGCCCTAGTCTGGGAAGATCCCACATGCCGCGGAGCAACTAGGCCTGTGCACCACAACTACTGAGCCTGCGCGTCTGGAGCCTGTGCTCCGCAACAACAGAGGCCGCGATAGAGGCCCGCGCACCGCGATGAAGAGTGGCCCCCGCTTGCCGCAACTAGAGAAAGCCCTCGCACAGAAACGAAGACCCAACACAGCCAAAAATTAATTAATTAATTAATTAATTTTTTTAAAAAAATACACTCTGCAAGATGGCTGGGCTATCAGAACAGATCTGGGTGGCTTCTAAGTGTTTCTTAGGGGAATTACTTTGAATTTTTACCAGTACCTGAAACAGGGAGTATTTGAAACTTCTGAGATGTTTCAGTTTGGTGCCTGGAGGGTGCGGGGATTGGTTTATATCCCAGGGTCAATACAGTTAAGTCCTAAGGGTTACGGAGTCCAGAGGTACAGAGTTTAATTAACTGCTCTGGCACGGAACATACTGCTTGGTATTTAGAGAACCAATACATATTTGCTGGAAAAGGTGGGAATCTTCATTCCTCTTGCCTGAGGGTACGGGCATCTTCCCAAGGGTGACACTGGTAGCCTCTCTCCAGTCCCCCTCAATCCCTCTTCCTGGCAGGAGGAAGTCCCACTCAGGGATTGGAGGACTGGGAGAAGCTGGGCATGCTTAGTTCAGTCCCTGTGGCTTGTTGACTGAGAGGATCTGTTCTGATCACTTCAGCCGGGGAAACTCTGTCCCTGCAAGGGGCTGGGGATACGGACAGCTGTGGGGTACTAATAACAAGCCTGTGGGATGGCAAGGCGAAAGCCACATCCTTCACTTGCGACATCAGTGAGCTGTAGAGCCCCAGCGCAGCAAGCTCTCCGCTCTGCTCATCTATAACCTCCCTGTAATACTTGTTCTCGCTGCCAGGATCCTCAGCAGATTATATGACTATGCTGCTTTGAATAACTGGCTTGGTAATTTTTACAATGAAAAGTGCGGGGAATTTGTGGGGTCCTCTTGTTCTGACTCCCCTTCGAAAGGGTGACGTGGGTCATAAGAAATAGCCGGATGAGTAAATTTGAAAACCACTTCTCTGAACCATCAACCAACCAATTCCTTATTTAACTAACTTGAACCCTTATCCTTCCTCCTCACTTAATGCTTATTACTGTTAAGATTCTCCATCAGGGGGTCTTCCAACATATCATAAGGGGAAAAAAGGCTTGATTTAACATCCACAATGCAGTTATATCTAATTATCCAATCCAGATAATATATGCTTGTAAACTGCAGATGGTGGGATGTGCTTTAAAGACAAAGCAATGAAGGCAAATAATTCCACTTAAAGTCTATATCCAACCTCATTTTATACAGCACCAAAAAGAACCCACCATGCCTTCTGAGAATAACACTTTTCAATTCTCTATCATTAAAACAAAAATTCAAGCTCAGTGCCACTGTCAAAATGAACTTTCCTACAGAAAGGAACCCAGATCAGTAATAGACTTTCTATTAAAGGGAAACCACCAAAGAAGGACGTACTCAGTTAGCGACTGACCAATATTTCCTCTCTCTAAGCACCTCCAAGCCAAGCACCAACCTTATTCCACAACCATTCATCCCGAAAGGAGAAAACACTTTTCCATGAAGACAGCTCTGGTCAAGTTACAGGATCAACATGATCTAATAGATGCTGATCTATTATTCTAAACATTTAAGCTATAGAATATATATAATATATAAAACAAGGATTTAAAGTATACATTGACGTCGGCACCAGCTGCGGGGCAAGATGGAGGCGCTGATTTTGGAACCCTCCCTGTATACTGTCAAAGCCATCCTGATTCTGGACAATGATGGAGATCGACTTTTTGCCAAGTACTATGACGACACCTACCCCAGTGTCAAGGAGCAAAAGGCCTTTGAGAAGAACATTTTCAACAAGACCCACCGGACTGACAGTGAAATTGCCCTCTTGGAAGGCCTGACAGTGGTATACAAAAGCAGCATCGATCTCTATTTCTATGTGATCGGCAGCTCCTATGAAAATGAGCTGATGCTCATGGCTGTTCTGAATTGCCTCTTCGACTCATTGAGCCAGATGCTGAGGAAAAATGTAGAAAAGCGAGCTCTGCTGGAGAACATGGAGGGGCTCTTCTTGGCTGTGGATGAAATCGTAGACGGAGGGGTGATCCTGGAGAGCGATCCCCAGCAAGTGGTACACCGGGTGGCGTTAAGGGGAGAAGATGTCCCCCTTACGGAGCAGACCGTGTCTCAGGTGCTGCAGTCAGCCAAAGAACAGATCAAGTGGTCACTCCTTCGGTGAAGACCCCACTGTTCCTGGCTCCTCACCCCCTCAAAAAATCCACATGTCTGCTGTGACTTCTCATCCAGCCCCCCAACTGATGCTCTCAGGGTCATCTCGGGGATAACAGGGATCCTTAAGTCTCCATCCTGTCTGTGGTTGCCCCCTCGCAAACCCGTATACGCCTCCCGTTCCTTCTCGCTCTTTTTTGCAGTCCTGGGAGTAAAGCTGTCAGCAGATTTGGACACAGGGCAGGGGAAGCACCCTCTTCCTTGCTCGACTGGATTATGCTCCCATGCTCTCCTATCCCCCATATTTTCTCCTCCACTTCTGTGCCCTTTGCTGCAGCTACACTTCAGATCAAAGCAGGAGAAAGAATGTGCTGAGTGTTTTCCTCCCTTTGCCTTTACCCTGCCTTCATCCCAACAGCCCATATGTCCAGCAAGGGGAGAGAGAGAATTCTTTTCTGTAGAAGGAGTGCGGGTGGGGAGAGGCATATGAAGTCTCAGCCACAGCCCCACTTTCTGGCCTCGGTATTTTCTTCCATTCCTTCTTACTGCCCAGGCCTCCAGCCTTGGAAAAAAGATTGGGAACAGCTCATAGGCAGGGGACAGAGTGGAAGGAGCAGTGATTTAAATTTTATTGGAGAGGGCTTATAAAATTCTGTATTTCAGACACAGCTGCATTTTTTACCCTGATCCTGGCTTATAGCTTCAAAACTTCTGTGGTCTGTGAGTGTTCGTTGTGGGAGTGTCTGTCTCTCGGTCTGATACCTTAACTTTCCACCTTCACTACCCGTGCGAGCTCTGCCTGGCTTGCCCTGTCTGTGCTCTGGAGCCAAGCCAGTCCCTGATCTAAAACTCCATTCTAGTCTTGGGAAGAAGAGTTTCTGCTCAGAACTGGGGACGGGGTGGAATTTATGACTTGGGCCTCTGGGCTCTCTCAGTCCCCTTCTCTCTCCCGCATGCACCTCACTCCTCTGCCTTGGGTCTGTGATCTCTGCTGCCTAACCCTGTCCTCTCTCTGCCTCAGCCTTACATCCGGGCGGTAGGTCTGGGCGCCTTCCTTCCCTAGGTCGCTGAGAGAGGTGCCTTTCTTCAGAAGACCTTTGGGATTTGGATTTCCCCAGGAAGACGGAGGATGGGACACCCACTGTTGGGTCATCTCTCCCCTTGACCCAAAACTTCCCACAAAAATGTCTCAAGAAACCTTCCTGAGACTTAGCGTTCTGCCCCCACCCACTAACTGCCAGTTCTCCAAGTGGGGCGGATAACTGGGCATCCTGGAGGGGGCATTTTTGTGTAAGAGATGTACGGAGTCAGGATGATAGCCACCTTCATATACTGCTCTGCGCAAAGAGGAATAAAACATTTCTTTTTCCAAAAAAAAAAAAAAAAAAAAAAAAATAAAGTATATATTGATATTAGTGAGGTATTATGATCATCATCATTATATGAAAAAGAATATTTATAGAGCTCAACAAATGCTCAATTGTACTACTATTATTAAGTGCTTACAATGTTCTATTTGCTATGTAAGTACTTTGCAATATCATCTCATTTCATCATCAGAGGGACACATCCTTTAGAAGGCTGTGAGAGGTTAAGTAATCTTCCCAACATCACATAGCTGATGAGCTGTGGGCTAGAAATCAAACCCAGGCAATCTGACCCCAAGTCACATGAAGTCACTGCACAAATGGACCTTCTTCGTATCAAAATGCTCAGCTCGTAACAGCCATGGAATAACATAAAATTGGTTGGGTAGAACCAAATGAAATACTTTGATAGGTCAAAATTGGCAGTAACACGTGGGTCAAACTTTTGTTCTAGTCAGAATTGTAGAAGCCTCAAAATTACAAGACAAAAGATGCCTTGACCCCTTGAGTCCTACCCTCTCGACGACACTGTCAAGTTCACTGTTATCTACCTCATTTGGTCTATCTCTACACAAACCAGTAACAAGGACTCTGTGCTCACACAGACAAAATGTAAAAGGCACGAAAAAAAAAAGAAAGAAGAAAAGACTACAATAAGAAAAAATTTTTGATGTGTAGTCATTTTATAATTCTTCCACTGTTCCTTGGAAACTACACATTTCATTATGGCCATAAGGAGAGCCATCAATGGCCAAATGTCATGCACAAATGTTGATTGGAAGATTACTAAGCACAGACATCCTTAAAGAAGGGGGATTCGAACGATGATAACTCCACAGCTGAGCCCACCGCAGAATGCAGAACCACTGGGCTAGGTTAAGTACCAAGGCCCTTTCTCGTTCTAAAGATAACACAAATTCCACAATTTTAAGTGGCAAAGGAACCTAGAATAACAACTGGATTAATGCTTTTGTTGTCAGCCATGGAAATTTCTAATTTGAACAAGGAGGCCAATACACAATGGAAGGAAATTAATCAAGGAGGTCGAACTGAAATTCTCCCTCCTGTGATTTTCTGTATTTTCCGATATTGTCACTCAAAAGGTGGGAAAATCGCTCTTAAAAAACAAAAACAAAAACGAAAAAAACAGGTGGCAGAGAGAATCTGTTTTCTATAGTATCTTATATAATTAAGTTTTTAACCTCATATCAAACAATTTTAAAAAAGAAATACGCCCACACAAAAGCTCAATTTATTCACTTACAACCTTTAAAAAGCCCAATAGTGTAAAGCATTATAGCAATCTGAAAGTAATAATTTTTCTCCTTCTGCTTGCTATAAACAAATTATGAGCTGGAAGTGAAAGGGCTGATATTTGGAGATGTGTATAGAATGTGCAGTTTCACTGGCTTTAGCTGCTGGAAGAGCTTCAGGTAGTAATGCTACCCCCCTTCAAGATTTTCTGTTCTGGGATATACTATCTTATGCACTAATGTAAGATTGGGGTGGGTAAGCAGAAAAAAAACCAGTGTGACTTCTATCCAAATGTACTCCAGCTAGAACACCCCAATATAGATATCCTAGCATCCTTCCCAGCTCCTTTATAATATTTGCCACACTTGTAATTACAGTCTGTTCTGCTATAATGTGATAGTTGGTGAAATCAAGAAACCTGGTTTATCCAAAATGATGTTATAATGTTTTCAGTGAAAATGGGTTAGAAAGGACTTGCAATCATGAAGTTGTTCTTCTGGATGAATTTCAACAGCAAAGGTATTTTTGTAGTTACAATGGACCTTGTTATTATTACAAGCTGAAAAAAAAATCAGTTGATCCAAACTAACGAAAACCCAACGGCTTATCACAGAAGACATCTTCAGTGACTCAGAAGATCCTCTAATATCTCCAGGCTTCTAGATTCTTGCTATTCAGCGTGGTCCACCTACTGCCAGCATCAGCACCCTTGGGAGTTTGCTGAAAACGCAGGACCTCAGCCCTCACTTTAAACCCACAGAATCTGCATTTTTAACAAGACACCTAGGGGATAGCCTTGCACAGTAAATGTCAAGTAGCACAGCTGTACACTATCCAAATAAATCATAAAAGCTTGCATTAAATAAAATAACTCAGGGCCAAGGAGCAACCTGCCACTCAAACAGTGCAGCTGTGTAGAGAGCTGCACAGCTAATCATGTACCCAGGTCCTCATTTCAATAATATTGTAATCAGCAGGGGGCTGCAAAGTGCATAGCTTGTTTCCTAATAAAACAACTTTACTGTATTTAACTGGCATCGTGGGAGAAAGAACTCACAGTAGGAGAAATTCCTGTACTTGTTCTACAACTGACTCCTTCCTTAGACTATAAACTCCACGAGGGCAAAGGCTGTATCATTTTTTTCTTTTACGGCAGAATCTCAGGGCCCAGCCCAGGACTGAGCATATGGTAGGTGCTCATTAAGTGTCTGATAAGTGAACAAATAAGTGGAATGGTTACTCATCAGGAGATTTCTGAATTTCAGCCAAAGCTCTGCTGACCCCTCACAACTTACTTCCCTGGCTCTGGGGCTCCCAGTCCTTTCAGCCCTTCAATGACAGGTTAGAACAAAAAGCTACTCTGAGATTGGTTTCAGCTCTGACATCTTAAGGCACAAATTCCTCTAGAGTTGACATTTTCACTTAAATATTAACCTCATTCTTAAGCCACCTTCAAATAAAATCAGCAAGTATAGATCATAGCATCCTATGGCTAACAGGTTCAACTGCTATTATCTGTTCTGGCGTCAGTCCCTCCAAAGCTAGAGACTGCCCGCCACGTTTGTTCCTTCTCAGATACAGTCTCTGTTTCTATCTTGGGAATCAGCCTGCCTCCTCACTGAATGCTATCGTTTTTCACTTCCAAGCACTTGCCTTCCACCCATCCTCCTCTCACCCCCTACCTTCACTTCCCATCATCACTTCTCACAGCATCCTCTGTGAACCACCCACACTTTCACAACGGTAGGCTTCCTTCCCCCAGACCCACGGAACACGGGGGCAGGACCTAGGAATCTACACTTTAAACTTGTTAACAAGGTATTTCTTCTGCACCCGCATGTGTGGAACCCACTGTTCAAAGACCAGTTTGGGTGCTATCTGCTCTAAGGACTTCAACTGCCCAACAGTTCCAATCCCTGCCCATCAGTTCCTGCTATGAGCTCAATGCGCTTACACTAGAGAAATTAGCTTTATAGCACCTTGCAAGGCTTGCTAATTATTGCCTATTATGATTCTGTTCAATCATTATGATGAAGAGAAACAATAAAACCATTTTGTCTCATTAGACTTTTTCTCAGTGAGCAACATTTTAAAAAATAATTATGTCACGTTTTTAGCCATTACTACCTCACCACCCCTGACACGCGTAACACCAACACCACCTTCCTCCAATATAGCGTCACTGCTGGTCATTAATAATAATAAATATTTCACAGTAACGAAACACATCAATGGACTGCCCACAATCATGTGTTTCAACACTCATTCATTCATCCGTCTAGTCATCCATGCCAATAGTGAGGTAGGTCTGGGGAGACAATTATCAACAAGTTCCCTGAGGGCAATGATATTTTTAACATGTTTTTTGCTTTTTTAACCAATATTTTATCTTCTAAGCATGCTATCACAGAATTAGAATCTAACCTACTTATTCTGGTTTTCTCTGTATAAATGCTATCGTGTATGGAGGAAGCCAGGAAAAGGTGATAAATTCCACTTAAATCTTCTCTCAGATTTTCCTCCATCCCATTAAAAGATGAGTTTGATCCCTTTTATTTGTGCTCCTCTAATAGGGCTTTCTTTCATCCTAGCAGTCATCTGAGTATGTGATCTTCTATTTGACTATCTCCACCAGCAGGAGATCTTTTTGCAGATAGGAATTATGGTTGGTTTGTTTTCTTCAGAAAGCCTTTTTACTGAAGTATACCATACAGAAAAGTACACACGTCGTAAGAAGAGAGGTTGAATTTTCACAAAGTGAACATGCTGTGTAAGTAGCACCCAAATTGAGAAACTAAAAACTATGTTTGCAATCATCTTTCAACCTCTTGCAATTGATAGACCCCTGGTTACCTATCCAAAGACCCCAGGAGTCTGCGGACCATTTTGACTATCATTGTCTCTAACAGACTAGTAAGACTGAAATAGACTTCTCAAAGCCACGAGGAGGCGTGAACAAAGATGATGTCCCAACCCTATGACATTACCGCTGTGATGATGCACCAGAAGCTCTCTTCCACAGCATGGAAGACCATTTCAGGCAGGGGCGCTCTGCTCAGCAAGCATGTGGAGACTCTTTAGAATTAACTGAGTGTTTCCACTGGCGTAACTTCATCACAAACCCAGCCGGGGGAAAACAAAGCTACTACACATAATTCTAATCCCCGAGCCCCGCAAGTATAGGATGGCAGGAGCGCCAGGAACATCCCAGACAAACTGGGAAGAAAAGCCCATTGTTTTTGATACTTTGGTATCTTTTATAATGACAGTAAGAGGAGATTCCATTATGTAATTCAAAGACTTGTCCAACTACCACGTCCCCTGCAGGAGGAATTTCTGGCTTTGCTTTATGCTTTAAAGCCCATTTTCAGAACTCACTGTGCAAATGAGGCATTGCCCTCATATTACAATAGGAAATGTGACTGCAGGTAATAAAAAGCAGCCAAAACTCATTTAGGAAGGGTAATTTGGGGCCAAGAGGACAGAGGCAAACAATGCCCATCAATTCTTGAATTGTTTTTTTCTTCTTCCATAAGAAGCTGGGTGAGGCATCTATCTATACTTTCCCACTCAGATCTCTTGAGCAACAGCCCACAAGTGAATAATAGCTGGTGAAATCAGCTGGAGGAGGGAGAAAAACTAAAGGCATTCTCCTTAGAAGTCCCCCACCTAGGACACCATGTGTACACTAGGTATCTCTGTCACCATGACCAAAGTTGTTTAAATACGTGAGTACAAAGTATTCTTTTATTCATTCAACAATTATTTATTGAGCATCTTTTACGTGCAAGACACTCTTGCAGATGCTGAGAGAATTCATGGTGCTGAAATTCTCTTGGAGGAGAAAGCCAATAATAATGTCACAAGTAAGTATAGTACGACGTCAGAGAGTGGTAAGTGCTCAGCGAAGGTCGACAATGAGCGCCTCTTTTGATCAGGTAGTTCGGGAAGGCCTCTCCGAATAGGTCACAACTGAGCAGACACCTGAATTAAGGAGGAAGTGAATCAAGAAACTGTCCATGAATAAAGCCACCCGGGTTGAGGGTACAACAAATGCAAAAGCCCTGAGGCAGGAACAATCTTAGTGTGTTTAAGGCACAGTAGGAGGTCAGCGTGTCTGAAGCCACATAAGTAAAGGGATGAACATTTTTAGGACATTATACACCAAGGAAGAGACTTTGGATTTTATCCTCAGTGTGATGGAAGCCATGAAAATGTTACGAGAAGAAGAGTGATAAAACCTGGCTTATGTTTTAAAATTATCACTCTGGCTGCTCTGTGGAGAACGGACTGTAGGGGGTAAATGTGGAAACAGGGAGACCAGTTAGAAGACTACGGGAGTGGTCCAGACAAGAGCCAATGGTGATTAGGGAAAAAGTGACAGTGATGGACAGATGAGAAGCAGTCAGACGGGGGATATATTTTGAGCACAAGTCAGGAGGATTTGCAGATGGATTTCATTAGCTACCTAATCTAAAGTAAAATAAGAGGAGTTACAAAGACTCCAGATCTTGGATGTGGAGAAACTGGAACCCTTGTGTACTGAAATTGTAAAATGGTGCAACTGCTGTGGTAAACAGTATGGGGGTGCTTCAAAAAATTAAAAATAGAACTACCATATGATCCAACAATCCCACTTCTGGGTATATACACCCAAAAGAACTGAAAGAGATATTTGCACACCCATGTTCATAGCAGCATTATTCACAGTATGCAAGAGGTGAAGGCAACTATATACCCAAGGACAGATGAACAAAATGTGGTCTGTACACACAATGGCACATGATTCAGCCTTAAAAAGAAAGGAATTCCTGCCACATGTTACAACATGAATGAACTTTGAGAACATTATGCTAAGAAGCCAGTCACAAAAAGACCAATACTGTATGATTCCTCTTTTATGAGTTAAATAAAGTAATCAAATTCACAGAAACAAAGTAGAATGGTGGTTACCAGAGGCTGTGGGGAAGAGGAAAAGGTGAGTTTTTGTTTAATGGATACAGAGTCTCAGATTTGCTAAATGAAAAAGTTCTGGAGGTCTCTTTCACGATAATGGGAATATACTTAACATTTCTGAATTGTTACCCATAAAAATGGTTAAGAGGGTAAATTTTACATTAAGCATTTTTTACCACAATAAAAAATGAAACTCATGTTTAAGGCACTATTTAAGCACCTATTGCGTTTAAGATATTCATAAATGAAAATATGAAGCATCCTAAAGAAAAAGACTTTTAATATCTACAGATTTCATCTGTATCATATTAAGTTTTCAAATTTGCTTCCTTTTATAATGTACATACTATATATATTAGAACTGTAGTATATGCATATCATTTTAAAATAAATATATAACCGAACGTAAAAAAAGACTCCAACAAGAGTCTTAAACAAATGGGAAACTGGAATTACCATTTACTGAGAAAAAACTGAGAAGTGCAGGTTTATGAGGGGGAAATCAAGTGGTCTAAGTTTGAGATGCCTGTGAGATATATCCAAGGGGAAATGTGCAATAAGATATAGTGTATGTGAGTCTGGAGTTCAAGGGAGAAGTCTAGGCTGGCGACAGTAATGTCTGAGTCATCAGCGTTGTGGTAACATTTAAAGTCATGGGACTAGACCAGCTCAGTAAGTGAGGGAGTAAATAAAGTGAGGAAATCTGAGAACTCAGCCCTGGGAGACACAAAGAGTAGACCCAAGAATGACCAATCATTGAGCAGGAGGCTGGGACAGGAATCTGAGACAAACAGATCCAGACAGTTGAGATGTGGTGGGTGCTTGAGCTGAAAGGCCACATAGAATTGGGACTGAGGAGGCCATGATGGGTCATGAGCGAGAGAGAAGAAATAGAAAGAAGCAGAGGGGAATTCCCTGGAGGTCCAGTGGTTAGGACTCCACGCTTTCACTGCCAAGGGCCCAGGATCAGTCCCTGGTCAGGGAACTAAGATCCCACAAGCCACAAGGCGTGGCAAAAAAGAAAAGGAAAGGAAAGGAAAAAAAAAAAAAAGAAAGAAACAGAGATGAGAGAAGCCATTCAGACTCTCACAGACAGAAGAGCCTCAAACTCTGTTTATCAATCTCAGTACCAGTGAGAACTGGTTATTCTTGGTTTCCTATTGATACTTTTACGTGTCTGTGAGCCTGCCTGTTCTGTTTACAGTAACCTTCAAGGCAACTTGAGCGTTGAGTCTTTACCACCAAAAGAATCCCTCATGTAATCCTAAAGGAAGGAGACAATGTATGTGATGGGTAAGAAGTGAAACCAATTGGTCTCAATCAAAATTCTCTATTTTACTTGATGGACTGCAACATTTGGCCCCAGTTCTTCACTTCTCCCTGCATCCATGCCCTTTGCCTTGTAACTCTGCAGTGCCAGTCTTCCATGTGTGGGGTGGCCTGCTCTGCCTCTTGACTTTGGCCTCAGCCCAGAGTGACATGCTTTGGTCAAGCAGACATGATGCAAGCAGAGGCTTCATGGGTTTGTACACTGTGGCTGGCTCTCTAGAGCCACTGCCAAGACTGATGGAGAAAGAGAGACGTGTAGCAGAGCCAAGTCACCCAGTCACCTCACCCCATCCTACAGCCAGCCAACCCTAGACACGTGGGCGTGCTCACCCACAATCAGCAGAACCTCAGTGACCCCAGACACATGAGCAAAAAACACTTATCGGTGTGCACCCCTAATGTTTTGTAATTGCTATGTTGCAAGTCAATATGTAGCAAAGATAACTGATACATCATCGATTAAAAACACTGATTGGATTTGATTGACTTACTTCCTATTCACAGTTATCACCACTGGTAAGTGAGGACAAACTTGGCCCCACAAAACTGCGAAATACAGACAAAACATAATTGACAAAACGAAAAAGGAGCTTCAAAAATATCTAGGTGATGCATGATCTGACTGATCTACCCCCCACTACTGTAGAACTATCTATAATTTTAAGGTTTATGGTAAAATAAATGAGCAAATAAATAAACAAACAAGTAAAATAATACTAAAGACTATGAGGCGTTCAGACTCTTCTACTTGTGATTTGCTATACGGGTGTCTGGAAACTCAAGAAACAGTCTTATTCTTTCAGCATAAAAACATCATTTATATTCAGTGAGTGGTTACACGGTCTATTTGTACTGTTAGGTCAAACAGTACATAGGTTCCAAAAACATTAGAGAATGATTTTAGGGGAACTCAAGTTAGTACGGCTCTCATAAATGATATTCATAGACTGTAAGAAATTGCGAACATAGAGCTGGCTATTTTCTGAGAAGTACAAAAGTTCTCAATAAATTGAAATTAATATTTCAATAGTCCATACTTTTATTTTCATAATATCATGAGGCTCAGGAGCTTACGAAGACTGAAAGAAGCCCAACTAACAACTTCCTATTTGCCTCTGATCAAGTTTGAAATTTTGTCATTTTCCCTCAGCAACTGTATTTGTATTGTACACTGAAATAGTAAGCCTCAAAGTTGGAGTGTTAAAATATGCAATGCTCCAAAATTGAAGGGTAGCTCAATTGCAGAGTTGGGAGAGGAGAGGAAATGAACAGCAACATAACCCTTAGCTGTTATACTTGGGACTCCTGGAGTCAAGAATATCAGTAAATACCAGTCCTTGGTCAGCCCACAGTTCAAAAATATTAAATTCCCACAGGAAGTCCTTTCCTTGAACCTGAGCATAATTGTCTTAAGATCTTTAATAGCCATTCAAAAAACTTAATTAAATATGCATGAATGCATTCAGCAGCTGGTCTTTAAAAAACACATTATTCTAGAGTTCAATGTGAGCAAAGTTTAAGGTTAAAAACTGGTTTCCAAAACTATGCGCTCCCATGACAAGCTCAAAGACCTATTCCTTAAATACCAAAACATACATGCACCCTTTGAAAGACATCTATAAAACAGCAGTGTTACCTACGCAGGCAAACACATGGAATCATAGGTTTCCACTCTGGGGATCATGAGTTCTGGGATTTCTCATCATACACAAAAAGAAAGGTAAGCATTTTTAAAAGACACCAGAGATCTGAGTTTAGGATCTTTTAGCTTATGGTTCTCACACGCTAAGTTTTGTCCTTTGACACTCAATATTCATTTTTCTATAGAAAAAGGGTGGTCACAAAAATGAGTTTACTTATAGGAACCTAAAATATCATTTGTTTAAAGATGTATAAAAGTATTGCTATAATGTTATACTGCTACACTGTTAGAAATACATTTTATATACATGTATACAGAAATATATATACTGTTATAATGCTAGAAACTAAGCATTTTTAAAATCAAATTTTAAATTTTATATGAAAGACTGGATGTAAGAAAACATGTCTTGCACACTATCACCAGAATTAACTTTCTTTTAAAAAAAAAAAAGCCCAATTGTAATGATTTTTAAGTCATGCTCTGGCTTACAAACTTTCGTGTTTTTAAGGATTCTTCCAAAGTCCTTATGCCTTGAAGAGAGCATAAAAGAACTTGCCCCATACAGCCCTCATCAGCATTTCCAGCCTCATCTGGAACCACTCCTGATGTCAAGAGCCAAGCACCCTGTACTCCGGCCACACAACTCTGTGCATCCTTCACTCAAGCTACGGCCTCTCATCTTCTTGATGTTGCAGGCTCTGCTCCCTTTGCTGAAGTGCTTTGGTCAACATCTACCCACGTTGCAAGATCTACCTCAACTGAAGCCATCCGCATCCTTCTTAGCCCAAGACACACTTGGGACATTGCCATTAATTCACACCACTATCTTCCCCCTCAGGGGAGATGACCTCCAGGGGAGGGATATAATCTTTACCCAGCCTGTCAGCCCCTAGGGCCTAGCATATAACAGGTATTCAACAAAGCTCTGTGGAATGGGAGGAAGTAGAAGGAAAGAGAAGAGAAATAGAAACAGATAAAAGCGCGCACAGGTCCCGAAGGACAGTAAGGAACTTAGCAGTAGAGTATGACTAGTTTTCACTGTGTCTCAGTTCACAACAAAGCTTATTATGTTTTTTGCTTTCTGTATTTCTCTAAAACATCACTAGCACCCAAAAGTTTTACCATAAAACTCTACAGTACGTACCATCAGTTCATGGCCCAATTTTGCAAGAAGAATAGACTTCTTTTTTTTTTTCTTTACGTCCTCCTGTCCTCAGGTCCCTGGGTTCGGGCTCCCTCACCCCCATGCCCTGCAATGGCTTTGGCATAGACTCCCAGTGACCACACATCTGCTAGATCCAATGAGAAGCTCTCTTACCTCAACATAGTTGATTTGTTGGGGGTGATGATAGCGTTGAATCTTCATTACTGAACCTCTAGCCCCGCCTGGCATCCAGGACTGCCTCCTCTCCCAGATGTTCTGCATTTTCCCCCCACTGCACCTGCCCCTGGGTTTTCTCCCTTCCCTTTACTTTCCCCCAAATGCTGGTGTTTCTTGAGTTTCCAGGCTTTACTCTTTTGCCCTTCTTTTTTCTATGCCATCTCATCCATCCCCAAAGTTTTTAAGTACCATCTGCTACTGACTTCTAAACATGTACCTAAATTCCACCACATCTCACCGCTGGACCCTTTTTCCTTGCCTACTGGGTACTGAACATACCCTACACTGAACTCAACACAACTTCATCTTCTCCTGCCATGCTCCCTATCGTGGTTAACTGCACACCATTCCAGTAAGCTCTCAGGGCAGAAACCTGGGAAATGTTCCCAGAGGCTCCCTCTCCGTCAGCACTCATATCCATCAGATACTAAGTGCTGTCAAAGCACTTCTTAGATTTCTCTCCTCTCCAGCCCCACAGCCCAGGTTCCTCACCATCTCTCACCCATAGTGTAGAATAACTCGTCTTTGGCTTTCTACATCACCTCTTCTCCACACAACCCATCTTATGCGTAATGCTAGCACGGCTGTCCACCTAAAATGCAAATATACCAGACTCACTCCTCTGCCAAAGCCCTTTAATCACATCCCTGACTAAAGGTAAAGGCCGAGTGGCTTCACTGCCCACAAGATTCTCCATGACTTGGGTGTCTGTTCATCCAGCCTCACCTTCTGTGCAGCATGACCTCTCAACACCCCCTCCAGCCCCAGTGAACCTCTTGCACAGTCCTCCCAATGCTCTGGTATCTCCACTGTTTTACTTGTGAGGTTATTTCTTCCTGGAATTCTTCTTCCCATCTTGTATGACTGGAAAATGCCTCTTCATCCTTTAAGAACTAGCCCAAGTGTCACCTCCTCAGGGAAGCCCTCCATGATCAACCCTTGCTCCCAAGACTCCTCCATATAGTTGAATATTGTCTTCCTTTGTCCTACCTCTAATCTTGGTTTGTACTTGGGGTCTACCACTTTCTACACTATACTATAATCCTCTGTTGGCATATCTCCTCTCCTGGTACACTAAGTTACAAAAGAGAATTTATCTTATTGTGCTTTATCTTTTCACTTTCAACCTGGAGTTTTTCAAGAATTCAACAAGGAACTGATCCATCAGCAATTAGGTCCTTTCTTCTTATCTCTAGTGCTACAGGAATGAGTAAGAAAGAGAAAGAACTAAAGCAAAATAGATAGGGATTGTCCAATGTTACCCAGGTAAGAATTGAAGGGCATAAAGAGGACAATTCACTTCCTCTTCAATTTACATTAATTGAACACATTCCAGGCCACATCCTAAGAGTTTAACACATTATCTCATCTAATCCTCAAAATATTGTGATCAAATAGGTATTATTATTATCGCCATTTTACCGATGAGGAAACTGAGGCAAAGAGAGGCTAAATAACTTCCCCAAGGTCTACATATAGGTTTAAAGTGGCAGAGCCAGGATTCAAACTCAGGCAGTCTTAACCTACCCTGTGTTACCTCTCAAGATACACGTCGAGGAGAAAGAGAGCTGAAGTGGGAATGGAGGAAGGCAGAGGAAATGAAAGGATAGCAATCTAATATGCACTCAACTCTCCTGAGGAGAGATTAAGAGAAGGAAAACGTCTCAACTGCTCTGGGTGCCAGGAGAATATCTAGTAGTGGCCAAGGACAGGGCAGGTGGGTAACTGTCCAGAGTCATACGGGGTAGACAGGTGGAAAAATGCAGGGAAAGAAAGGGGGAGGCATCCTTATTGCGTTCAGGAGGTCAAGAACCAGGGAAACAGCTCTACTTTTGCAGTGAGTATGTGTGTGTCTATCTGTCTGTCTCTCGGGCCAAATACTGCTGGCTATTCCTCTCCACTCCCAACTCTGAGCTGGCTCTGAACTCTGAGCTTATCCACCCTCACTCTTGGCCGAACTGAATCACCGATTCCCCACCTTACCTATTTCTTCATTCCGAGCTGAGGTTCTAGGAGCTGAATTCGACAGAGTCTTGCTCATAGGGAAGACCAGAATAAATGTCAATATATTCTGGGAAAACAGCTCCTGTGCAACAAAAAATTGCTGATATATATAGTCAGGGTTAATTAAATAAACTGTCCTTTTGAAAAGCAATTGTTAAACACATAAGTTGAGGGCAGTGCTTAGAAGATCTATCCAACAGGAGAAGGAAAGAATAGTCTTTAAAAGTCCAAGATTTAGTTTCCAATTTCGCTCCTAAGTTGGCTTAAATTCTTAAGCCAAATAAATTCTTACGAGTCATGATTTTTTTTATAGTTATTTGTTCTGTGAATTCATCTTCTCCTCCATCTCCAAACACACTTTGACAAAGTTTATTTGAGGATATGTTACAGCTCATTGCATAGGGATTTGGCTACCAGGAAGGGCAACAGGCAAGGCAGAGCCAACACTGTGCCACTCAGATCATTAAGAGTGACACATCGCAACTTCCTGGCACAAACCTCAGGCCAAAATGGTAACAAATGAAAAGGAGAAAGAAATAACCGCAACCTTGTGTTCTGAAACGTCAGTATCACTTCCCGAGTTAATATACTTAGTCAAACATCAGAATCACTCTTCAAACTACTTCATCTCTGAATTTCTGGGGTTGTACTCAACAGAATTCCCTAGAAGTTAAAACTTAAAACCTGTTTCAATATCAGTCACCTTTCTATTTCCCAGAGGGTCAACTGTTCAATAGCCTGCAGAATCCAATCTAGGTTAAAAGAGAATTGAGTACCATTCAGACCTTCCCCTTGGGTGGGTAATCAATACAGCCTACTCCCTGTGAGGACAGGCTCTCCTGCATCCTAAGGCGAGCTCTTGACCCCAAGCAGGAAAGAAAAAACTGTTTATTTCTTGGCACCAGGAGACCAAATTTAATTCGACTTAGCGTTCATGAGCTTTTCATCTTCAAAGTGCTTCACAAATAATAACTAATTAATCTTCGCAGCACTGCTGCACAATGACATAAGATCTTCCAAGGATAAAGACCAAGGGAGGCACTGAACAGCCACAGAACAGAAGTAGGAAGATAAGAAACTCCTTTTACCTAGAGGTGTTGTTAGTGGTAATGGTGGCTCCACCAAGGCTAAGCCGTTTGAGATGAGTATGAAAAATAGTGTCGAAACAAGAGCTGCTGTGGTGACAGAGCCCAAGGTTCCTTACAGCACTAAGTCTCAGTTCCCTCAAGGGTAAGTGAGGTTGATTACAGAATCATCTCCAGAGGGTGCATACAAGGATTCAACAAGGCAACACGTGTCAAGACCTTAGCACAGAGGACCTTAGTAAGTGCTCAATAAACACTAAGCTGTTACTAATTGAGAGCGAGCCACGGCTTCCCGGTGCCTGAACTGAAAAAATGGGTTAAACAGCTTCAAGAAATCTGCAGACATTGTTCATTTTTCTGTTTGTGGGAAACAATGAATTCAGCCAAATTATATACATTTCTCTTAAGGATTGAATTGTGTCCCCCCTCCCCCAAAATTCATATGTTGAAGGCCTAACCCCCAGTACCTCTGAATGTGACCTTTTCTGCAAACAGGATTACTGCAGAGATGAGGTCATACTGGAGCAGGGTAGGCCCTAATTCAGTGTGACTGGTGCCTTCTAAAAAGGGGATATTTGGGCATGGACACACACACACACACACACAAACACGGAGAACGCCATGTGATGAAGGCAGAGATCAGGGTGATGCAACAGAAACCAAGGAATGCCAAAGATCATCCGCAAACCACCAGAAGCCAGGAGAGAGAGACAATGGCAACAGATTTCTTCCTCGCAGCTTTCAGAAAGCTGCCAGCACCTTAATGTAGGTGAGACAATAGAATTCTGCTGATTTAAGCCACATGGTTTGTGGAGCTTTGTTACAGCAGCTCTAGCAAACTAATATACCCTCTAAATAAAGTCATATTTGTTTAATAAACAAGCATGAACCCACCAAATTCCAAAAGCAAATATGTTGGTCTGTCGATTCACAGACACCCCAAACATCCTGAATGGAGAAATCCAATGCAGTCTCCTCTCCTTGCCAAAGAAAGAGTAAGCAAAATAGGAAACAGGGTGCTGGAAATCCACACAACTTGGGGTACTGGGGGCAAAAGCTCCTGCATTTTGGTAGGAAATCAAACTTTTGTCACCTGAACTTTGCAAGGCTTAGCAAAACCCAATTTACATAATACTTCTCAACATCTGGGTAAAGAGACCAAATTACTTCTTGCAGGGTCTTAAGCACTCCCTATAGTGGGAATGGTTTAGGACAAGGTGATGGGCTCCCCTCCATCCAGCTTTCTTCCTATTTCTCCAACACCCCTTGCACCCACATTGCGGTTTCACCCTCGGTATTCCGGGTGCCTGGCACACCATCCCCCATAGGCTCGCATGGCTGGCTCCTCTTAGACTTTTAAGTATCAACCCACACGTTATCTTCTCTAGAAGATTCCCTCACCTCTCTATTTAGGGCTGGCCACACCACTCCACCCCAGCCAAACTGCATCCAACCATCTTACTTGATACTTTTCACAGCATTTATCATTGTCTGGTGCACCTTACTATTTATTGTTTACTTGCTTGGTGTTAGTCTCACCCCACTAGAATGAAAGTTCTATGAGGGCAGAGATTTCATTTGTCTCATTCAGTACTACAGCCCCAGTGGTAAACATGGTGCATAGTGCTTTGCAGGCACTTTTTTTTTTTTTTTTTTGAAAGAATAAATGAGTATCACCTTCAAAGGTGAGCTATTTTCAGCAAGGTGCAAAGTCCTGCAGTTTATTCAAGGGAGAACCACTAGCTGGTGCAATTATAAGACTCTGGAACGTCTCAACATATATCGAGTTGGCAAATCTAAAACCTAAGATATTGGAAATGTGTATTTAAATGATCCCTGCTATAAACAATTTGCTGAGTGTAATATAAACATGTCACATATCCTTTCCTAAGTAATTTCAGCTTAAACAATTAGTCCAACTGCTTCACCCACTCAGTACTTTTTTCACACACTATCAGCTAAAAAAAAATCTATGATTACCACAAAACAAGCTTTTAATAAAATTGGGGACTATTATCACCCAAAAGGCAAAGCTACTTGTTGAAACTTAACATTTCAATCTAACAATTTTTCTTATACAAAAATACAAATTAAAAAAATTTAGAACATCAAGATATCTTGATAAGATGTATCTAAATGCCAATGTTCTATACAATCAGAAACTAAACAAGCATTAAAAACAAAGTTGAATAAATGTCAGTGACCTAGGAACTTTTCATTTCAGCTTGTCTAAATCATTCTCCTAAGAAACACAGCCATCCTGAGAGTCACAAGCTCTGAATCCCGAATGTAACCTTTATAGCAAAACAAACAGTTATCTGTTTGTATTTTAAAATAGTTATTGGCAGGTCTATTACTCATGTTCTTTTATCCCACATCCAAAAAAATTAATAAACCTTTAAGCCATTTAGGGTAAACCATAACTGTTACAAACCAATGCCATGAATAAAAAAATAAAGAAGTCCCTAGGCAAGCATAACACTGTCCAAAATCCATTCCAGATCCAAAAATCAGAGATAAAGTTGATATACTTTCTTCTTATTTTCTCCTTTTTTTTTTTTCCTTTTGGTCAGTTTATCACACTGGACCCAAAAAAGTCAGTAAGTTTGAAAATATAAATGTACTTGGATAAGTACACAAATTCTAAACAATTATGTATTAGCAAAGTTCAAAAGGTTAAAAAAAACAAAAAAAAACAGGCAAGCCAACCTAGGATTTCTGGAGCCATCTTTAACTACTCAGTCACAGTATCTTTCCAGTCACGAGAATTGGTCATATGTCATTTGGAGAATAAAGGTAGACAATGGGAAATTCCATGCCAGTCCTTCTCAATTAAGTCAGTTGTTGCCATCCTTAAGATGGAATTTCACTCACATCATTACCAATTACAGGAACAATCAGCTACTAGGCCAAGCAGATCATCTCCTTCCATCTGACACTACTTACCCAAAACTACTTGGCATTTACTAACACCTATTACACAAAAGTCCTCAGCACATCACAGCCAACCAGGTCAGCTGCTGAAAATGGATCAGGAGGCATTGAATACAAGATCCTCCACCTCATTCTAAGGACAGCTCCAGCAGAATCCATGTATGACCTACAGTCCTATCAGCCTACATCCTCAAAACAGCAGAGTGCCATCTCAGAAGCAATTCATTGGTCTCCAAGTTGCTCTAGTCTCCTAGATTATAAACAATTATGCTTTAGCACAGTTCAAAAGGTTAAAAAAAATCAGTCAAACCGAGCAAGGAGTTCTGGAGCCATCCTTAACTGCTCAGTCACATTATAATCCACTTCTCCCCTCTACTTCCCTTCATGAGACCTTGGGGACAGATTATGAGGCAGAGGCTAAATGACTGCATCTACTAGCCAGCACTAAAACTTATCTGCCCCTCCAGAACCCTTTGAGATTGACTAACATTTTTTTTTCCTTTCTCCTTGAAAGGAAAGCCTAAACCCAGTTCTCTCTCCTTCCACAGAAAGCTTAACATGATAGTTGCTTTTTATGCTTCCTGATAATTCAAATGATTTGAAGAAAGAAGACAAAAACAAAACAAAAAGGAATGGTTAGAAAAGTTGATCTGAACATTAAGTATCAAGAAATCTACCAACAAAATATTATGAGCCTGATGGAGAATTTTAATACATTAAGAGAGTCCCTTCACTGATGAGATACTGTAAGAAGACACTGCCTACTATCTGCTTCTACTTTTTCTTATTTGTCCATCCGTCACCTGCCCATCAATCCACACATATGTCAGGCATAGTGTTTCCAGCTGCAGCTATTTAAATCATTTTTTTGTTTATGTATGTGACACAGGCTGTTCCATGGTCTTTACAAATAAGAAGTCATTCAATCTCATAATGGCCTATGAAGCAGGACTACTATCCTCATTTCACAGATGGGGAAACTGAGACACAAAAAGATTATGTAACTCACCCAAGGTCACAGAGCTACTAAGTGTCAGAGCCAAGATGGAAACCAGGCAGTCTGGCTCCACGGCCCGTATTTTGAACCAATACAGGATGCTGTTTGTTAGAAGAGATGACCAGCGCATCAAAACTGAGAGGTTTAGTGATTAAGAACTCAGGGTCCAGCATCAGAAAGACTTTGTTCATATACAGGCTGAGTCACATACTAACCTAGATGACCCCACACAAAGTTACTCAGTCCCCTTGGGTCTCAGGTCCCTTGTCTGTACACTGGGGATTCTCCCATAGGGTATGATAAGGATTAAATAAAATAATACATTTAAAGCACTTAGTGGCTGGCACCTAGTAAGGGATCCATTAGCTGTTAGCTTAAAAAAATAATTACAATTCCATATGGCAAAACGCCTCAGCGGGGACATCCATAAACTGCCCTCTATGACTAAACTGAAAAATCCTTGTGAGGAAAACAATTATTTTTATTCACCTTTGTAAGCAAAGAATCCTGCCCAAAATAGTTGATAACTGAATGCTTCTGCATTAGAGATGTTTAAATTTAAGCATTAAAAAGGAATTTTTATTAAAATATACTTAAAGTTAAGGAGAACATAAGGCTTTTAAAAATATATAAAGCTTTGAAGTTTTTAATCAAGTTAAACTTTTTAATCAAATTAACGCAAGCACGTACTTTCAATATCAAATATTGTCCGTTAAGTCAATTGCACGATGAAAAGCAAAAGGGAGCTAGTCTAGATTAAAAGGGACTTAAAAGAGATTGAAGAGATATATGCCTATGTACAAGAGTAGGCCTTGTTTGGAAACTCATTTGAACATTTTAATTATTAAAACATTTTTTTTTCAGATAATCAGAGAAAATTCAATGTGGTAATGATAGAAATTGTTAGTTGTATTGGCTGTGATAATAGTATTGTGCTTATCTAAGATGCCTTTTTTATTTTGAGATGCATTTGGCAGTATTAAGAGGTAAAACGGCGTGACATTTTTTTTTTAAGTATCCTAGCCAAAAAAAAAAAAAAACAAGATAAATGAAACAAAAATGGTAAAACATAGAGTGTTGTTGAATCTTGCAGACAGGTTCATGGGGGTTCACTGTATCTATTTTGGGGGGATTCGGAAATTTCCATCAGAAAAAAGTTTTAAAAATCAAATTAACTTAAAATGAAAAGCAACAATCCCTTGTCCTGTAATAGAAGCCACTTTCCCCAAATGCCTCTCCAGAGAGGATGCACTCTTAACTCTTTTCTCTGTTACTTCTTAGTATTTATTTTCCTCTCGTAAAAAGATTAGTTTGGTATTTTCTTGCCCATGGATTTTTAACTTATTTTTTAAATGTAGTCCCTTTTAACTCCTGTTCCACCACCTTCAGTAGCTCTTATCTGCCCTACTTTGATATTACTGTCTCCTCCTTCACTTCTCCATGTCTTTCCATCTCTTATCATCTACCTTATATAATTTTACTTTTGCATCATCAAGATTGATTAGTGATAATGTTTTCTAACCATGAGCTTTCTATTTTGTCTGTAAATTGACTTTGTGTTTCTATTATTATGATCATGTAAATATTGTTCAAAACATATCAGATAATGTAATATGAATATACTTCCTTTTCAGCTCAGTTTTAGTTTTTCCTGGAGTTTCTACCTGCTTTTCTTTTTTCTTTCACTATTTGCCTTTAGCATATCCTCGACTTTCTTCAAACTCTTCATCATATCAAGCATTCAACTGGATGGCTTTAATTCCAATTAACATTTCCCCCCCCCCTATGTTTTAAACATACTAAACCTGTCACATGACAGAAGAAATTCTCACTCAGAAAACATATTCCAAAGCCTATTTTCCCTGTTTTTAAACTGAGCTGAGAAGATGTCCAAACACATCTATAAACTTATTCAGAGTGGGCAGAGAATGTTCTTGTAGGAAAGGAGGTGGAGGGTAGGGGTAGCAGCTTATGCAGTTCTAATAAAGCTTATGTTCAAACTCAATGGAGTCACACCATGAATTTATGAACATCAGTGAATTTACAATGAATGCTGAAATCACTGCATTTTTAGAGAAGTGAGGTATGCATCCACATGAATCTCCTGATTCATGTTTACATTTAGAATAACTGGGAACAATCCTACCCTCATCCAAGCTTCTGAGTCATATCCATGCACTATAACTTTGATAGAGGGAGAAAAAATACTGAATCTGCAAGAGTAGAGTAGGGTTACTCTACTTCGTAAGCTTAACTCCAAACGCTAAAAAAAGAAACAAAATTTAAGCTAAAAAGCCACAGATGACTATTTAGAAGTCCAATCAAAGCTTTAGCCAAAATAGTTCATCATATGGAGGCCCAACTGAACAGAGTCAAAAGGAAATTAAACAGTATTAAGAAGTGAGGCTCTGGAGTTGGAGAAACCTGGGTTCAAGTCACCAACTGCCACTCACTAAATGGGTGATCTCAGCTGATAGGAATGTAAATTGGTACAGCCACTATAGAATACAGTATGGTGATTCTTCTAAAAATTTAAAACTAGAACTACCGCATGATCCAGCAATCGTACTTCTGAGTATATATGCAAAGGAACCAAAATCACTATCTTTAAGAGATACATTTAAAAAAAAAAAAAAAAAAAGAGATACATTTACACCCAAGTTCACTGCAGCATTACTCACAATAGCCAAGATATGGAAACAATCTAAGTGTCCATCAACCTTTGAATGGATAAAAATGACGTGGGGTGGGTGTGTGTGTGTGCGCGCATGTATTTACTTATATATTTACATTTATATAAACAATGGAGTATTATTCAGCCATGAAAAAGAAAGATGTCCTGCCATTCAGGACAACATGGATGGACCTGGAGGGCATTATATTAAGTGAAGTAAGTCAGACGAAGAAAGACAAACACCGTATGACTTATACGTGGAATCTAAAAAAAGCTGAACTCGTAGAAACAGACACCAGAATGGTGGTTACTAGGGGCTGAGGGATGGAGAAAAAGGGGAGATGTTGGTCAAAGAGTACAAACTTCCAGTTGTTAAGATGAATAAGTAAGTTCTGGGGATCTAATGTATAGCATGGTGATTATAGTTAACAATACCGTGTTATATACTGGAGAGCTGCTAGGAAAGAAGATCTTAAATGTTCTCACTACAAAAAAGAAACAGTAGTCATGCAACGTGATGCAGGTGTTAGCTAACGCTACGGTGGTAAACAGTTTGTAATATATAAACCTATGAAGCCAACAGGCTGTACAACTTAAACTTACACACCTTAAACTTACATAGTGTTATATGTCAGTTATAAGTCAACAAAGCTGAAAAAATAAAGGAAGGAGGGAGGGAGGAAGTGTGTGAGTGATCTGGGGCCATAAAAACCGTACCACATTGTAGTTTCCTTAAAGTAAGAGATTCCGTCTGGCCAGGTATGGGGACTACGTGCGATAAGGCATAAAAAGCATTTAGCACAGTGTTGATAAAGGCTAGTCACTGATATTATTATCAACTCAGAAGCCATCTTGTGTCCGAATGCTTGGCCATTTCTCCATAAAAAAGTTTCTTTGATAATTCTATTTCTATGCTACCTATTGCACAGAAATATTTGCATTTGTGAACGCAGAGCTATGTAAGCTAAAAAGCAGCACGGTGCAGTGTTTAAGAATTCAGGCTCTGGAGCTGGACTGCGTGCATTCAAATGCTGGCTTTAAGCCATGTGGTGCTAAGCAAAATTATTTAATTTCTTCCCTATCTCAGTTTCCTCATCTGTAAGACAGGTAAGCCTCATTAGGCACTTATAAGGATTAAATTAATTTTAGCACAGCATGTGACACAAAGTGGGGGCTATACAAATTTTTGATAAATAAATTACAATATTGTTCATGATAGAAAAAAAAAAAACTTGTATGTTTATCATTCACCAAATGCCTACTTATGCTCTGACATATCCATACTATGGAATAATCCTCTATAGTTGAAAAGAACTAGGCACTGGCTTTCTTTAAAAAAAATGGGTTTAAGAAATACTTCCAGGTGAAAAAAATCAAGTTGCAGAAGAATAATTTTAAGTTTAAGAGGACTCATAAAAATGTACATGTTTATATACTTGTATATGCCTTCCAATGAATAGGAAACATTCTGGCAAGATAGACACCAAACTGCTGAAAGTGATCCATTACCTCTGAAGATCTAGGTTCTTGTCTAGGCTCTATAATAATTAGCTGTACCACCTTGGCTATGTCACGTAACTCAGTAAACATCCAAGGATAGCTTCCTCAGCTTAAAAGACAGGGAGAGTTAGGGATGACTAGATTCAGCAATCCCTCCAATCAATTCCAACCCCCCAAATTCCCTGACTTTGATTATGGGATTCTGGTGCTTTCTATAAATAATAACACTGAGTTCTCCAACACTCCACTCTGCTCAGTATTTATCAAAAGCCCTATGGAACAGGGCGCATTGTTTCAAAAGCACGGCCCGTACCAGATCGAAACACATTCCACGTGGGTACAATTCCATCCACGGATCATGCTTTCAGTAATAAACTCTTTCTTTACTCTCAGCCGCCACACCGGTGCCATGTGTTCTTACAGAAGAGAGTTGCTTTACCAATTGATATATGAGCAACGGTTCCTTTATTGTCATTTTTGCTTTTTCTCTGGATTATCATCAGAAACATATTTATACTACCATTCGTAGACATATGTAACCCAATTAATCTACCCACAAGCAGGAAGACAAGAAACTGCTGTTTCAAAATCAGGGTCATGTTTCCATCATTCGCCCAATGACCAACGACAGAGACACTCTCTGTCACTGACACCAGTCATGATTCTTGGTCAGTGACACCAGTCATGATTCTTGGTCACCATCTTCTCTCACTGATTAGACCTGCAACCTCACCCTCACTCCTTCCCATCTGGCCTTCCTACCTCCCTACAGCCTCTATCCCTCCAGTCCAACCCACCAACGAGCTCACCACTCTACGTCCCCAGCACCTACCATGATGCCTAACACACAGCAAGCATCAAATATATTAAATCAATGGATTCACCACATACACACACACACACACACACATCTATTAACTCAGCCAATACATACTATTACCAGACTAATGTTCGTAAAGGAAAGTACTGATTACATCTATTTATAGATGCAAAAATTTATTCTTAAAGCCCAGAACACCTGTAGGTTGCCAAGCACTGTGCTCACTTCTAATGATATAAAGAATGATATATTGCTCCCCCACTCACTGAGAAACGCTAGGCTCACAGACATCAGTGGGTCTCTGTTCCTACCAAAGAGAATTGAATTTATCACCAACTCTGCTGCTCACTGATTACCACAGTCTGAATGTTTGTGTCCCCCCAAAATTATATGTTGAAACCTAATGCCCGATGTTGACATTACTAGGAGACAGGGCCTTTGTGGAGGTGGGGGGATTAGGTCACAAGGCAGAGCCCTCAGGAAGGGGATTAGCGCCCTTACGAGAGAGAGTTGAGAGAGCTCGCCGCCTTCCACCATGAGGACACAGCTAGAAGGCACCTCTATGAAGAGAAAGCAAGCTCTCACCAGACTCCGGGTCTGCCTTCGTCTTGGACTTCCCAGCCTCCAGAACCATGAGAAAGACATCTTTTGTTTATGAGCTACCCAGTCTATGGTATTTTTGTTATAGCAGCCTGAACAGACAATGTGTGATCTTGGGAAAGTTACTTAAACTCTCCGAGTGTCAGTTTACTCATCTACAAGATGGGGATACCATCACTATAATATATGGGATTGACCTAAAAAATGAGGTAAGGTATACAATGCATTCAGCATAACAAGAAACTAATAAATGTTCTTTTTCACTAGTAACAATATTATTAACAAAATCAGAATGCCTTAAGTCTAGCAAGGGCTTCAAAATCTGGCACTGATCAACCACTTCAGCCTCAACTTCAAACACTTTGTCCCAAGTCAAAAAAGATACCTCTGGACTCTGCCCGTCTATAGTTTTGGTCCTATAAGTCACTGCACAGGAATGTCCCTCCCCTCATGTACCCCAATGCCTCTCATTCCATTCATCTCTAACTCCCATCCATCCTTCATGGCCCAGCTTTATACGTCTTCTTTCAAAGTTTCCCTACTCTTGTCTACAACCCCTTCCCCAACAGACTTCATCTACGCACCCACAGCACTTTACACAGTGATAAAACTTCAACTGCTCTTTATAGATTCAATAAGATTTTGTTGAGGACCTGTTTTGTACTTCATTTTGAGTTGGGAATCCTGAGGTCAACAGGAAAGACACAACCCCTGCCCACGGTACAGGGGGGGAGATACACAGAAAATAACTCGTTACCCAAATAATTTCTTCATTAAAATTGTGATAAGCACCCTTAAAATAAAACAGATAAAAATACAAATAGGATTGCTTCTGCTGTATTGAGATCCGAATTAACAGCAAGTCTGTTTTAACATGGTACCGCCAGAATGTACTTCATAAATGTTCACTGTAGTCAACCAAATTATCTTTTCTATTAAAAGTTGAGTTAATTGAGAGTGGGGAACATGTCTTAGAAGAGAAAAAGAACTAGATAGTTAGTTGCAGCTATAACTCTTTGACTTACCAGTGATATAACCTCGGCCTGACCCCTCTGATTTTCAAATTCCTCACTGGTATAAAAGAATAATTCTTTAGAAACTATTAAAAGCACTGCACATGAAGTATTATCCTTTTATCTACCCCACTGCAATTAGCGCATATTATTAACATCGCAAGAATTTGGAAGTATTTATTGAATGAGTGCTAAATCACTGGCCAAGGCCGGGGCTACCTCTCTTATGACCTTGTTTCACAGGCAAGGACCAACGTCAATACTGAAACTTCTACTCAACCCTTTATAATTAAGACGTGGAGTAAACTCTCTAGATAAGAGGCATAGGCACTTCTTGGCAATGCTTGAGAGATCAGAAAGATCTGTCCTAATAAAAAGCATTATACACCGAAGCTATGAGAAGATGGTGTCTTCTAAGGAAACATTTCCGAATTGTTCCATGACTTCACATCTTTCAATCTCAGCACCAACAGTGAGGGGCAAGTAAAAGAGTTCACCCCATGAACACGATGATGCTGGATGATTCTGACATACTCTCCCCATTCCCATTACTTTTCCCTTCTAGACTGCAGCAGCTGGTCTCTGTCTTTTTTTCTTTTCTTTCCTTCTGTTTTTTTTTTTTGGTTACACGGAGACCAAGACCAGAATGAAACGAACAAAACACACGTTGTAGTAGAGGGACTTCCCTGCAGCCCCGTCCTTGGCCTCCAAACCTCTGCTGTGAGAAGCCACAGCTGGCATCTTCTCTTCCAAGTCGCCACGCCCTTACACACATACACACAAGCACTTCAGCTCTGTCTGCTCGATGCAGTGGGAAAAACAGCTCCGTGTAAGATGTAAACACAAAGCCAGACAGCCCTATTCTGGTCTCACTCCTCTTTTTCTCCAGCCATTTTGGTTCCCAGGGGAGTCATCTTAATCTTCCACAAATCAATGTTTTGAATTTACTTCTTCAAGCTCGTGTTAGCAAAGCATGTCACTTGTATCTGGATAAAATCTAACTTAAAGATAATTGGCTAATTATGTGCTCAGGTTTTTTGTTTTGTCTTTTAACAGTTTAGGAATATTTGCTACATGCCAGGTGTAAGAAACACAAACTTTCAATTGTTTATTATATACCAGGCACTAAATGATTATCTGAAACAGCCAATAAAATCATCATCACAACCCTGTCAGGTAAGTGCCAGTGTGGCAGTGGGATAAATGGTTACCGTGCACTTGTGCGGCAGACATGTCAGTGCCTTTATGCTGTCACTTGTGCTTGGGGCATCTGCACGTAAAGGGTTCCTACTGTATGGAAGGAGCTGGCTGTGGCCCTTTGGAGCAGGGTCTAAAAAGCACAGGTACTGGAAATCGCAAATATGGCCCTACTCAGAGAATCATGGGGTCTTGGGAAATTTTTAATAGCCAGAAATCAACCCCTTCCCCCAAGAACAGCTTTCTTTCCGGCATGTGCCAAGTTGTTAGCAGATTCAATGACAGGTGAATGTTATAACTATAAAGAAAGAGATGGAAAGCACAGGAAATACTGCAGACACTGATTTCATCAGCAAAAACAGCCTAGCAAAGAAAACACGGGCAATTGAAGTGATGTCTCAAGAAGAAAATCTTGTTTTTTTCCTTGGGGGCAGGGAAAAGACCACCACCTTTGACTTTTCCATTAGTAGAAATAGCCACCTCCTTTCTCTTCTCCCATTTCCTTCCTCGGAGTGCCCACATGGTACGGGGCATTGACTAGACCAGATTCAACCCCACAGGAGAAAATGCAGAGAAATGGTCCAGAGAAAGAAAGTAATAGTTAACACTGACAATTTGCTACCTCTCAGCAATCCAAGTTATAGTCTGGGGAAACAAAGAATCAGACTGTTTCAGGCTTTTTTTTAAAAAAAAACGCTCAAACTTCAAGACAGATGTCCCTGAGAAATGAACAAAGCACTTGAATCCTTTATTCATGGGGGAGCTGTCAGGATTTTAGAAACTTGGAAATCCTTTTTCTATTTTTTGCAAGAGAAAAATAATTTCAAGCCCCTCTGCTTTAAACAGCCCTGGTGAGTCTTTAAGTTATCTTTGACTTCAATTTTAAATAGTCTTGTGATAAAACAGAAAGGAGGATTACTAAATAGCCATGTCAGTGCATTTGCTGATTATGAAAAAGCAAAGCATCATACTTATTTAAACATTTACTATAGAGAAAGTCAGTATTTGAAAGTTTTTTTTCATATTTTCATGTTATAATTCTCTTATTAACCAATCATTTCTAAAAATTAGAAAATCAAGAGGGACTAAGATTTTTTTCCTACTAACTGGACAACCCAGGGTGCTCTGTGTCAATTGCCCTCTGTGACCAAGAAGAAAAACAAGCCATGCTCTCCTGAAAAATGATTCCTTAGAAACATGAGAACCACCCATCAGCTTTCCACTTCAAGACGACTTTTTTTTTTTTTTTCTGCTGAGAAAGGCGAGTTAACAACCCAGATTTTCTTAATACGGTTTACAGGTTAGGTGAGAACTGGAGCAGTTTTACTCTAAGTGTAAAATGCAAACACTGACTTGAAGTTTCTCCCTCTGACTTACAGAGAATGGGGGGGTCCTGGGCAGTTCTTTAAAAGATCTCTTAGCCATTAGCCCCAAAATTTAGCCCCCAAATGAAACTTAGGACTTGAGCTCCTGCTCTTCCTCCCCCCAATAACATATCTTTGGTGTCACCTTGAAAGAACGGAAGTGATCAGTGTAAAGGGTCAGTGGCACAATTCCAATCAGCAGGACAAAGGGTTCCTTCATCACTACCTGTACATTTCAAGAGGAAACATACGGGCTTTAGGTAAAGGTGCTGAGATTTATTTTCTGCATGAAGGAAATCAAACAGCTGCGAAACTTGATGAACTTAAGACGCCATCGGATGGCATCTTAAACTTAGATGCCACCCAAGAAATGAGAAATAAAGTACTGAGTATTTACTAGGAAGAGGAGAATATCCTAGATTCACACACACGCATACCCCTCTTTTACTTCACAAGTTCTTGGATCATGTGGCTAGAAAATGCCGTGAAAAAGGAAATCCAAACATGTACACAATCCAAACTTGGTTTTTGACAGCAGCACAGAGGCGAAAAACTGAAGATGAACACTGACTGAGACGTAATTCTCAATTAATTAACTAGATTCAGTTCCACTGGTTTTAATTCAACTGCAATTGGATCTTGGCAGTGTCTAGCCATTTACAGTCAGACTGAGGTCTTATTAACTTTATCTACTACTGAAGACAAACATAAGCAGGACAGGGGACAGACTCCATTCTAACAACCCCACGGCCAGTGCTCACTCAATCACCCTACATAACCCTGACCAGTGCTTGGAGTTGAGAGAGGGTTTGGTTATTAATTCAGCGTGGGAAATAAGAAGTAGGATGGCTTAGTCACAGGCAGGCACCCAGAAGGAGCCAGGCTTGTAACTGTGCTTCAGAAGTGGGTAAAGAAGAAAATGTGAATTTAATAGAGTGAAATAAAATGATCTAAATGATATCTAAGACCCTTTTGCCAAGAAACAGTCTGGTAACCTGTTTCATATCCCACCTACCACACTACAAGTCTAAGTCTTTGCAGGGTAGGAAGGAGGAAGATGACTCTGGTGCACTTGAAGCTCAACCCCCTGGATTTGGGTAAGTGACTTATATCCCAATGTGATTGGGTAGGAAGGGGGTTGGAAATTAACATTTACTATGTGCCTATGACATGCACAATAGACCATTTTTTGATGGGGATAGTATTTTATAGCTTAAGTTACTGAGCTTCTGAGATACTAACACATAGTAAATGGCAAAACTAATATTTGAACCCAAGTTCCACTATAAAGTCTCTGATATCACCACCATATACCACCACTCCACCATGGACCAACATGCCCAACTCCTTTGAAGCCATACTGGACCAGGGCACAATGAAGAAAGGCAAATCCATGTCATCAGCTGGGACATGGAGGTGGGGAACCCAGCAGCATAACACAAGGAATGGCTGCAGATCTGTCTTTTCATTGCTTGTATTAAGGCTTTCCATTTGGGGTAATTTTAGACACTGTTATCACTTCTTGGCCAAATGTTTTTTTTAAATGCATACATGGGGTTTATCCACATTAAGTAACTATAGGTGATAAACTGGAGGGATTGGTATGTGCTTCTTACAACCGAGATGCAGGAACAAAATGTCAGACCTAATCTTTCATAAACTGGAGATTAAAATCAATCAGAGACATAGAGCGGACCTGAGCGATTTAAGAGACTGTAAATACAACTGTAATACAAACTGTGCCCAGCTCAGGCCTTGCATGGGATCAACACTTAATAAAATTCTGTTATGTTTCATTATCCAGGCCAGCATTCTCACGTCACAGATGACGAAGCGAAGGCCCAGACTGGTCAAGAGCATTGCCCGAGGTCATGTTGCTAGTCAGGGGCAAAACAAAGGCTGGGACTCGGGTCCTTCAGCTCCCATACCTGGACTGATTTCTGGACACTCCAAGTCAGCCCTCTCATTTTCCCCTTGTTATGTCTTATGTGCCCACCCTTCTTCACATGACATGAACTCCAGGAAGGTCTGTCAAGATCTACTGCAGAATGCAGCACACTGTCATTCCAAAGGGGAAAAAGCCAAAGTTCTCCTAATGCTTGGTTTAGTTCATTGAGTTTTAAGCATCACCCTATCTCTCTGTCACTGAATTATCTGTCCCATCTTAAGAGAGACACACGACCCTTTTATGTAAATGAAGAAGAAACAACAAAAAGTATAATACAGTTTTCAGATTCATGGGCTGAAGGCCGAGCGCACATTTGCTACCGAGTGGACAGAAGAACCCAGTTTGAGCACGAGCCTGAGCTAAGGCAGAGCCTAGAGGCAAGAACTTGCAAGAGGAGGAAAAGTTCAGGAGCTCCCTTTTAGTGGCAAGTCTTGCTCTATCGTTTGCCAGAATTATGAGTTTGGGCAAGTTTCATAACCTACACGGTCATCTTCCCTCAACTAGAAAATGGTTATAATGCACCAACTTCACCGAACTGAGGTAAGGATCAGACGATATAAAAGTGAATGAAAGGTTTTCGTATATACACACTCTCAGGCGCCAGCAATCCCAATGTCTTCTTATGGTGCCCTGAGAAGATACTTTCTGCTCCCCAACTCTATCTTCCTAAAGAAAAGAACTCCTTTTCCAACTCAGAAGCATAACTCAGAAAGGAGGAGAAAAATTTACATCTCTATCATCATCATGATAATAATGTTGAGCACTAACTACACGCTTACAGTGTCCTTGGCTTTGCTCTCAGAGCGTTTCTTACATCCCTTAGTCCCCCAAACTCTCTAAAGTTGTTACCATTTTACTTAGGAGCGAACCAAGACAGAAAAAAGAAATACTTTGCCCAAGATCACACACTCATCAGGATTTGAACCCAATAAAGATGCTTCCAGAGCCAAATTCCTTTTTATACCATATGCAGCCTCCATACACAAGTACTAGAAATAGGAAAGGAAAGATTTCCCTACCACTTTCCAAGAAAAATTACTTCCTCCTTAAGATGAAAAAGGAAAAGACATTGAATTTGAGGAAGATCATCTAATTTATTTTAGGTTTTTCTCTCAAGCTTAATCTTTTTGGGGAACCAAAACCAAAATGTTTTTGATACCGCGAGTAAGCTTTTGGTTCTTAAGAAGCTGTTCCAATGAAAGCAAACCAAAGGGCAAGCTCATAGAATGACCCTCCAACATCGCCATCACATAAAAGTCCATCTCGCTTTGCAAACTGGCAGTGTTGTTCCAAAATAACTGAGATGGATGGCCCCCAGACTTGGTCAACGGAAACCCAGTCACGTGCATGAAAGGCTTTTCTTCACCTAGTCCCACTCATCTAGCCAAACCGAGGAATTACGAACAAAAAGCAGAAATTATTCACTTGGGGCATACCTCTCATATGCCAGCCAATAAAACAAATCAAGTGGCTGTTACTCATTAAGTTATCTGCTTTCACCAACAGTTATACTATTAATGGCAGATACTGGCATCTGGTGAACATATATGGTTGCTTGCATCCACTTAAGATGACTTTACATGTTTAACTTCAACTGGGGAAAAAAAAAAATCTTCTTGTTCTTATAGATAGGTACCTTAAAGTATTTATTCTTGATAAAAGCCAGTATTCTTTAATCACCAAAACACTAAAAATTAGACAGAAGGAAAACCACGTGGAGCCCTCCACTGCAATCAGCGTACCACATTATGGAGGTCCTAATGTCTACCCTAGCTATTTCTAACACCTCTTTCCCTGGCCGCTTCCCCCAAGTTCCTTGCAGCTAAGAATAGTATGGAACCCAGTACTGACCAATGAAACGAAAATAGGATCCTGGGGAACGCGAAGATAAGCTTTTGTTGCCTTATTTAAAAGGACAAGAATGAGAGTAGAAAGCTCACTGTGTTGCTCCCATCCCTTTCATCTTGCCATGAATGCAAACAGGATGTCTGATGCCACAACAGTCAATCTGTAACCAAGATGTGACGAGAGCATGAAAAGAAAAGTCCATACCCTGAGTATGTGGAGGAAAAAGATAGGACATTTTAGAGTCCTTCGCTAAACCTGAGACTGCCCATTCTCTGGATTTCTAATTAAGTAAACAACAAATGTACTCACATTTTAAGCCACTATTAGACAGACCTTTCTCTTATTCAAAGTCAAAATCATTCCTAACAGACTCAAGTATCATTCTTTATTCCCTGATAACCACCACAGCAGACCAGTACCCAATACCTCCATTTTTAGGAACTGATTCTAGCCCAGGTGGTTTTCTTGGGAGCTTCCATGTCAACACAGGTAACCCTAAGCCCCTAGTCTAATCCCCCTAAGCTTTTTTTGATCCAGAGGAAGACATCTGACTGAAGCTCTTCTTGGAATTTTTGATTATTAAAACAACAGAGATCAGTCTCTCTCCAATGATTAAAACTGTAAAATTCTAAATTTCAGGAGCTATTGGCAGCCGTGTTTTCCATCACCCAGAAAATGACACTTTGCAGGAGGTAAAAAGCCAAGATTGTGCACATCTATTTTTTGCAGTGTGACCAATTCTGAATGAGCCTCTCAATCAAAACACAAAAAAAGCTAGATGAAATATTGAAACACATTTTAAGGCACCTACTAAAGTATCTACTGAAGTAGATAGCTAGTTGGGAATCCAAAGAATCCAATAATGAAGTGAAAGCAAGACCCCTGGGTGGTGCATGAGTCCTAAAGACAGCATTCACCCTGTGGTTATCTGGAAAACCTGCTGACCTCAGGCTTCCATTTTGATAGCTGTGCTGGATACAGGAGATAAAGCTTTGAGTCTAATCAAGGTCAGAAGTCTTCTAGGAGCCCCTTGCACAAAGCTTGGACTCCCAAGGAGTTACACCTCCAAAGCAATGACGAATAACAAAGAAACCCACTCCGGTAACTTGTCTATCTTGACTTTGGCACTAGGTATAGGAGAGGAAACTCTCCTATAATTTGTAACCACAAGTGGGCTCTCGTACTTGTTTGTTACCCAGATTCACACTATACAGGAAATCTTTAAACTATAAGCAGAAAACAAAAAAAACAAAATTAAAGAAAACCTTAGGCAGAGAATTTGATTTAAAGAAGTCCTGAGTTGTGGCATCTCAGGCAATTGGCAAAAGGAAACAATTTTCCCTGGAGGAACAGAGCTTTACCACAGTCCTCAAAGAATTCCCAAAGATGAAAATCCACGAAACACAAGCAATAGTCAAAATCACAAAACACACAGGGAAATAAGACACCAGTTTTAGAACCAGCCACTACAGAAGATAGAGTCAGATCTGTAGAAAACTGGAATTTTTAGAGATAGAATATTTTAACACTATGTTTTGTTTTGTTTTGTTTTATGCAACAAGAAGTAAAATAGAGGCTTGAAAATATGGAGGAATACGGAAGAATGACCAAACGTTTTTAGAAGATACAAAGAGAATTTTAGAAATGAAAAACAGAATTGAAATTAAACTCTCAAAGAATAAACAGCAGTTTAAAATAAAACAGAATTAGTAAACAAAGATAGAGTTGAAAAACTATCCAGAGCACAGGCTAGAGAGCAAAGATGGAAAAGATGAAGAGGTTAAGAAACATAACCTAACTAAAGTTCCAAAAGACAACAGACAGACTGGGAAAGGAAGTATTCCAATAGATAATGGCTCAGAATTCTCCACTATTGTTATAAAAAAAAAAAACCCTCAATCTAGGAATCTAACAAATATCATTTAGGATAAGTGAAAACAAACCAACACCTGGGATCATACCGATAAAACTGCAGATAAGCAAAAGCATAGAGCAGATCCTAAAATCAAGCAGAGAGGAAAATACAAACTTTCTGCCAATTGCTTTTAACAGCAAAAATGGAACCCCAAAAAAGAGCAATGCTGAGACAAAGTACCCATCCACCTACAATTCTATACCAAGCAAAACTATCACTCGAGAATAAAAGTCAAATTTTCAGACAAACAAAATAGAACAAGTATTTTCAAAGAAAAAAAGAGAATTTACCACTAGCAGACCCTCTAAATTCTATAGGACATTTCTGAGGTGGAAAGACAATTATCCCAGATAGACAGTCTGATAAATTCTAATGCGTTAAGTCAATTTTTTAAAAAAGACGATATAAAAAATCATATCTAATATGTAAGCTTAAATAAAAAATAAAGTACTAACGAGCATATACTCAGAGAGGGTGACAGGAATCAAAATGTTTTAAGGTCCTTGTATTGTACGTTAGGCTTAATTAAATACATATTAAAATATCTCGAGTAACTGCTATAGTAAACATATAAAGTATAACCTTCAAGCTGGTAGAGGGGGAAAAATGGAATGGAGAACAACAACAAAAAAAGCCTTCAATGAAATTTAAAGAAGGCAAGAAAGGAAAAAAATAAAGAAAAAAATGTGGTAAAAAAAGAAAAACACAAGCTAAGTTTGTAAATCCAAAACCATCAGTAATTACAACAAATATATATGGAGTAAACATTCCAATTAATAGACAAAGATGGTCAGAATAGTTTTAAAAATCTGGTTATGTGCAGCTTATGAGAGACATCTCCAAAGCATAAAGACATAATTTAAAAGAACAAGTTATACCAAATATATACTAACTAAAACAATTCTGGTGTGGGTTTATTAATAACAGACAACAACAGACTTCAAGACATAAAACAGATAAAAATGTTCCTTGCATAATGATAAAACACTTAGTTCACCAGGAAGTTCTAACAATTTTACAAGTGTTAGCCTTTACTGACATAACTTCAATAAACTAAAAACTAAAAAACCTAACCACAAAAACTTAAAAATTACAAGACAAAATTACAAATCCACTGTAATAGTGGGAACTTTTTAAACCTTTAAAAAATGTTTACATACAGTTAAATTCACTTTTTTCTTTGGTACGCAGTTCTACGAGTTTTAACACATACATGTATTGTATAATCACCAACACAACTAGGATATAGAACAGTTCCATAACCTCAGAAAATTAACAGTGGGAAATTTTAAGAAATGTCTTGATAGATCCAGCATACAAAAAACAGCAACAAAAAAAGACCCTAATGAACTCATATATAGGATATTGCACCCCAGGCTGCAAAAAGCATATTCTTTCCAGCACAGTGGAATATGCATAAAAATAGGTCACATGCTAAGCCATAAAGCAAGCTGCTCCAGTTTTAAAGAAGTGATAGGATACAGATCATATTGTCTGACCAACATACAACTAAGTCATAAAAAAAATTTTTTAAAAGACAGAACCAGAAATCCCCCATACAACTGAAAATGTGAAATACTTCTAAATAACTCATAGATAATAAGAAATGATAGTAGATATAAGAAAGTATTTAAAATTTAATAAGAATAAAAAATAATACATGTCAAAATAGGTAGGATGCAACTAAAGCAATATTAAAAGAAATTTACAACTTTAGATGCTTGAATTACAATGTGAGAAGGGCTCAATATTTGGAGTTGATTATCCAACTTAAGAGAGTAGTAAAGGAAGAGCAGAATAAATCCAAAGAAGGTAGAAGGAATAAAATAAAAGGCAAAAATTAATGAACTTCAAAACCAACCTACAATAGAATCAATAAAGCCAAAATTTGTTTCTTTGAAGACTAACAAGACAGAAAAATGTGCCGATACTTATCCAGAAAAAAAGAACAAACAAATAATATTCAGATTATTATTGTAATAATCCTGTTGATGCTGTAACAAATTACCAAAGTTTAGTAGCTTAAAGCAATACAAATCTGTGCTCTCAATGTCATGAAACCTAAAATTAAACTGTCAGCAGGGCTGCACCCCTTCCAGAGGCTTCAGGGGAGAATCCATTACCTTGCTTTTTCCAGCTTCCTGTACTCCTTGGCTCATGGCCACATCACCCAACTTGTTGCCTCCATCCTCACATCGCCTACTACTAACCCTAATCCCCCTGCTTCTCTCCTATAAGGACCTTTGTGATTACATTAGGCACCTCCCCAAATCCAAGATAATCTTCCCATCTCAAGATCCTTAACTTAATCACATCTGTGAAGTTCCTTTTACCAAATAAGGTAATATATTCACAGGTTCTGGGGGTTTAAAAGTGGACATCACAAGGGAGAGGGAGACTCTTAAACTTACCACAGGGCCCAAACCGGACACTTCTGGGATTAACAAGATAATAGAAGGATATTAGAGGTTTGAAAACTTAGATGGTATGGCTACCTTCGTAGAAAAAGACAACTTACAAAACTGACCCAAGAAGAAATAGCCCTTTAAGGACATAGGAAAATTGTCTACTGATAATTTCAGTAGTAGTATATCTTGCTATAAAGAAAACATATAGGTTTTTATAGTTTCCAGGAAGAGCTAATTCCAATGCTACACAAACTCTCCCAAAGAACAGAAAAACAGGGAACATGGCACAACTCCTTTTAGGAGTGTAGTATAACCTTGACACCAAAACTAGATGAGAACAGGAGAACACAAAGTAGCAGATGTGCAGAGAGAGGAAGAGACCAGAGATGGACACAGGCTGCTGAAGGTACTCAGTGCCTGAATGGGTCTCTTCCTGAGCCGCTGTTGCATCCCTGCCCTTCATGCAATTCAGCTATTCAGCCAGTGCTGTTTGAGCCAATAAAAGCCCCTTTATGTTGCGCTAGTTCAAGCTGGCTATTACCCACAGCCAAGAGCCCTGACTAGTTCACCATTCCACCAACCAACTGGACACACTCAATCTCTTCAATGATACTTGCTAAGTATCATCAATTCAATTAACCACATTAATGCAAGGGCCTGAGGACACAAAGGTAGTGAAAGCCAGGTCAACCGGAAGTACTTTAAAATGTGTGCTGTCACTTTTCAACAAGCTCTCTAACTGCATTTTTTCTTAAGCTATTATTATTACTTTTTTAACATCTTTATTGGAGTATAATTGCTTTACAATGGTGTGTTAGTTTCTGCCGTATAACAAAGTGAATCAGCTATACATAAACATGTATCCCCATATCTCCTCCCTCTTGCGTCTCCCTCCCACACTCCCTATCCCACCCCTCTAGGTGGTCACAAAGCACCGAGCTGATCTCCCTGTGCTATGCGGTTGCTTCCCACTAGCTATCTATTTTACATTTGGTAGTATATATAAGTCCATGCCACTCTCTAACTTCGTCCCAGCTTACCCTTCCCCCTCCCCGTGTCCTCAAGTCCATTCTTTACGTCTGCGTCTTTATTCCTGTCCTGCCCCTAGGTTCATCAGAACCATTTTTTTTTTAGATTCCATATATATGTGTTAGCATACGGTGTTTGTTTTTCTCTTTCTGACTTACTTCACTCTGTATGACAGTCTCTAGGTCCATCCACCTCACTACAGTTAAGCTATTATTAAGATGAATTCAAATGATTTGGGCACAGTGACCTGATGGAATACATGGAAACAATAAACATCAGGGAAATAATACCATGTCTAGGATTCAATTCTCTAAGAATAATCCTCAAAGTAGTTCTCACTCATCTCTCCTCATAAGATTGCAAATTCCTTAAGGGCAGGGACCATTTCTATTTGTTCAGGTAGATGACCTTGTAAATAGTCAAGAAGCTTGCACAGTCCAATGACCTTTCAGACTATGTTTCTAAGAGTCTTGCCAAGCACATATTTTCCATTGCAATGGTTAAGATGCCAATACAGAAACATGCAAAATGGTGAAAAAAATCAAATGGAGAAAGTTTATAGCCCCTTAAATATAGCCCACACTTCAAATTCTATGAAAGAATTGTTTTGGGGTAAAAGAGAAAAAGCTGAAATCATACTAATGAAATTGAGAGAGAACATTTATCATGATGTTATTGATAAGAAGATACAACAATGGACGTTCCAGAAAATCCTGAGCCATGTTTTCAAACAGTAATAAACTTGGCAAAGAGACGAACTCAATTACACCTCTGCAGCATCCATGGCAGGCAGTGGAAAAATTAGACAAGAATGTCAGCTAGGGATCTGAATACATGTCCTGAAACCACAGAGCCTGAAACCTTCCTCGCTCCAGAAATGTTAACACAGCTTTCTGGATTGATGCAATATTGGTAACATATCGAGCCATCGCCAAAAAGATGAGCTACTGCAGGCAGGGGGTCTTAATAGGTAGATGACAAGAGATGCCAAATTCTGCATAATCTACATACGGGTCATTTTCTTGGCGCTCAGTCAGTGCTCGATGACCAGCTGACTGTGGGGCTGAGGGAAGAACACAGCTGTACTCAGAACTCGGAATGTGGGGACAACAAAGGGGCATTGGCCCCTTCATCACACATTCAGCGTTCAAAGGAACTAAAGTCTAGAACCTAGCTGCTAAGATTTCAGACAGGAAATAGCTTTCCAAATGCCTCTCCTTCTCCCCAAGCCGACTACGACGCCACCAACAAGTGTCCCTGTGAGAAACACAGCCCAACATCATTTTCAGCTCTTGCCTTGTGAGTCTGTACCCCGCAAGGGATAACTGGAAATAATGCTGAATGTTCTCTTTTGCTCTCTCAGCAAGCTTTGTGTATTCATTCCTGACAGATCTGAAAATAAAGTCAACGTTAACATTAAAAAAAAAAGAAAAGTTCTTCTAGCTTGCAAGAGACCAGTGAAGGACAGTTATGGGTTTCCTTCCTCCCCCTGACCGGATCAAGGGACTGCATTCCCCTGGGCTTTTATATCCTTGTGTAATAGTTAATTAAATACTCTGTGCTTACTGGTTTATGTACTAGAGAACACTAATTTTAGAAAACCGATTAGCTAGTTCTTTCTAACTGTATGTTATTGTAGCTAAGGTCAAATTTTTCACTGAAACTATGGCAACAAAACCCCAGTATTCTTCGTCGACAAGACCGAAGCAAAGTTCTCAGGAGCAAGCCTCTACGTGATGGCTAAACCTAGGCTGAATTATTCTATTTTCTACCTTTACCTGAAATGCCATGTTTCTGAGAATGGATATGGGGGAGGGGGTGACCTCAGTCTCAGAAACTTGCTAGCATAAGTCCAAGTGAGCTTATACTTAAGTGTCATCACTGATAACATTTTTAGACACATATAATTTTAGCAGCACAAAATATCCAGACATTTCAGAAGCACCCAAATTGGAACTCAAATGTACCTGGAAAAATACCAGACGAAAAAAGGAACTTCTAAATGTCAATAAGAGAAATAATTGCCCAACTTATTTTCTCAATTATTGCAACTGCTCTAATTGGAGTTCTTCTGCCCTGACCTCCAGCTATTGCTTTGTCAGGGAAAAAAGATGGACTCTTTGAAGGGACACATTCTTCTCCCCACACCTGTGGCTACTCTCCACTTTTCTCCCCAAACCAGTGGACACAAGCACAATTCTTGCCTTCTCTAGGAGCCACGCTGGTTTCTGCCTTGGCCAACAGCACCAAGGAAGCAGCCGCTGGATATCCCTTCTCCTGGAAGCTCAACTGTCCTCACAGCCAGGTAGAGAATGTCACTCTGCAGGCCAACTGGCAGGCACCCCTCTGAACTTACAAAAAACACACAGCAGGGTGGGGAATTTCAGGAAAAGAGCAGATTGGCAATATCTGCCTCCTGTCTGTCAAGAGTGGTCCGAGTGCCTGCTGCTTGGGTTAAGATAAACACAACTTCCTCTCTCGGCTGGGCCTGTAATTCTATACATAAGGCAGGATTGCCATCTCAAGTGAACGCCCCATCAGTAAGTGAGGCCCTGATCAAGGCTTGTGTAAGTAGAGAAAGGCCTTTGGTTTCTCTTCAAAAGGCTGCAAGCTCTCGAGCTCCCTCTTGTTCATGAACCCGCTCAATAAAGTATAAGAAATGCAGAGAGGTTAAAGTGTGCCTGGCCATGGATATCTTTGTACACTCCACATACTGAAGTTTTAAAACGGACATATCAACGTCTGAAGGGCAATGTCTGATGTTCCCAAGACATGTTCTGAAAGCTGTTAATTGCAAATTTAGCCACAAGAGCTACTCAGCTACCACATATTAAGTGCTTAGGTTGTGCAAGGCATGCTGCCAACGGTGTTACACACATGCATCACCTCACCCTAAAATGATCCCATCAGTTCCAGGCTATTATTAACCACAGTTACCAGTTGGGGAGACTAAGGTGTAGAGAGGTTAAGTAATTTGCCCACGGTCACACAGCTAATGAGAGGTGGGGCAGGGACCCGAGCCCGAGTCCGACTCCAGAGCCAGCACTCTCAACCACAATGCCCATGGCCTCCCCAATACATCTTACTATTCATTTAAACCAGATCTGGCAGGATCTGGATTCAGAAAGGTTTTTGGATTTTTATATTTGCTCACCTTTTCAAATATTCAATAATTCCATCTTTCCACTACTACCTATTGTTTTCTACCCATTGAACTGAACATACTTGGTTCCCTGAGAGCCACTCATTTGGAGAGCGTGTCTGTACTCTCCCCAGCTGTTGGCTGACCCAGTGCCCCCAAACACAGGGCTTCCACGGGAAGCAAAAACAGCAGAAACAGCTGGGTCCTTCGGTGGGAAAACACAGACACTTACGGTCAGATGGGATCATCTACCTAACCTCTGTCCCAGAGCAGAAATCGTCTCCAAGATCCCTGACAGATGCTCAGACCCCTATGAATGAGAGGAAACAGTAATTTGAAGCAGGCCTCTTCCCTAAGCAATGGCTCAGCATTTATTACAGTCAGAAGCACATCCTTAAAATTGAAAACTCTGCCCCTGGTCACTTTCCTCTGCTGGCCCTAATTCTCTGTTGTTCTGGGCTCCGAACATCCCTCCATATGACAGCCTCACAGTAAGAGACGACAACTGTCAGTTGTCCCTTCGAGCCTTGCATCAGCATGGCGGTTTGTCAGAAATGCAGAATCTCAAGCCTCACCCAGACCTACTGAATCAGAATCTGCATTGTAACAAGATCCCCAGGTGCCCATTCAAGTTTCAGAAGTGATGCCTTAGAGGTTTTTCTTCATTCATTCTACAAATATGCAAGAGCCTACCACAGGCCAGGGCCTGTGCAAAGCCTTAGAGGAGACAGGCACAGCTTCCAAGCTCACGATGAATGGAGTGGGTAAGAGTGAAGCCATACACCAGCAAGAGCAGCCAACGTTTTAGGGCATTTAATACAGGCCAGGCACTCCTTTAAGTGCTTTACATGGACTGGCTCCTTTGACCCTCACAAAAACACCATGAGGTGCATATAATAATCTTCCCATTTTCAAGATGAGGAAATGGAGATACTGAGAGGTTCGAGCTGACATGACCAGCATAAAACAGAGCTGAGAGTCAAGCCCTAGCAGTCTGGCTCCAGGGTCCGGGCTGAGGAGGAGTAGCCTATGTGTACACAGGGGTCAGCAAAGACCCTCCACAGGGGATGCCTGAGGTTTGAAGGATGAGTGGGCATGAGAAAGACTTGGGGGGGGGGTCCCAGGAGGAATGACAGAGATAGGGAGATCATTTCAGAGAGAAGATAAAGGACACGCAAAGGCCCAGAGCACAGAGCGAGTACCCTGACTGCCAGGATGAAATGACTCGGTGTGGCTGGAACACAGAATGTGGAGCGGGGGTGGGGGGGGACTGCAGGTGAGGCTGAGAGGTAAGCAGGGAGACTCACGCAGGACCCTGTGAACCCCGAAAGCATGTCCTTTATCCTAAGCACAACTAGGGAACCACCAAGGGCGCCAAGCAACCAAGTGACATCATGAGACCTGCGCTGATTCCTCTAGGCGCAGGGAATGGATGGGAGGGGCCCCAACGCTCAGGCCCAAAGGAGACAGAGAGGAAAATGCAGAAACCAGCAAGGAGACCACTGCAGCAACTTAGGTGAGAAATGTTGTTGCCCAGTTAGTCTAAAATGTCTCAAGTTCTCTCAGTTACTCACCGTTCAGCATGAACGTCATGACTTTGGGACCTATCCTCCTGGTTACCCCTCCTTTAGCTTTATTCCCATTGAGCAGTATGACTCTTAAACGGGGAACCCAGGATGTGATAAGACGCCCCAGATGCTTCTTGAGAAGCACAACTCTATTAATTCACTGCAATGGTTGAGTAGAGACATTGTCAAGAACGCTCCAGACATGGGTTCAAATCCCAGCTTGGTCCAGACTGGTTACTGACCCTCTCCAGGTTCAGGGTACCCAACTGTAAAGTGGGGATAATACACCACCACACCACAGGAATGCTCCAACAGTCAAGAGCAAAGGCATACCATGACTCTGCCAGAAGACCAGGCACAAAGGAGGAAGGGAATTAATTATTGCTTGTTTTTCATGATCATGTATTGAATGAAGCCAAGGAATCTCAAAACTACGGGCGTAAGAGAGAAGAAAGATCAAACACTGGGGGAGGTCAAGGAGAAGACACCCTCAGAGGATGAAGCCAGTCCACATTCCAGGGAGAAGACAAGTCAACTATAAGAAATCTGCTCAGAAATCTTTCCAGACTCAGGTAGTTTGGAGAGAGGTTATAGGACAGCATCAGGCACCCATGTAGAAAAAAAATTAGCCTTCAGTTGACCTAAAATGTCATCAGCAAAAAACGCTGCAAGAACCGGGAACGGTGAAAACCATTTTAGAACAAGCACTAATGCCTTTTCAACCAGCTTTTAACTAAGGACCAGCATTATGCCGGGCACTGGGCCAAGAGGGCAGGGCAAGATCTGGTCCCTCCAGGTGCTCCAAAATCTAGCTGGGGAGACAAAAATAGAAGACAGCTGTGATACACACTACACTGAAGGTTGTTAAGTAGGCAGTTAGCATGTACCTCTAGTATGCAGACATTTGCTCCTGTGCAACGCATTTCAGAATGCCATATTTCGGGGCAGTAGAGGAAGAAAGTGACTAAGAAGGAGTCCAGTAATTTGGCAAAGGAATACTCAAGGGCTTCCCTGGTGGCGCAGTGGTTGAGAATCCGCCTGCCAATGCAGGGGACACGGGTTCGAGCCCTGGTCTGGGAAGATCCCGCATGCCGCGGAGCGACTGGGCCCGTGAGCCACAATTACTGAGCCTGCGCGTCTGGAGCCTGTGCTCCGCAACGGGAGAGGCCGCGATGGTGAGAGGCCCGCGCACCGCAATGAAGAGTGGCCCCCGCTTGCCACAACTAGAGAAAGCCCTCGTACAGAAACGAAGACCCAACACAGCCATAAAATAAATAAATAATAATTTAAAAAAAAAAAAAAAAAAAAGGAATACTCAAAGGTCTGTCTCCTTCTAAAGCAGTTTAGAGTAGGTATTAAAAGGAAGGCTTCTGATGTCAGACTGCCTGGGTTCAAATCCTGGCTCTGCCACTTCGAGCTATGTAACGTGGACCCACCACTCAACCTCTTGTACATTAGTTCCTCATCTATAAAAGGAGGGCAAGACTTCATAGCTCTGTAGCTGCCTTATGGGGTTGTTACGAGGGTTAAATAAATGAACGTATGTAAAGGAAACTATACAAATTAAATAAATAGATTAAATTTCATTAACATATGTAAGCACTATACATGGTATTCACTATTATTTGCACTTATGGAAAACAGATTATCATTAATTACACAAGGTGATAGGATAAAAAAAAAATTTTTTTTTAAATCCATTGTTCAAACACAGCAGCCTAAAAGATAGTGTGGGTGGGGACCCAGGGTGTGTCCCAATCCCAATTTTGACACAGAATTGCTTTCTGACCCCAGGAGACGACCTAAATGTCTCTAATTTCCTCATCTGTCAAAAAAGGGAGGGGAAGAATTATCATAAACTCAAGTGATTCACCATATAACTTCATCAATGCTCTGAAGACAGGATTATAAAAGCCTTCACCAAAAGAAAAAGTCCTTCAATAACCACTATGTTCTGCTTTCAGGAGAACCATATAACAGTATGATGCAGTTACACGGGCTCTCTGTCCAAATCAATTTTGCCCTCAATGGAGGAAGCCACAACAGCAATACTGAGATTCAATGAGATGACAAAGAAAACAGATCCCTTACAATGGAAGCACTTCACGCATATAGAGCTGAAATTTGCCCTCCATTAGCAAATGAATTATTATGAGTAAATGAATATAAAACAGGGGTCTGGGGTCTACTCTCCCAAGGGTGACTCAGCTATTCAAAAAGGAAGCCATCCAAGGCAACAGAGTATAAAGCTCTCCTGTGCCCATGTGCAGGATGCCCAGCACCTTCAGACACGCATCTGAAAGCTTTGAGCAAGTAGGCAGGAATCCAGCGAGGGCCACTTGCAGAGTGTGGGACTCCAGAATAATCACGCAGCAGGCATCACCCCAGTGACCGTGGAACACGCTGTGACCCTTCTATGCTGTCCGGGGAATTGATTTAAATGACAGTGTTGTTCCCTTTAGATGGAGTCTGTTGGTTCAAGATTGGGATAAGCGGGTAAATCTGAAATGAAGATTATAAAAAAACCTACTAATCTTTTTATTAAATTTGAATTGATTTTGTGAATACGGAACACGTTGCAAGAGACGTTCCCACAAAGCAGCTGCTGGCACGCACAAAACCTTGACTATGCTTCAAGGCATATACTTGACAAGCACCTTAAATAGACTGATTTTTCTGCCTTATTTATAACAAGACAGGCAGAAAACTCAGTCCCACTGCGAAAGGCCCATCATGGATTAGAATCAAAAGAACAAACAAAATTTAAGGGAGGCCCTCCCCTTCGCATGTGGGTATTTAAAACTAAGTAAGATATGGGTTCATTCCTTCGAGGCCTTGCCAAAAGAAAAAAAAAGGAGAAATAATGTTGCTTAGCAACAATTAGACAAGGGGCAGGGAAGGAGAGCGGGTGTGAAAGAAAGCTGAGCCTACGAGTTCGTTATGGCCACCGTAGTCCAGATGACCTTTGTGACCCAAGATTCAGGCCGTGTCCCCATTTGGCCTCAGAATAAGGCCTGGCTGTTTCCATCCATTCGTCTTATCTTGACGAAGAAGACCTGTAATCCCAAAGAAACAGAAACCTACTTCTGCACAGCACGAGGCTCCTGGATAACAATGCTGCCTTGTGAAATGCTAACCGGCCTATTTCCGGCACTGATCGCAGTTTCAAGCTAAACTCCATTGAGCAGATGGGAAAACGGAGGCCTGGAGAGATGCAGCGACCCCCCCCCACAACAGCGTCACAGTGGGTGGGGCAGAGCCCGGGCGAGGCGCTAGCTCTCAGGTCGGCTGGGGCTCTCTACTCCAGGGCTAGCAGTTTTCCCACATCTGCGAAGAACCATCCCCCACCTCAGCCTAAATCGCAGGTAAGATTGTGATCAGATAAGCAGGTTGCTGGTGCTCAAATACTTCTCATCGCTGGATCATGAAAAATGCCATTCTCATTTGAGGCTCCCTTCAAAGCTGCTGGGAGATCCCAGGCCAGTTCACAAAGAGCTTGCAGGAGATGGGAAACCCTTCTTTCTCTCTCTCAACCAAGCCATCTTACTGAATCCACAAGCCCCCTAATAGGTGGGCTGACATAGTGCAAGCATTCTGGGACTGCAGAAAAAGAAGAGTCCAATAAAAATGAAAAGGCCCTAAGTCTGATCCTCAAATTCACAGCCATGCTTTAGATCCAGAGTGGTTAGTCACCGCCAACCAGCACGCTCCTCATCCCGGTATCATCCTGAGACCATGATTCCTAGGCTGTCACTGTTTTAAAGGGGACGCGTGCTGAGCAAGCAGGAGTCTTCAGCCAACATGTTACTCAGGAGACGCCCAGAGGCAGGGTTATACTGCCCCAGACCAGACCCTCATTTGCATTACAAATAGGATTCAAATAATGTTGCAGGTCACAGACTGAGTACCCCACACCTTGTCCTGGTGATAGGTTAAAAAGTTAAAAACGCATTAAGTTAAAGGGTCCAAGTGGTCTTCTATCTTGCAGTGGGCTTTCTTCCTCATTTATATGGTCCTAACTTAATGCTAGAAAGAGTGTGGGCAGACAGCAGAAAAGCCATAACCTAGTCCATTCCCATTTAGAGACTGCAGGTGACACGGCTTGAAGGAACCCTTGTGCTTTGCTTTGCGTGGGGAAGGGTCCATAGGGCAGAGGGAAGACAAAGCACTGGGTCCAGGCCTTTGCAAGAGGGTTCTGGCCTGACTCTGACACTCACACATCATGTGATGCTGGGCCAGATCCTCAACCCTTGTCAGCCAAAATGGCATCAGGGATAAAACAGATACACCCTGGGCTGAGAAGGTGTTGCAAAGCTCAAGGAGAGAGAACACGTGAAAAGTGTCATAATCTAACTTTGCTCCAACAAACTACTAGATTAGAGAGGCAACTTTCCTACTTTATAGAAAGATATTTCACCTGCTGGGCCTCTACTTGCATATAAACAGCTGTCACGTGGACAACAAATTACTCTCAACACAGCCCTGAAAAATGTTAACTGTGTATTGGCGTTGACTTCCTTGACAATGTCTCTATCTTTCCTCCCTGGGACATAAATGGCTGGTGCACAGGAGGCAACCAATAAATGTTTGTGGAATGATAATAATCATTCTAAGAAGGGACATTTAAGTGACTATGGGCAAGTTTCTCAATTTCTTAGGGCCTCAATTTCCTCATCTGCATAATGGGAACACTGATACCTACACCTCACAGGAAGGTTACCAGACTAAAAGAGAGAATCCACGGCAAGTGCTTTGTACAAGTAAATGCTCTATTACTGTTGGTTGCTGTCATTTATAATGTGGGTCTGTTTCTCCAAGACACCTTAAGACTCTCAAAAAGCCAGGGGGACTGTGTTCAACTCATCCTGCCTTCCCTTATCACCAAAACCAGCAGCTGGAACACAGCAGGACCTCAACGCTTGTTGAGCTGAACACTCATTTTCATAATACATCAAACTAGTGGCTTATTATGCTTGAAACCAACTTGATTAGGGGAGAAAGATGAAGCACAGGGGACAACGGTGATACTTACCTAAAACATCCACACTTTCAGCCTGATCTCTGAGCTCTTCCCCAATTCACATGAAGCACTGAACGATATCAGAATGCTTCCTTTCTCCTCACCTTTCCCTGCCCAAACTAAACTCCTCCCCATCTTTCACTGTGAGTTTTCTTTCAAACAGCTTTTCTTCTGAAACTAAAGGTTCAACTACAAGGTTAAAAACCTCTCACACCTTGGTGACACTGATAGGATAGCATCTGTACAAGATCAAGAATTTGGGGCCAAGATTGGCCTCTTGACATAAATGGAAAAGATCAAGTTTTGAGGGCAAGAACTGGACCACTGCTCCGGTCTGAAAAAGGAGATGACACAATAAACCGCATCAACACCAAAGTCTATCTTATTTCCCAAAAGCCCCAGTTCTTACTTCCACTCCAACAGTGCTGAAGGTTATACTTAAAACAGCAGAGATTCAAGGATCAAAATGGACGATGGTTGTTAGTTTCCATCGTTTCTTTGTAGAAGATGCCGGTGTATTTACTAGGGGGAAGGGATGGGTGGGAGTGAAAAGGAAAAGATAACGTAGAGAAAGGAAATCACTCACCACAAAGTTTCTATTCCCAGTTTCAATCTGATGTTTGCCTTGCCTATTCTTTTAAGATTATGGGCAAACCAACACAAATCAGGAAGAAAAGAGATTCTGCCTTCCCTTCCATGGACACTGGTGCTTTAAAACGGTACCACATTAACAAAAGGACTAAAGTAACTGAATTATTCTACATCTCAGCTCTTCTCATCACCTAGAGGACAAGGGCACGGTCCAAAATTCATTCGGATAATGAAAAAGCCTTGGCTTATGTGAAACAGATGTGCAGCCAATCTTTTCTTCCTATAGACAATGTTAGGGGCAGGAGATATAGTCAAAGGAACCACAAAAAAAGCAGTTCACTTGGAAATGTGCTTTTACTCATCAGAAAGAAGCAAGTGTGTTCAACAGTTTAACTCTTCTGCATCTACTGTGGAAAATAAGAGCAACCTGTCACTGAGAAAGCCTTGTGTGCCCAACTACTCTGTTTGGCTCTTTACCCGTATTATCTTCAATCCTATTATCTTTATGAGGAAGGAATTCTTTTTCCCCCATTGCATAAGTAAGGAAACAAGCTTAGAAACTTAAGTCATCTATCAAGATCACTCAGCTTGTATATGGGAACACTGGGCCTCAAATCTAGGCCCATGGGGTCCATGTACACACCCCTAACCACAGAAGCATTTAAAGACAAAAAGTGGAACCATATATAAGAATTCACATATAGTTCCTTTCCCTTCTGCCACCATTTATGAGCATCAGGCTCTGTACTAAAAACTGGGAACAAAAAGACAGGGATAACTAAGGCTTCCTGAGCCCTTAACTAAGGGCCAGGCTCCCTCAGTACTAAATGCGGAACACACATTTAATCGTCACAATAACCTTATGAGGGAGGGACTAATACCATCTTGCATTTTGCAGATGAGAAAACCAAGGTTCACGGAGGTTAAGCCATTTGTCCAGGGTCACATAGCTAAGAATGAGTAGAACTTGGATTTGAACCCAGGAAGCCTGATACTACAGCCTATGTTATTAACCACTAGGGTAGCAGATTTCAAGAGGAGCTCACACAATTAAAAACCCCAAGTCAGAAGCCACAGGGAGTATTAGATAAATAGGCCGTTGCCTTCCATTTACTTAAGAACAGGTTATGATGGTTCTCAGTATAGGAAATAACTTGGCAAGGAAACAATGGAAGCGACAGCAAACCCAAATGACTAAATGTAGCTCTGCTGATTGCTCGGATAAAGACTCCATCATCCTACGCGGCCGCTTGCCAGCACCTCACTTTTCCATATGCGTTTGTTAAACTTTGAGGTGCAATGGCACAGCAAGGAAATGGACTAGAAATGCCTCCAAATTGCCCCACTGCCCTGTGCACCATTTCTAAACATCAAAATGACTTCAACTTCAAAATAGACTAGTATTTGGAAAGGCAGTCAGTCATCCCTTTCTAAAGAGAGATCTTTCTCTTCATTTTAGAGAAAAATGTTTCAAAGTACGCTACACCAGAATTGAAAGGCTGCTTTGGAAAATGTCGCCCGGGTTCCAAGGTGGAAGAGACCTTCCTGGCACGGCAGCGGCTGCGAAGGGAGATGGGCCCGGGCCCCTCACCTGTGTGCAGAGGGCCTCCGGCTCACCACAAGGAATTTAGGCAGCCCTGACCTACATTCACAAAGCCTGCAGCAAAGCTTGTTTTGACCAGATTTCCCACAAGTACAAAGCACCTCACAACCTAGAAACCTTTATTTTTAATTTATGGGGAAAGACAGTCAACAAATTAAGTCACTGTCACGTGACCACCTGTAGAACCAAGCCAGGCCATAAACGGAGTTTGGTTCTTTCTAAATGGCCTCTATCGGACTGTCACTTTTATCTCAAAACAATCCCTTCCAATCAGCCACCAGGTATACATCTAAGCACCAGGCACTTTTACCCTAGTGCCAGGAAAACATATATCTCTCCTGACTTCCCCTGGCTATGGTCCTGTTTATTTTAACGTTCTAAACCTGTATTCAAACAGCCACTGGTTAACTTTGTACAGTACATTAACATCTTTCTCAGCTTCCTTTCCCAACTCCCAGAGCCTGGGTGTAGAATGGGATAAGAGCTCACATTGGACCCAAGCCATAAGCTTCCCACCCCTTCACTTGGTCCCAGCTGCAAAAGCAACGTGCGGACCAGCTCCCTGCTACGTAATAAAGCTGGGAGTTTATAGCTCAGGCTCTATTAGCAGTGGTTCTTAACCTAGGCTGCACGGGAGACTCACCCCGGGAGCTTTCAAAATATCTCAAACGCCCAATTAAATGAGAATCTCTGGAAGTGGAGCTCATATGTGATATTTTTGAATGTCTGTGCAGCCCTAGTTGACAACCCCAGCTCCTACTCCATCCATCACCAGCTCTGTGACTCCAGACAAGCTACTCAACCTCTACCTTTGAGGGCTTCGATCCCCTCCCGGGGAGAACAGACCCTTCCAAGAGCTAAAAATGCTTGCAGAGCCCTTAGCACATTATCTGTCCATCACTCTTGGCTCAAGTCTATCACTCTTGGCTCTTTTAAAAGATAAATTGCAGCACATTATATAATTCAGAGTAGGGAATTAATTCTATGAGTGAGTGACTGGATTATGATCATTGAATCAAATCTTTCTGCTGCATTCAGGATTCTGTTTTGGAAGATGACATGGAACAGGGACTGAGAAGAAAAAGGCAACAGAGGCAACAGGAACCTCAGGTTCCTGTCACATCAGGCTTACGCCAACAATTTTTTTTTAAACAGTCTCCCACCAGCACCCCCCAGGTGAAAACATTCTGCTGGCAGACTCATGCCAACTGGATGCAGCTCAACACTGAACGTCTTCCAAATGGCTTCTCTCCATCTGAACGTCTGCCTCCTATTTTATTCTAATTTCTTTAGCTTTTATCCAAAAAACTCAAACAGTTTCTAAATCACCTAACAATAAGAACTTATAACTCAAAGGATACAATCTGCAAACAGCAAGGTTTAAACTCTTTGGGACTGAAGCCATCAGTCAAATACCTAACCCAGTGGGTTCTCAGCCCTGGCTGCATATAAAAATCACATGGGAAGCCTTAAAAATGCCAGTGCCTAGGCCGCAACCTTGAGAGATTCTTTAATTGGTCTGGAGTGGGGTCCTGGGCAGCCATTTAATTTAAAATCTCTCCCAGATAATTCTACTACACAGCCAGAGCTGAGAACCACTAACCACAGCAACAGCAAAAAATAAAAACAAAATGTTTCTCACTTTAAGATAACAACTATATTTTAAACACCTCCTGGAATAATAAACTAATCTACCTTCCAAGGAAGGCATCAAACGCCAAGAGGCCTACAAAGAAAGCCAACACTGCTAGGCTACCAGCAGGAAAGCTGTCCCACCTATGCCTTTTAACTCAAAAAGTAAGTAATAATCAAGAACTTCTCACTCCAAGGCGAGGTATCTAAGGATATCAAAGCCCCCAAAGGGACAGCAAGATCTGCTGAAATAACACTTGTTCCTTGTGACTCAATCCATAAATCCTGTTTGTTTGGACATATCTGCACAAGTGTAAGGCTTTAAACTGAATTAGCACTTACCAACGTGTATTCAAGAGACAAATGAAGGCCCTAATACAAGCCATCCCAATCTTGACACTGAACTTATTTATGCATTTTCAAGAGGTCAGGAAGCTTGAAATTGGTATCATACTTTTAAAAAATATATAAGCAAATAAACCTATGACTGCTTTAAAAAAACTAAATCCACACAGAGCAACACACTTCATGAATTTTCAAATGAGGCAAGGGACCCGCTCTGGGAAGGTCACCAACTTACCTCTGAATTTCTTGGGTGGATTGTTAAGGTCCCCAGCTTCTGGCTGTACAACACAACGATCATCAACCAGGCTGCAAAGAAAATAAAGATAAATGTTGTACCAAGCTGAGTCTAAGAAAATAAAACCCTAAGCACTATGCAAAAATCAAATACTCAGGGCTATTCCTGCACAAAACTTAGGCTGCTCTATTCTCCTGCCAGGGAGCCGTTGACACTAGAGGTTTCCTATGTAGGGAGTTAAACCTCATCCAAACGCCCAAGACTCTGCTTCTGCAAAGGACACATTCAGCTACTGTTTTCTGTGGCTCTTTTCTCTTACCCGCAGCCATGAGAGATCTGAGCACAGCACGTACTAATGCTCAAGTCGGGGGCATAGCAAGGGGTCCGTGCACTCAACCAACGGTAGCTGAGGGGCCCACCCCATGCCAGGCACTGAGCTAGGCCCTGGGATGTGAGGATGAGTAGGAGCCAGGCCCCTGCCCTTAGGGAGCTCAAGGCTAGTTCGGGCAGGAGCCACAAAGACAAACTGATAACAAGAATATAAACCAAAGGCTGTAAGGGAAGAGAACAAAATACAGCCAGAAACTAACGGTGCCTGAGGCCATCTGAAAAGCTGCTGGTGGAAGAGGGAAAACTGGAGCTATTGGAAACTGAAATCAAGGTGGGGGATGAAGAAGACGGGAGCGTTTTCAGGGGGAGGGAACCCCACATACAAAAGCATCGAAGTAAGAAAGGACTTTGGAGCTTCAAAAGCAACTAGTGCAAAAATTACACATAAATAACCAGCCCCAAATTATATATAAAGACCCCATGTTTAAAGTCCCAACTGACCAATCTGACTTGTACAATGCTTTTAGAAGAACCGATTTTAAAACAATATTTTTGTTTGAACAGATGAGGAAATTGAAGCTCTGAGGAGTTTAAATGACTTTTCCAAGTTCCTAAAAGTGGTATTGGAAAGACTGGCTCATTTTCCAAGTGACCACAGAATTTGCTCCCAGTTGATACGGTTTTCCAGGGTTTCTCCCATTAATCTGTGTCTTACCCCAAAGGCAAGGTACCATTAAACACCCGGCCTTAACTCTTACTGCTCCTTCCTCCAAAATTCCCCGACAACTCCTAAAGTCCTGCACGTCTTTCAAGACCCTGATTCAGAGCCCCCATCTTCTCCATGAAGGCCCTCAAGCCTCTCCTGCCCCAGGCCCTCTCTGCCTCTCCTCTGTCCCCCCAATATCACTGGGCTGAAACACACACGGTGCACTAGGCTATGAACTCCACGAGGGCAGAGAGCTGCCGGCTTGGTGGCCCGGAAGGTGCCCAGGGCCAGCACACTTCCTGCCCAGGCTGGGTGCTCAGTATCTATTTGGTGGATGACTCAAAAGTGTCCCACCAGCAATTTGCCTCCTTCAGCTCCAAGACACAAGAGCTCGCTGCATCAACAAGAGGGACAGTGTGGTCACAGCCTGAACTATAATGCAAAAATCAAGAGCAGAAAGTCAAGAATCAATGAGCCTCTGTGAGTATAAATAAGGTAATGCCACCAGATCAAATATAATATGTGTATGCAGGGGGCGGGGGGAAGGCCTTGGAATCCAATGCAGGACTGGGTTAATTTATCATCAAGCTCTCAAACAAGGAGGAAGAGGTAGGAGAAAGGGCCCCAGCCTAGGCTGGAAGAAAATGAATTGCAGATGGCACTCGGCCACCTACTAGCAGCACGACGCTAACTCCATCACTTCACTCCTCCTGGTCTCAGTTTCTTCATCTGTAAAATCGAAAAGTAGGTCTCAAGGATTCTCAAGGACGGAGATGTTCATAAGACTTTTTGTTTCTTAAATATATTGATACCAGTGTGCCCATCCTCCCCAGGCCTACTAAAGCCATGTTCCAGGATGGGACCCAAGAACCTTTATTTTTAACAAGTTCCGCAGGTGATTCAGAAGCACTTCTCTGACACTGCATGTCATACGCTTGGGCTCTCCAAGGTCCTAGTTGAGTTCTAAAGTTCAGTGAGTCAATAAAGCCAAGCCATTTGGAGGTAACCACCATCTATGTAAGTGGAACTGGGCAACATAAATGGAGCTGGAGGCTGATTCCACAAAAACTGGCAGTCACTCATCATCATCCATGACTGGTGCTCCATAAATGTAAGAAATATGAGAAGGAAAAAGGTCACACTTTATTTTCCAAATCCATTTTTATGCCAATTATCCTCAAATATGTGCAGGGAACCAAGGGAATAAAATATTCATCTAAAGGAAGGACTAGGGCCCAAAATTCAAAAAAGAGCCATCCTCATGTTAAAGGGGGAGACCTTATCATTAATTTGTTCATAATACTTGAGGAAAACTCTTAGAAAGCTCTGTACTTCACAGGAAATCTAAGAACAGATGCTCTGGAAGAAAAGGAGGTACTAACATTTTAGGGGCTGGCACAGTAGACTGAGCAAGTGACAGGAAGCGTGCCAGGGTGACTGGAAGGGCAGTGGCACCGTTAAAAGAAATTGGGGCCAAAGAGGAGGGATGGGGCATATAGTGGGATTGAGGTTTAACAAGGCATCCAGGTAAGAGCTCTGGGCAGACAGTGAGGAGGGTGGTGAGCAAATTCAGCCAGAGAGGGGTGGTCAGCAAAGCCAGGAAGGAAAAGTCTGCCCTGTCAAGGGCAACCGTTAGGAGTGCTGGTCTTAGAGTCCTGAGTCTTCGCAACTGTGAAACCCCGGGGCAGGTGACTTCCCCTCTCTGATGCTCAGAGGTTTTGCCCCCATAAATAGCAATCATGATAGTGCTCACTGTAAAAAGCCATTTGGGGATTAAAGGGATGGTGTATGTACGCAGCACAGAGCTGTAAACACCCACAGGATTCGTGTAAGTAGTTACCACTCCTACTTATTATTGGTGCTGTTATGGCTGAAAAGTAAGAAGAGGACTCAAGATTCAATCACGGATGGAAAAAGCAAGGAGTCAGCCAAGAAAAAAAAAAAGGACAACAGAGAGGCAAAGCAGCAGGACTCTTTGCCAAAAGCCACAGAAGGTAAAATGTGAAGGGTGGGTCTTTAGAGAAGTTAAAAAAAAAGGTAAGGATTGAGAAAAAAAAAAAAAAAATCACTTGATTTGGTGATCTGGCAGTCGCGGATGACTTGTTTTTATCGGATGACTTTTGAAAATAAAATCTTTATTCAGAGAGGTCCAGTTGAGCTATAGAATTCTTTACCTGAAATAACTTGCTCTTTGAGGCTGGAGTAATTGCATGACAGCCCGAGAGTACTCACTTTGCACAAACACCAGAGAACGAGCATACTTTAAGAAGTACGATTAAAATGAAGGTTCTGGCTGCTGTAAGAATGAGGTTCTTGGAGAAGCTGTTGCCTTCCTTCGCCCCATCTATGTGAGATCAGCTCTTGCCAAATACAACAATGCCACCCACCACTCCTTTCCAGCAAAGACATTATAGACCATTTGTGACTCTTCTGCAGTTAACCATCTTCACTCCCCATTCTGCTTGTGTCTGCCTTTGGGGCTAATTCACCTCTCATTTCCTCTTCTAGACAATAGGAGTAGGGAAAGAAGGGAGAAGAGAATCAAATGAGTACATTAGGGAATGTATTTATACCCTTAAGAGTTGGGGGAAAAAAAAAAAACTGAAGAAAGCACAAAACACCAAAAATCTGATTTAAAGAACTTTGTGCAATTTGTAACTTTCAGATGCACACAGCAACTTGAAGTAGGAAAAGTTCTGCTTCGAAGAAGAGAGATAAGCATCTGAGAAGTTCTGGTCTTTGCTTGTACGACAAATAAGTCACCATTTAAAAATAACAGCTTTTACGAAGCTAAAGCACATCCTTGGGGTCTGTAAATATTAATCTTAAAATTCATCCCATATACTTAACACTTTCCCCCTGACATATGAAAAAAGAGGAAATTATAATAAATTCTGAATTAACAGAGTCCTAACTAATGAGATTTCACTCTTGCAGAACTGACAGGAAAACAGTATTTTTGTGTAAGATGTTAAACTTGGTTAACGTGAGATTTGATATTCATGATTCCAACCACTGCTGGAAAAGCCAGTAAAATGGAAACATTCTTGTCCTAGAAAAATCACAGTTTTTAAGCTGATGTTATGATGTCTTAAACAAATCCTGCCACACAAGGAACCAGGTGCGCTTACCCCAAGGTGCTAATAAATCCATTTGTCGATCCCTCGGCGTACAGAGAACAAATGTCTCCGATATGAAGGAAACTAGACATCTTGTCAGACATGGCTTTCTTGAGAATCCTAGACAAAGTAAAATATGCAACATTATTAGAAGGAAAGAAATGCTCGGGGGGGAGGAAAAAGCCACTGAAAATTGGCTTCGCTCAATTTTCCAAAGCGTCCTACTTAAAAGTCAAATTTAAATGGGAGTGTGACAGGCAGGCAATTCCCTGAGCCAAGCAGGACATCTGTAACCACATTTTCCCCACATATTCTTTAATTTCAGGATATTCCAACCACAATAATGCTTGTTTCTAACAAAACCATGCCTGAATCCAATTCTCCAAGTTGAAGACCCTCGATAATAAATAGTGAATATGAAGACAGCAGGGAAGTCAGCCAAGAACTCTGCAGTGATGAGGAGCTGGAAAGTCTGACTTATGAAACATTAACGTATTCAATCTGCCTCAGGGAATGTTCAGTCAGAAGGAAACACCTGGTATAAAACTTGGGTCCGGCAGTGCCTGGGCTGAGGTGCCAAAGCACCAAAATGAAATTAATAAGAGGAAACCTAGTAATAAATACCACAAAGCTCTGGCAGCCTTTTAAGAATTCAACAACCTACACACTTCACCCAGATGCTATTCCAGTGTCTTTCCTTCTCATCCTTCACCAAGAAACACTTGCAGAGGGAGAAAGAATCTTAGCACCTGGTCCAAACCCTTCCCGACGCAATTAAGAAGAGTAAGGTTGCGGTCGCTTAAGAACCTTGGTCAGGAACGCACACGGCTAGTTAGGGGCAGTCCTAGAAAATGCTCTTAAATTCAGGAAATCTCTACACAGCCTAGTAGACACACACACACACAAATATCGATGAAAATATTGACATGACTCATAGAAACAGCTTTCATCAGGGCCATAAATATTGAGGAGTGGGAGCCAATTGTAAAAAACTAAACTGACATTTAAGAAACAATCTCAGTTTTGTGGGAAGAGCGTGTGCTGGTGTGGACTGCAGTAACTCCCCATCATTTCCTCAGGCACCTGGTGTGTAGACGTTCAGGGTCACCTAGGTCTTCCCCAGACCTCTCCTCCAAACCCAGACCCCCTTAAACATCTTTGCCCATCTCTTTACTCAAGATTCCTTGCCAGAAAGCATTCCTCCCGCAAAGCCACAAGAGTTGTAAGGGCGTGGAAAAGCATACTCTCCTGAAATTGCTTTCTGGGTGCCAAGTTTTCTTTTCGGAAGAAGTATGCAGCAATGATTAGCAGGAAACCTCAGGAAGCATTTCTCCTACCTTAGCAGGAGCGGCAGGTAAGAAAACAAACCATTAAAGAACCTCAGTTCACTGCTTGTGAGAAACAGCCAGGAAAAACTAATTTATCCCCCCGACAACCAAGATGTTACAAGAGAGATAAAGAGCACTGCCTTGAACTTATGTATAAAGAGAGACAGCAGCTGAGAACACAAACTCTCCAACAGAAGAGCCAGCATCTCTGGACCTTGGGGAAAGACAGACAACAGGCAGAGGGACAGTTTGCCAAGTCCCACTCTCCAGAATCGAGTCTATCATCCTGTCATTTCTTCCTAACTGGATATTTTATACCTAAAGGCAAACCGATGTTTTAAACAACATCCCCAAAAGCTGCACAAATGAAAACCACTAAGGGGCATTAATATTTCCCTTATGTGCTTATATACAAAAGTTTTATCATAAAGGGTCAGGAAGTCAGTGTACTTCTGGAACTGATTACTGGGAAACAAGTTCTGTTTGAATTTTGAGTCAGACCAAATTTGTGTCTGCACACTTCGACCTCCCAGAAGGACACTGGGAAGTTGCTGAATGCAGGAGAGCAGGTACGTGCTCAGGCAAGAGGGCAAGGGGCCTTGTCTACTGTGACTGACTCTCCTCTCGGGCTTGGCCTTTGAATGAGTATTTGGCCCCAGTGGAGACCAGGCCAGGAAATAGGAGCATGACTGTTATTCACTGAACTTTCAGCACCACCTGGTCACCTTACTAAAAGTTTCAGGCCCTTAATGGGAAGAAGTGGACACAATTCAGTGTTCTGGAATGACAAAGCATGACATACTCAACGTTGCCTGCAGTTGATAATTGCAGATGTCTGGACCACGCTCGTGCAGCAAGGTTCTGCATTACGACCATTTCCAATAATAATGGTTAGCATTTGGCAAGCATTATCATGCCCACCATTGTGCTGAGAGCTTTACAAATGTTCTCAAATCCTCAGGACCACAGCATGAGGCAGGCACTACCATTATTCCCATTTTGCTGTTGGGAAACTGAGCTACAAAGAGGTTAAGATGGCCAAGCCACATATAATTAACCAGCAGGAAGGCCAGGGTTATAACCCTGGTCTACATGACTGGTAAACACAACTGTTCAATGGTGATACCTGGAACATGGATTAAAATGTTAACCATTCTTATTCTTTGGGTGACAAGACTATGGAGAACTGATTTTCTTTTATATGCACAATTCTGTTTGCTAATTTTTCTACTTTGGTATTTCCTAATTTTTCTACCATCGCCACATAATATTTTGATAGGGAAAAATTTTAAGTATCTTCTTCCTCATCAACATGCTTATTAAGTAGATAGTCGAACAAATAAACTTTAGGCATACTTTACATTTCCCCCAGAAAACGCAGGCCAATACATCCACCACAGTTAATGATCCTCTACTGAGCCATCTGCCAGGGGTCCCAATTTTAAAAAGGCGGGGGGGAGGAGGCGGGGGCAGGGACAGATTCTTCCCCAGGGTCTCAAACAATAAGTACCCTCACAAAGGACCAGGCAGAGCCTCCCTGGTCTGGCTGGAAATCTTTGGAGGTTTCCCGTCACCTACCATTAGTCAAGTGGAGGAAGAGGAGAAGGGTGAGGGAGGGGGATGAAAGGGAGGAGGGTGGGGAGGAGGGGAGGGGGAGGAGGGGGAGGAGGGGGAGGAGGGGAGGAGGGGGAGGAGGGGGAGGAGGGGGAGGAGGGGGAGGAGGGGGAGGAGGGGGAGGAGAGGTTCTGGTGCAATCATCAGTGATGTCCTGGAAGTAAAAACAAAGGCCACGATAGTCAACAGAACAGGCCCCTGGGGCCTGGAGGGGAGGAGGTGGAAAGTCAGCCTGTGCCATGGGCCTGGGAGCAATCTTATGGAAGACTTCCTGTTGTTCAGAAGCAGGGTGGGAGAGTCTGCCTCTTTATCTGATCCTGGACCACTTGTGCCTGCAAACTTCTCACAGCTGTACCCAGGGCTCCTGCGTCACTCACACAGTGGCTGGGGATCACCTAAGGAAAAAACAGAGCCAGGGCCAACCTGCAGTTGAGCTGCATGACGCTGGTATATCAAATACTATATGGACACCCAGGGCTCTTTGCTAACAAACTCTGAATTGGTCACCAGACATCTATGAGAACAAGCCCAGGTGGTCAGCTCCAGAGCTCCAACCGTCTCTTGGTCCACTAACTATTCTTTTTAGTCCACCACTGTCATCCAGGCCACTTAAACCTCTCTGCTTTCCTTTCCCCATCTGTAAAATGGGGATAATACGTACTTCAAGGAGTTGGGGAATAGATGAAATGGTACATGAAAAGTGCCTAGTACAGGGGCTGGCAGACTTTCACTGCTCAATGCTAGCTATTTTTCATTATTTTTTTAATGAGGTGAGGTGGAATTCTGGATGATTCTTGGGCTTCAAAATTATGAATCACTATATTGTATAACTGAAACTTATATAATATTATAAATTTACTATACCTCAATTTAAAAAATAAAAAGAATTCTTTATATTAAACTTTCTCTGTTCATTGTAAGATAAATAAGTTCTGGGCATACAATGTATAACATGACAACTATAGTTAACAATAGTGTATTGTATATTTGAAAGTTGCTAAGAGAATAGATCTTAAAAGTTCTTATCACAAGGAAACAATTTTTTAACTATGTATGGAGATAGATATTTACTAAACTTATTGTGGTAATCATTTTGCAATATATACATATATCAAATCATTATGTTGTACACCTTAAACTTATACAATATTATGTGTCAAGTATCTCAATAAAACTGGAAAACTAATAAATTTTTTAAAAGTTTAAACTCAGCAAAGGAAAGGATCCCCTGCATAAAAAGTCAGCTGGGTATCCTAACAAATGAACTCCTGTATGACCCATGATGATACATTTCACTTTAGGGAAGATAATTATCCTCCCTAATTCACCCCTTGAGAAAAAGCTGAACAATGCAGAATTATACTCAACTCCCAACCACAGAGCATTCTGGCCTTTCCAAGTATACAGAATCATAGAATAAATGGCGGACGCAACCCTGCAAAGCCTGTAATTCCATGTCTTGCCCAAAAACAGAACTCCCCCCGTCCCACCCCACCCCCCATCTCGCCTAGGTATAGTCTTCGCTTCTGCTTGAACACCTGGCAATGAGGTCTACCCTAGGTTCAAACAGCCTAGTCAGAAGACACTCCTGCCCTCGTCCCTCCCGACACAAGGACAAACGCCTCCCAGAATTTTTGCTACTGATCTGTCTTCCGATGCTCAAAGACCTCTGAATATGTGAATGCTCTCTACCTGATTTCTCCTTAAGACATGGCTTCTGATTGCAAAGCATCAGCACCCTCCCCTGTTCCTGACAGCACCTGGCCTCAAGAGCCAGGGTTCCAACCCCAGCTCTGCCACCTCATCACTGCACGGCTTCAGGCCAGATCCATAATTTCCCTAAGCCTCGCTTTTCCCATCTATAAAAGGGGGATAATAAGAGTACCTCCCTCAGCAGGTGGTCAGGGGCTCAATACGATCGTGTTTATAAAGCACCCACCAAAGTACTCGGCAGGAAGTAAATCATGCTATCTACGGAAGCCATTTCTAGACCACCTCCACCTCCCACCACTGCTCTAACCAGCTGATGCACCTCCTAAAACAGGATTCTCCCAGGGAGGCTCGACCAGGGTGGAGAAAGGTGGATTACTACTGCCTCTGTGACGTCCTCAGGCAGATGGAGCTGTGGTGGCTTTGCTGAGCCTCACATCACCCACTGGCCCAGCTTCAATTCACTGTCCTCTGAAACTGCTCCCTGAGCAAAGTGTAAAGAAAAGGGATGTCGGATTCTATTTGTAAGCAAAGTGGGAATAAAAATGTGCCAATTCAATACTCAAAAGCATTGAATTGTATCCTTTTTTTTTTTTTGGCCGTGCCACGTGGCATGTGGCATCTTAGTTCGCAGACCAGGGATCGAACCCGTGCCCCCTGCAGTGGAAGCACGGAGTCTTAACCACTGGACCGCCAGGGAAGTCCTATTGAATTGTATACTTTAAAAGGGTTATCATTTTTTGTATGTGAATCATATTTCAATTAAAAAAAATCAATGTGAGTTCACAGAAAAGCAGACATACCAAGCTTTCCACAAATATAAAGAATACTGTAAAGCCTGGGGAAAAGAATGCACCAATTCAGAGATCTCCTTGGAGAAGAGAAACCAGAGGTGGTGGTCTTCCAAATCCATGGTCACAGAATCTGTTGCTCTTTGCCTTTTCTATCCCTCCCTGGTCATCTTGCCCACTCTGCTGGCTCCAGTGGTTTCTATATGATGAGGATTCCCAAATCTGTCTCATGGCCAAGAGCTACTGGGATTCAGCTCCTAAATGCCCACAGCATCTCAATGTACCAAGAAGAACTCACCTGTCTGGCCAACCCTCTTCTCCTCCTCCATACTCACATCATCTACATCCACAGAGTCTGGCGGCATCTCCCGTCTCCCCTCTCTCCTTTTCCCTGTCACAGGGCCTTTGCCCATGCTGTTCCCTTGGGCCTCGAACACACCCATCCCTATCTCACCCTTTGCCCTACTTAAAGCCCAGATCTGTTTGGGATCTGTTTTGCATGCCCACTGCATTCCCATCACCAGTGCCTACCACATGGTAGGTGCTTAGTAAATATGTCAAATATATGAATGAAGACGTTTAATGGGCATCAAATCTTACTGATTTTAAGCTTTATTTCTTGACTCCCCCAATTCTTTTAAACTCCTCTTCCCCCACCCAATCGCAGCCATTACCATTTCTCAAGTGGGCTCCATAAACCCTTCCTATTTATCTCTCTGAATCTGTCTTTCTCCCTGCATCTATTCTACACGCACAGCCAGTATGACCTTTAAGAAGCATAAACCAGACCATGTCATTCCTCTACTTAAAACCTTCCCAAATCTCTTCAGGGCTCTCCATAATCTGGTCCCTGTCTACCTGTCCTTCCTCGTCTCTCTGTACTCTCCCCACTGCTTTTACACTCCAGCCATGATGAACTCTTCCAGATCCCCCAACATGCTGTACGCCTCCCTGTTCCCCAGGCCTTGGCATATGCTGTTCCTGCTGCCTGACACTCCTCCCCTCCCCACCACCCCCTGCAGCTAACTCCCAGTCACCTTTACAGTCCCAGTTTGATGTCACTGCCTCTGGGAGGCCCTCTCGGACTCCCCAAATCTGGGTTACATGTTGGCAATACACTTCTCTATACAGCACCCCAATGACCCCATCTGGGCCCACTACCACTGTCCTAAAATCACCTGTTCACTTGGTTGCTTGTTTACCTGTCTTCACCATTAGACTGTGAGTCCATGAGGGTAAGAGCAGCAGAATTATTCTCCCCCATCGCCTCCCGGACCCTAGTACAGTGCCTGGGACACGGCAAGCAGTCGAACTTGGGTTCAACGTACTACAGTATCAACTTGTCTGCTGCCTAAAAGAAACTACACTGTTTTTTAGGGGATTGTTTTCCTAAAGCTAATTAAAGCCAAGTTTATACTGTTGGATCAAGAATGGAGAATAGAGGCCTGCTGGCCCTTTTCAACAGATTTCTATGAGAAATCTGGGGAGCCAGAAACAAACTATCTAACTTCCATCCCTGAAAAGAAGTACCCCTCTCCCACTGACCATCCCTCAATATGTGCAGAAAGGCTAGAAACATTGACTCAGAACACCTGGATTCAAATCCCAGCATCATCAGTTACCTGCTGTGTGTTCTTAAGCAATTTACCTAACTTCTGAATTTCAACTCCCTTGTGCATATAAAAAAAAAAAAGGTAGGGTGGACACCCTTCCTATGTCTCAGGGTCATCATGAGGTGGGCAAACCAGATAATCCACACAAAGTGCTCAGCCCAATACCTGGCCCTTACTAAGGGCTCACTTTTTTATTTTCAAGTGAGACTGAAATGAAGACGTTCCCTTTTCTTCCTTCAAAGTCTTCACTCACAGAAGTGAAGTCCATAACTTGTGATTCTTCTATTGGATAGATCCTTCTTACTTTGTCAGCACTGCTGGAAACACACTCAAATAAACAAAGGTCCCAGAAATGTTTCAGTCCTCTGCAGGCCCGTTAAGTGGCCGACAGTAGGACAAGTCATCCAAGGTACTGCTTCTCAGCCCCCAGATTCAAAACACCCAAGACAGCCAGACTTCATCTCCACTTTCCCTTCTTCTAACATCAAACCAGGCCCCTGCTGGAAGGCGGGGGTGGAGGGTGGAAACCTCTTCAAAGGAATGATAATTCAATATTTAGAACCTCTTCTACTTTTGGTGTTAAGACAGGCTAAAGCACAGCCTCGTCGAAAAAGAAGTATGTTCATTTCATTTTAAACAGCTCAAGATAGGAAAGAAATCCAAATTTTTTTTTTTTTTTTTTTTGCTAAAAGCTTTGTGGCAGAACCTCACTGATTGTCATTTTTCCCATCTATTTCTCCTGCACACACTTAACTAATTGCATTATACTCGTTTTTCTAAAAAAAAAAAACTCAACTTTCGCCCACACACAATTCAGAATTTAAAAGTTAGCAACTCCTGAAATGAGACCAAGTTAGAACACTTTCATTAACCAAGAAGTTAACTAAGGTATCACTTAATCCTCAAGGGTGGACGAACAAGGGAGGAAATCAGAATCATTACTTTATGGCAGTGAATAGACCCCAAAACCACAGACTCACACATTTTTATTAACATGTAGAAGCAAGCCTCTTGTATTTCATTAAGATGAAGCCACCTGGCCCTTAGGGCTGAACAGTCTGACTTTCAGTAATCAGGGGACAAAAAGAAACCCACTGACACTGCCCTTAAATTCGGCCCTTCCAAGCCCTGGTGTCAGGCACTGAAGACCCCCGTCATGCCTGCCCCTGGTGCATCACCCACTTCCTGATGACCAACTGCCCCATGTGTTTTCCCGCCCACTTACCTTAACTTTGACAATCGTATACATCACCCAAGACACATGCAAAATACTCCCCAGAGACCTGGATTTGCACTCATTTACCCTTCTTAAACAGTTAAACTGACTAACATGGAATACCTCATCTACTTTTCTTTTTGGCCATGCCGTGAGGCATGTGGGATCTTAGTTCCCCAACCAGGGATCGAACCCATGCCCCCTGCAGTGGAAGTGCAGAGTCCTAACCACTGGACCGCCAGGGATTTCCCTCATCTACTTCTAATAGCTTCCACGTTGATGCTTTTAACACCAGTTGTGACAGAACCCGAGGAAAATAATGCTTCGAGACAATCTAATTTCTATCACAGGGCACAACTTCATCTGAGGCCAACAGCCGCAAGAACCACCAAGTAAGGGGTTGTAGAGTAACAGCCATTAAGGAAGTTGCATTTGAAGCGACTGTTTTCAGACATGGAGAGGAGAGGAACCTGCGCTTTAGCATTTTTTAATGACCCCTCCCACTGCGGAACTTCTGGACTGGTTGGTGTAATCTTGCTCATCTGAAAAAGATGAACACAAGTACCATTGGCTTCCAAGTTCTCAGTGTTCCTTTGCAATGCACGAGGAGCTTTAGCTGGGAAGCAATTTTGTTCTGCAATAACAGCTTAAACGCATTCCCATGCATATATTTCCGAACAGAAAGCTTCCTCTCCCAAATGTTCCGTGCCACCATCCAAGCTTCCAAATTACCTACCTATCCTATAAGCCAGTGGCTCTTAATGGTACCCCTGGGACCCCTGAGAGCTCCCAAGACCCTTTTGGAGAATCTTCAAAGTCAAAACTATTTTCATAAGAACACCAAGGTGTCATTTGCCTTTTCACTCAGTCTGTCATACGTGTACAGTGGAATTTTCCAGAGGCTGCAAGACATGTGATGTCACAAGAGACTGGAGGCAGAGGCAGGTATGTGAGTCCAGTTATCTTCTATTAAGCCAGATCTAAAAGCAGTTTTCAAAAATGTAAAACAATGCCACTCTTCTCACTGAATTTTTTTTGTTTTGGAAAACATAGTTCTTGTCCATTAAAAATATACGTTAGGGGCTTCCCTGGTGGCGCAGTGGTTGAGAATCTGCCTGCTAATGCAGGGGACACGGGTTCGAGCCCTGGTCTGGGAAGATCCCACATGCCGCGGAGCAACTGGGCCCTTGAGCCCCAACTACTGAGCCTGCGCGTCTGGAGCCTGTGCTCCGCAGCGAGAGAGGCCGCGACAGTGAGAGGCCCGCGCACCGCGATGAAGAGTGGCCCCCGCTCGCTGCAACTAGAGAAAAGCCCTCGCACAGAAACGAAGACCCAACACAGCCAAAAATAAAAATAAATAAATAAATAAATAAAGATTACTATAAGAACAGATGTCTCAAGTTAAAAATATATATATATGTTACTGTGTTAATATGCAACAGGTCTATTTCTTATATTTTCTGTGTTAATTTTCTCAGGGTTCATTTTGAATATTATAAATACAGATTGGTATAACTCATGTCAACAGAAGTTCTTTGAGGTCCTCAGTAATTTTTTAAGCATGTAAAGAGCTCTTGAGGCCCAATAGTTTGAAAAAAAATGCTGCTACAAATCTTCTTTAAGATTTGCTCTGGCACTGGCTAGTTGTGCACTTAGGACTCACATCATACAAATATAAAAAACTGAATAGAATAGGATTAAAATGCAAACCATACAACTTAATAGCCAGGGCTTTAGAGAGGACCCCTTGATTCGAAACTTACATCCTTTTTATTTGACACATTGAGTACCTACTATATATTACTCCTACTCCAGGTGCTGAGGATGTAGGTCAAATAAGACAGTCATGGTCCCTGCTCTCATGATACAAATATTCTAGTGAAGACAGTAAAGAGACAAATAAAAAAGATAAAACAATCAAGTCAGACAATGATAAGTACTATGCAGAGAATTAAAACTGTCACCCAATCATATCAGTTATGGCTGGTCAGAGAACAAGTTGAGACATGTAAATAAGACCTGAAAGTCAAGACAGAGGCAGTCATGCAAAAAAAATCAGGCGGAAGGGCATTTCAGGCAGAGCAAACAGCTAGTACAAAGGCCCTACAGCAGAAAAGGGCTTGGCAAGTTCAAGAAACAGAAAACCAGCGCAAAGTCGGGAGAATTAATGGGGAAAGGAGGAAAGCCCTGGGCAAGGTCAGAGAAAAGAGAAGCCTGTATCAGTGGGACTTCACAAGGGTAAAATGCGTGGCTTTTATTATAACTGTGATGGGAAGCTCGGAACCTTGACCAAGTCACTTACTCTTTCTGGGCCTCAAATTACTCATCTGCAGAATGGGGATCCTGAGGGTTTACCTCATAAAGTTGTGTTGAGGATTAAACACAAAGAAAGGAAATAATGGACTTAGCACACAGGAGGCAAGACATAGGAAACATTCCTGTGTGCTATTATTCTACCTTCTGATCTGCTCTCTCTTCTACTCTCATAAGCTACTCGTATTGAGGGCTTATGGGCTTATGATCAGTCTATCAACCAGCGAGTCCAAATGAATGCAGACAAGGGACACATTGTGACATGCATTTATCTGAACATGCCAACACCAACTCCTACAGAATGTTCTCCCCAAGTAAGACCCAAACCACCCAAGCATCGCCAAGTGAAGAATGGATGACTGCATGACACCTACGGAGCCCCAAGTTTTGCTACTTGGCCTGAGAGCACCATACGCTTGGAAATTCATTCTTCTGCTGAAAAACGCAGCCAATGGAAATCCATCAGCTTTTCCTGCTCCTTCCTGGCACATCCACATCACCTCCAGCCCCTAAACAACAAAGGGCTTTTGCCACAGTCTTTTAGCGCTGGTTTTATTGCTGCTCGCTTTAAAAATGACTGTTTAAAAAGAATGAAATCATAAAGCATCCTTTGGGCTTCCCTGGTGGCGCAGGGGTTGAGAATCTGTCTGCTAATGCAGGGGACACGGGTTCGAGCCCTGGTCTGGGAAGATCCCACATGCCGCGGAGCAACTAGGCCCGTGAGCCACAACAACTGAGCCTGCGCGTCTGGAGCCTGTGCTCCGCAACAAGACAGAGGCCACGATAGTGAGAGGCCCGCGCACCGCGATGAAGAGTAGCCCCCGCTCGCCGCAACTAGAGGAAGCCCTCGCACAGAAATGAAGACCCAACACAGCCAATACATAAATAAATAAATAAATAAATAATTTTAAAAATAATAATAATAAAAAAAAAATAAAGCGTCCTTTAAAGTTAGGCTGCAAAGAAGAGGGCTTATGCACAGAGACTTAAAAGCGCCTGGAGATCCAAGAGGCCACAGGCACTCAGAAACACGGGTGGACCACAGCCGCCACCAACACAAAATGGCACCACTTCACTTTTAGCTCAAGCAGCCCCCGGTGGGCAAAGCCAGGCAAACCACGAGGCCTTTTAGAGGGAAAACAAGAGTATGCCCAGAAAAAGGAAGAGCTGCCAGCATTTGATCAATCTCCTGGCTGGAGGCCAAGGACACTCCCTCCAGAGAAGCACAAGCCTCAGGAAGACGCCCTAGCCCAGGCACATATATGGTAACACGGCTGTAAATACGGGGGAGAGAAAACCCATCCTTTTCATGGTTGACTCTGCCAACAGAGGAGAAAAGGTTCTCTTTCTAACCGTCTCTGCTTACTCGGGACTCTCAGGGTTAATTTTGGAACTTCCTTTGAGCAAAGATACTTTGACAATATCATCTTCACTGTGAAACGAGGAAGAGCGGCACCACCTTTCTGAGTCGGACACCCGGCTAGATGCTCCCACCCCCACTGCCATCCACGCCTCTGTGCAGCCCCCTCCTTGCCTTCTTGTCCCGCTAGAGTCTAATCAGACAGTCCTCAGAAATGCAGTGTGTCCCCATCAAGAGATAATTTATTTTACTGCACAAAGCACTTCTCTCTGGAGCACAGAAAATCGCATTCTGCTTTCGTTTTCAGCCAGTCCCAAAGAAAGTCATCAGTTCAGAAGTTTCAACTTTAAGCAGGGGCCTCTGTTACAATCTCAGAAATAATCATCGTAAATCTGAAGTTCGGAGCCATCCTCTAGTTTAAATGTTGCTTGTTTAGACATCTCACACACACACACACGAAGATAAACCTACTTGCCTTTTCATAAGCACATCTGCTAAATAAGCTATTCTTGAAACAAGTACATGATCTACAGAGTTATTTCTCAGAAAAGATGTCAGGGGACTTCCCTGGTGGCGCAGTGGTTAAGACTCCACGCTCACAATGCAGGGGGCCTGGGTTTGATCCCTGGTCAGGGAACTAGATCCCACATGCATGCTACAACTAAGAGTTCGCATGCCACAACTAAGGAGCCCACCTGCCACAACTAAGGAGCCGGTGCAACAAATAATTAAAAAATAAATTAAAAAAGAAAAAAAAAGAAAAGATGTCAGTATGACACATGCTCCTGGCCTACTCCTAAAGGCCAACGTTAGAGAAGCCAATCAAAGTTGGCAGTCAGAGCACTTTACATTTGGTGGGGAGAGATCATTTAGCCAAAAGTCCTCATTTTACAGGTGGAAACAAACAAACATCCTCTGAGTGATTTCTTGGAGGTCACACAAACCAATTAGTGGCCAAAGCCTGTAGACCACAGGGCTCCAGGAACCAAGACCAAAGCTTGGAGGGATGGGGAGGGTGTTGGTTTTGTTAAAAAGTTAAAGTCAGTCCCGACCTAAGAAGACTCCCCTCCGCCCCCCATAGCCTGAACCACAAAAGAATAAATAAATAAGTAAATAATTTTAATAAGCACGTTAGGTTAATATCCTCAGAGAGAGAGAAAAGTCTAAGTCTGGGAAAAACACTCTAGGCTTTCTCAGCCTCAGGGCTGCTGTCACTGGGGGGCAGACGATTCTTTGCTGTGGGGGACCCTTCCTGTGCACTGCAGGATGCTTAGCAGCATCCCTGGCCTCAACTCACGAGGTGCCACTAGCACCCTCTTCCCCTCAGCTGTGACAACAAAAAAAAAACCATCTCTAGCCACTGCCTAATGGCCCCCGGGGGACCAAATCACTCCGCTGAAAAGGTTTGGTTGTTTTGATCTCTGAGACCTTTTGCTAGCATCTATTATTCTCTACAACTTGGCAGCAATGCCCCAAAGCAGGTATTTTTATACCTCTTCTACAGAAGAGGAAACAGACGCACAGATGTTACATGTTTTGCCTGGACTGAACACGCAGGCGACACCCAGTTCTCGGGAGTCCCCATCCTGCGGCTCGGCAGGACAACACCATTTCAACCTGAGAGCAGCTCATTCACTACCTCATTCCTACCTCCACTCCCTTTCCGTAACCATCACCAACTTTCCAAGCCGAATGCCCTCCAGAGAGCTGTGCTGAGCAAACAGCTCAAAAGCAACCATGAGGAGCTGCTGGAGACCCTTCTACCCGGTCCTCACTTCACTCTCCACGGCAGACGGGCAAAGCACTAGGCCAACTCAGGAAACAGGTCATCGGGACAGGGGTACAAAAAATTAGATGAAGGAGTAGCCTACAGACTTCAATGGGAGATAAAACGCAGATAAATCACCTCATTCACTAGTATTTGTGAGCACTTACTATGTGTCAGGTACTCCTACGGGGGAAAGATCAAAAAGGCCTATAGATATAAAGTGTCACGGCGATTCAGATGACAAAGACTTTTAAGGTGCAGGAAAGGTTTCCCAGAAGAAGAAGACCTGGCTGGGAAGAGAAGCACTTGGCAAGATGGATACAGAGGGGATGAGGACGGGGTCGGCAGGCAGAAAGCACACGTGGCAAAGGTACAGAGACAGAACATGATCACGCACGTGGCTGGGAGATACGTGAATGCCCCCAAGTCTAGGTGTTTTTGTCAGCTTTTTCTGTTCAGAAATATGTGCATGTGAAGGGGGTATGGGGAGCTTTTCAAGCTGTTTTTGCAAAACAAAATCACTTCCCAGAGAAAGCTGCTCCTGAAATGCAAACGAACACCGAGGAATTTGGAGGCTAGTGATATTTTCTTCCTCTGTTCATCCTTTTCTGATGAGCAACACTACACCAAGCAGTCCAGAGTTCTGCTGACTCGAGGGTCACAGAACATTACAAAACGTAAGCTCCTCAAAGCGTCTGACAACAGGTGAAAATGCAGCTTTCTGTATGTCTGTGGCTTCACAATCCTAAGTAGGCTTTACATGTAGATCTTGGTCTCTTTCTACCTCTATCCGAACAGCCAATTTAAAAAATCCCTCAATGTAAGCATGAAAGCTCTCATTTTTATCAGAGACAATCCTGCCAGACTTTTTTTTTTTTTTAACATCTTTATTGGAGTATAATTGCTTTACAATGGTGTGTTAGTTTCTGCTGTATAACAAAGTGAATCAGCTATACATATACATATATCCCCATATCTCCTCCCTCTTGCGTCTCCCTCCCACCCTCCCTATCCCCTCTAGGTGGTCACAAAGCACCGAGCTGATCTCCCTGTGCTATGCGGCCGCTTCCCACGAGCTATCTATTTTACATTTGATAGTGTATATATAAGTCCATACCACTCTCTCACTTCGTCCCAGCTTACCCTTCCCCCTCCCCGTGTCCTCAAGTCCATCTGCGTCTTTATTCCTGTCCTGCCCCTAGGTTCTTCATAACCATTTTTTAAATTTTTATTTTATTTATTTTTTTATACAGCAGGTTATTAGTCATCCATTTTATACACATCAGTGTATACATATCAATCCCAACCTCCCAATTCACTAATGATGAAAAATCTGAAAGAGAAATTAAGGAAACACTCCCATTTACCATTGCAACAAAAAGAATAAAATACCTAGGAATAAACCTACCTAGGGAGACAAAAGACCTGTATGCAGAAAACTATAAGACACTGTTGAAAGAAATTAAAGATGATACCAACAGATGGAGAGATATACCATGTTCTTGGATTGGAAGAATCCTGCCAGACTTCTATACCCTCACCTTAGTTGGTGATTTCGCCTACCTTTCCTCTTAATTGAAAATGAGAAGGCTGCTAGGGGAAAGTACAAAGGTCAGTTTCAACAGGTGACAGCTAGCCATGAAGAAAACAAACTATAAAAATAAGTTCTGAAAAAGCACAGGGGCAAGCACCCTCCGGCACAGATCTTCTCACACTTTCACACGCGTTAAGAATCCCCTGGGGACCTTGCTAAAATGCAGTTTCGGATTCAGTGGATATGGGGTGGGGCCTGAGAGTCTGCATTTCTAACAAGCTCTCAGTTTGAAGCCGATGATGCTGGTCTGGTGACCACAAATGGAGTAGTAAAGATGTAGAACAAGGTTTCTCAAATTTTTGGCTGTGACCCACAGTAAGAAATACACTGAATTTACAATCCAATGTTTACTCTGTGTGTGTGTGTGTGTGTCTGTGTGTGTGTGAGACAGAGTGAGAGAGAGAGAGAGATTGAGAAAAGTTGTTGCAGCATACATAGTTCTTTTAAGTATCCATGTGATATACTGTGACGTTTTCTATTCTGGTCTACTTTATCAAAAAATCATCTATCAAGGTCCACCAAACTGATTTCACAACTTCTTAATGGCTTGCCACACAGTTTGAAAAGCATGGCTATAGAACAAGAGTAACATTCCTGCTTGACTGGGGAGAACTCCTACATCCTAGCCCCAGCATACTAAAGCTAAAACTGAGACCAATTTGAAAAGTTAACAGTATGTTCAGAATTTTTTTTTCAAAGGCAAGGATGTATCGATTACATTCTGAAAAGCTTTCATGAAAAATGTTCAGGTTTTACATTTCCTTCATTTTAATTTATTTTCTGACCCATAGGATGAGAGTGAGAAGAGTACCTACCTGGCCCTGAGCTCAGCTCTCTAAGTACCATCTCCCACTCAAAAGAACTAGGGCTTCTTGGAGGAAAGACTGATTTCAGGTCTGCATCAGGAAATATAGAAGATGAGCCTGCAACATCTTGTCATACATGAAGCAGGAAGTCTAAGACCACTGGGGTTGTGTCTTTTGAATCAACTTGAGTAGCCTCTCTCTGCGCAGAGATGGACAATTTGAAGATCAATAAGGATGACTACACAAAATGAAACATAGAAAATATGTCTAAAGCCATGAGTTCATAATGATACTAAAAAACCATACCCATTGGTCATCTTGGTACAGGGTTTCTCAACAGTGGCACTGCTGATACTTTGGAATGGATCATTCTGGGTTGGAGGGCTGTGAGATGTATTGAAGGCTATTTAGCAACATCCCTGGCCTCTAACCACTGGATGC